>NC_059327.1:151017852-151625352 GCF_018350155.1 Leopardus geoffroyi | reverse complement strand
ATATGAAATTAATACCCCCAAATTGGTAGCATTTCTATACACTAACAACGAAGTCAGATTTAATGCAATCCCTATCAAAATACCAACTGCATTTTTCACAATGCACAGAAGACCCTGAATAGCCAAAGCAATCTGGAGAAAATAATAATGAATATATCTATATATCTATATCTATCTCTCTATCTCTATATATATTTATATATATACCACATAATCTTTATATATACACATATCTATCTATCTATATATATATATGTATATATACACACACACACACACACATATACATATATATACCACATAATCTTTATTTACTTATCTAGTGATGGACACTTAAGTTGCTTCCATGTCTTGGCTATTATAAATAATGCAGAAATAAGCATTAGGGTACTTATATCTTCTCCAGTTAATGTTTTCATTTTCCCTGGGTAAATATCCAATAGTGGAATTACTGGATCATGTCATTTCTATTTTTAATTTTTCGAGGAATCTCCATACTTTTTCCACAGTGGCTGTATCAACTGACATTCTCACCAAGAATGCACAAAGGTTCATTTTTCTCCACATTTTCACCAACACTTGTTTCTTGTCTTGATTTTAACCATTCTAATTGGCATGAGGTGATATCTCATTGTGGTTTTGGTTTTCATCTCCCTGAGGATTAGTGATGTTAAGCATCTTTTCATGTATCCATTTGCCTTCTTTGGAAATATGTCTATTCATTTCCTCTGCCCATTTTTTAATTGGGTTGTTTGTTGCTATTGAACTGGCTGGGTTTTATAAATTAACCACTTACCAAACATATCATTTACAAATATCTCCTATTTAGTAGGCTGTCTTTTGTTTTCTCAATAGTTTCCTTTGCTGTGAAAAAGCTTTTTATTCTGATATAATCTCTCCATCTATCTAAATATATATCATCTCTATCTATCTATATCTATGCCAGTACCTATATCTACATCTGTTACTTTAGGAGACACATTTAGAAAAATATTGCTATGGCTGATGTCAGAAAAATTACTGCCTGTGTTCTCTTCTAGGATTTGTATGATTTCAGGTCTCACATTTAGGTCTTTAATTCATTTTGAATTTATTTTTGTATATAGTATTAGAAAGTAGACCAGTTTTATTTTTTTACATGTAGCTATCCAGTTTTCCCAGCACCATTTGTTAAAGAGACTGTTTTTCCCCATGGTATATTTTTGCCTCCTTTTTCATAACTTACTTGACCATATGGTCATTCTGGGGTCTCCATTCTCTTTCACTGATCTATAGGTCTATTTCTATGCCAGTACCATATTTTTTTTTGATTGCTACATCTTTGTAGTGTGTCTCGAAATCTGAATTTATGGTACCTCCAGCTTCATTATTTTTTTCTCCAGATTGCTTTGGCTATTCAGGGTCTTCTGTGCATTGTGAAACATGCAGTTGGTATTTTGATACGGATTGCATTAAATCTGACTTCATTGTTAGTGTATAGAAATGCTACCAATTTGGGGGTATTAATTTTGTATCCTGCCACTTTACTGGGTTTGTTTATTGCTTCTAGTAGTTTTTTGGTGGGGTCTTTAGGATTTTCTATGTATAGTATCAAGTTATCTGCAAATAGTGATAGTTCCACTTCTTTACCAACGTGGATGCTGCTTATTTCTTTTTCTTTCCTGACTGCTGTTGCTAGCACATCCAGTACTATGTTGAATGACATCCTTGTCTTGCTCCTGATCTGAGAGGGAAAGCTCTCAGTTTTTCACCATTGAGTATGATGTCAGCTGTGGGTTTTTTCTTATTTGGCCTTTATTTTATTAAGGTATGTTCCCTCCCTTTTGTTGAGAGTTTTTATCATGAATGGATGCTGAATGTAGCCAAATGCTTGTTTTTGCATTTATTGAGATGATGTTAAAATTTTTCTTCTGTTTTGTTGATGTGGTACATGACATTTGTTGGTTTGTAAATGCTGAACCATCCTTGTATCCTGGAAACAAATCCCAAATGATCATGGTGGACGATCTTTTTAATGCATTGTTGTATGTCGTTTGTTAATGTTTTGTTCAGGATTTTTGTGTCCATGTTCAGCAGGGCTGTTGGCCTGTGGTTCACTTTTTTGGGGTGTCTTTGTCAGGTTTTGATATCAGGGTAATGCTGGCCTCATACAATGTATTTGGAAACTTTTCTTCCTGTTCTATTTTTTGAAATAGTTTGAGGAGAATAGGTATTAGCTCTTTAAATGTCTGGTCGAATTCACCTGAATAAATATTGTTCTAGATTCTCTGAGTAAATCAAGAAGTGTCTCTATTAATTAACAAGTTAAAAAATTATTACTTTTCAATACTTTCAAAGTAAAATATTCTTAACATGTAAGAAATTACTTTTCAGATATCCACATTAATGTCAAAGATTGCTACCAATATTGGTGCACATAGTCATGCAGGTATTATTGAAAAAATTAAGCTTTCCTTGGTTTGTGATTGTAAATTTTTTCTTCAGAATTTCAAGAAATAAATTTCTATATTATTTAAGTAAATTATTAAATTCTGGATTGCTAAGTAACAAGATATAGAATATTTTTCCAACACAGGAATTATGTGGTTTTCATCTTAATAGTACAATAAAATATTTTTATAGTTTGTATTGCTTTTATCATTACAACTCCGTATTTTACAATCATGAGGAGATTTTTAAATAGCGTTTCTTGGTATTGAATATAGCTGTATTCATTTCACAAAAGAGAAATCTCAAAGATCTAATTTAAATTATTGTACAAAAGCCAATACAAGGTAAAATTTAATCACTAAATTTTGGATTTTAACTTCCATGTCACAGTGCATTAGAAACACTAGCAAATATTAAAGCAGTGGGGCTGATTTAATGCCCTCCTCAGAGTGAGTCATTCATGTCAACATTTAAACAATATATATTTTACAAATATTTATTTTTCAAGAACTTAGGATAGCTGACAGAAAATAGGGACACACTCTGTTATGTGGAATTTAAATTTAATCAATTATGGGATTTTAATTTACCAATGCTATGCTAAATATTGTGGAGTATACAGCAGAAAATGAGATGTCCTCAGAGTCTAAAATCATACTGGGCTCATTTGTCAAATGTCTCTTGAATTCTGACAAGCACCATTCAAGTGAGTATCTTAGGATAAACTACACTGAGCTCATTAATAGCAAGTTTCTTTTATTCTTACAAGCACCTTTTGAACAAAGGTAGTATGTCAGAAACTATTAATAAAAAATGCTTAATTTATTTCAGAAAATAAGATTTAGTTCAAAAGAAGTCTAATTATCTGTAGTTCTCAAATGAATAGCCTCTGGATTAGAGAAAAAACAAAATAAATCAAGGAAATATGTTATTAAAATGTCTCATTAAAAATGTTGCCATAATGACCTATTGTTCAACAAATCCTTACTGACTGTCCATTATGAGTATACATTTGTGAATAAAAAGGTTTTCTTATATACTTAATGTATATATGGTAAACTGGCTTAATTATTATTATTCATTTGCCATTTGTTTATCAAGCATTCACTATATTATTTTCTGATAATAGAAACAGGAACCCCAAATTATATATATATGATATATAGATATAGATATCAAACTCTAGGACCATATTACCTAACTTTATACTTTTAATATTTTGAATTTAGTGAGTAAAATTATTACTCTTATTTGCTAAGACTGTGATTCGGATTTGTTAACTGACTTTTTTTTTTTTTTTAAGATAACAGAACTAGTGATTGATAACATTAGACATTTCACTAAGACAGAACATTTCTGTCACCACAAGGATCCTTCACGTTTCCTGTTTAATAACCAAACCCACTTCCCTGCTGCTACCGCCTATCCTTAACCCCTGGAAGTCACTAATCTATCCTCTAATTCTATAATTCTTTTCTTTCAAAAATATTTTATAAGTGGAAATGTACATTGGATTGGCTTTTTCCACTTGGCATAATTCTTTGGAGATTCACCCAAGTTGTTGCATAAATGATTTCTTGTTGTTGTTGAGTAGTGTTATGTGGTATGGGTGTACCAAAGTTTGCTTAAACACTCACATGTTGAAGAACATCTGATTTTTTTTCCAGTTTTTGGCTATTACAAACAAATCTCTAGTCATTCGGGGACAAGGTTTTATGTGATTATAGTCTTTATCTCTCTAGGACAGATGCCCAGAAGAGCAATTGCTGGTTTATTTTATCACAGTTGCTTATTTAGTTTTTAAAAGAAATTGCCAGACTGTTTTCCATTGTGGTTGCCCCATTTTACCTACCCATCAGAAATATATGAGTGAACCAGTTTCTCTGCTTCTTACTAGCATGTGATATTGTTGCTATTATTTTAGCAATTCTGGTAGATGTATAGAAGTATTTTATTGTGACTTTAATTTGCATTTCCCAAGGTGTCGAACACCTTTTCAAGTACTTCTTTGCTCTCTATATCTTCTTTAATGAAATGTTTGTATCTTTTGCCTTTTTTTTTTTTATTTTTTCATTTTTTATTTATGAGACAGAGAGAGAGGCATAGAGGAACAGAGACAGAACACGAACAGGGGAGGGGCAGAGAGAGAGGGAGACACACAATCCCAAGCAGGCTCCAGGCTCTGAGTTGCCACCACGGAGCCCAATGCAGGGTTCAGACTCACAAACTGTGAGATCATGACCTGAGCCAAAGCTGGATACTTAATGACGGAGCCACCCAGGTGCCCCTCTTTTGCCCATTTTCAAATTGAATTTGTTTTTCATTTTTGAGTTTTGAGAGTTGATTATATGTTTTATATATTCATCTTTTGTTGGATATGTTGTTTGCAAATATTTTCTCCCAGACTGTACTTTGCAGTGTCTTTTCATCCTCTTAAAAGGAACTTTTGTGGAGAAAAATAAATCTTGATGAAGCCCAATGTATCAAGTTCTTTGGCATTAACTCTATACCTAACCTAGATCTCAAATTATTTCTTCCTAAAGGTTTTATACTTTTATCATTTAAATTTAAGTTAGTGACCCATATTGAGTGTGCTCCATATAAAGTGTGAGCCTTAAGGCAGGTTCATTTTTTTCTCTTTGGATAACCAGTTGTTCCTTACCATGTGTGATAGGCTATGCTTACCACGTTTAATTTCTTTTGTACCTTTATAGAAAAAAAATCACCTGGGCATATTTGTGTGGTTCTCTTTTTAGGTTCTATATTTTGATCAACTGATATATGTGTCTTGCCCTTTGCCAATACCACACAAACTAGCCATATAATAAATCTTCAAATCTTATAGATTAATTTCTCCCACATCAATTATTATAGTTGATTTTCCATTCCATATATGTTTTAGAATTATATTATTTTGTCTACAAAAAAAACTCACTAGGATTATTTTGAGGAATTGTGTTAAACCCACATAACAAATTTTTTTAATGTTTATTTTTTGAGAGACAAAGAGAGAGCATGAGCAGGGGGAGGTGAAGAGAGAGAGAGAGAGAGAGAGAGAGAGAGAGAGTCATGGAATCCAAAGCAGACTCCAGGCTCTGAGCTGTCAGCACAGAGCCTGACGTGGGGCTCGAACTCATGAACCCTGAGATCATGACCTGAGCTGAAGTCAGATGCTTAACCGACTGAGCCACCCAGGTGCCCGAAACCACATAACAATTTGATGGAGAAGTGTTCAGTTTTCTAGAATATGAATATAGTAGGTCTCTCTATTTTTTTCCGGATATTCTTTGATTTCTTTCATCATCATTTTCTACTTTGTATCATACAAGATCTGAATATGTTCTGTTAGATTTGTCCTAGAGTATTTCACTTATTGAATGATTCTATTTTTTAATTTTATATTTTTATTATTTTTAGCGAAAAACTTAATACTATGGTTTTTATCTTTAACATGTTAGAGGCTACTTTTTTACTGTTGAAGTATAATTAATATACAGTGTTATATTAGTTTCAGGTATACAACATATTGATTTGCCACTTTTATATATTATTCTATGCTCAGCATGGTAAGTGTACTGACCATCTATTGCCACACATGTTATTACATTATTATTGACTATGTTCCACATAGTGTACTTTCATCTGTTACTTATTTTATAACTGCAAATTCATACCTCCTTATCTCCTTTATCTATTTTGGCCATCCCCACCTCCACTCTGGCAAACACACTTTGTATTTAAGAACTTGTTTTGTTGTCTAGATTCTACATGTAAATAAAATCATATGGTATTTGTCTTTGGCTTATTCCACTTAGCATAGTACACTCTACTTCTGTCAGTGTTGTCACAAATGGTAAGATCTCATTCTTTTTTGTGGGTGAGTAATATTCTAGTGTGCATATGTAAACCACATCTTCTTTACCCATTCATCTATTGATGGGCACTTACGCCACTTCTGTATCTTGCTTATTGTAAGTAATGCCACAGTGAACATAAGGATGCATATTTCAACATAGCTTTTTTGTGTTCTTTGGGTAAATATCCAATAGTGGAATTATTGGATTGTATGGCATTTACATTTTTAATTTTTTGAGGAAACTCCATACGATTTTCCACAGAGTTTGCAATAATTTTGCATTGCCACCAACAGAGCATGAGAGTTCCTCTTTTTCCATATCTTCACCAACACTGTTTTTTTGGTTTTTGCTTTTGTTTTTTGTCTTTTTGATCGTAGCCATTCTGACTGGTATGAGGGGATATCTCATTGTGCTTTTGATTTGCATTTCGTCAATGATTAGTGGTGTTGAGCATCTTTTCATGTGTCTACTGGCCATTTCATATGGCCATTTCCAATTTTTTGGGAAAAAAATGTCTACTCAAGTCCTCTGCTCATTTTTAACTCGACTGTTTTGGTTTTTTTGGTTTTGTTTTTTGGTGTTGAGTTGTGGAAGTTCTTTACCTTTTATCATATGTTAACCCCTTATCAAATATGTCATTTCCAAATATTTTCTCCCATTTAGTGGCTGCTTTTACATCGTTTGGGTGATTTCCTTTGCTGTGAAAAAGCTTTTTACTTTTGTGTAGTCCTGATGGTATATTTTTTGCCTTTGTTTCCCTTCCCTGAGGAAACATATCCATACATATACTGCTAAGGCTGATTGTTCAGGAGATCAATGCCAATATTTTATTTTAGGAGTTTTATGGCTTCAGGTCTCACATTTAGGTTGTTCATGCATTTTGAGTTTATTTTTGTGTATGGTGTAAGAAAGCAGTCTGGTTTAATTCTTTTCCATGTAGCTGTCCAATTTTCCCAGAACCATTTGTTGAAGAGACTGTTTTTCCTCTTTGTATATTCTTGCCTCTGTTGTTGGTTGAGTTACAGGGTTGATTGGTCTTTGCTTGAGTTATAGGGCTAATCTATCTTTGTCATAGATTAATTGACCGTATAGGTGTGGGCTTATTTCTAGGCTCTCTATTCCATTGATCTTTGTGTCTGTTTTGTGCAACTACCATACTGTTTCCCTTATTATAGTTCAAAAAGCTTATCTTGAAATCTGGAATTGTGATCCCTCTGGCTTGTTCTTCTTTCTCAAGATGGCTTTGACCATTTTAGGTCTACTGTGGTTGTATACAAATTTTAGGATTAATTGTTCTAGTTCTATGAAACATGCTGTTGGTATTTTGGTAGGGATTGCATTGAATCTGTAGACTTCTTTGGGTAGTTATACAGGAGTATGGTGTATCTTTCTATTATTTATGTTGGCATCAATTTCTTTCACTGATGCCTTATAGTTTTCAGAGTACAGGTCTTTGACCTGGTTACAGGTCTTTGACCATGGTTAAGTTTATTCCCAGGTGTTTTTATTATTTTTGATACAACTATAAATTGAACTGGTTTCTAAACTTCTCATTCTGCTTTTCATTCTTAATGTATAGAAATGCAACAGATTTCTGTATATTAATATTGTATCTTGCAACTTTACTGAATTCATTTATCAGTTATAGTGGAATTTTGGTGGAGCCTTCAGAGTTCTGTAGATAGTGTTATGTCATCTGTAAATAGTGAGCATTTTACATTTTCCTTATCAATTTGAATACCATTTTTTTTTCTTGTTTGAAATCTTTGGCCAGAACTTCTAGTAGACTTACCAATGTTGAGCTTCATTGTCTCCCAAGCTAAGTGAATTGAAAACCATTCCCTTGTGTGACATCCATAAAAGTTGGCACACTAGATGTATGTTCTAAACTCTACACAGATCTAGGAGAAACTGAACATTGGAGGTTCCCTCCTGACTGTAAGTTACTGTGCCTGGTGTCAGGTTTATGGAATGAATGTGTCTCATATTTTCATACCCATTTCACTGTAGGTATTTTCTCAATCCTCTAGTGTATCGGAACCACTCAACTTATTTCTAGATTTCTCTGAGGGAATCGATTCATGCTTAGATATACATTTGGTGCGTCTATGCTAGGAAGAAAAGTCAGAAGCCTCCTACTCTACCATCTTGCTGATGTCCCTCATTGAATGATTTTAAATGATTTTATATTTATCTCTGGTGTCCACATATTCATTAACAAATACAGAAACACTGTATGTGTTCATCTCACATTTGTAATCTTGCTGAATTCACTTATTCTAAGGTTTTGTTTTTGCTTTTTTATTTTGGGGCTTTTTTTTATATTGAAATTTATATGTAAGCCAGAGTATGAGGTCGTTTGCAAAATAGTGAGAGCTTCATTTCTTCCTTTCCAATCAGTATGTTTTTGTATTATTTTCTTGCCTTATTGTGGTGGATAGAACTGACTGTGATGGATTATACTGACTGACTTTTGAATATTGAAGCTTCCTTGCAATCTTAGAATAAACCTCAATTCCTTCAGGTGTACAATCATTTTTAATTATTGCTAAATTTTATTTTTGAACATTTTGTTGAGAATTTTTGAATCTAAAATTTATAAATACTGATCTGTAGTTTTCTTGTATTTTGTCAGGTTTTTTTTTTTTTTTTTTTGATCACAGGAGTAGTAGCTTAGAAAACAATTGGAAAATGCACAAACCTCTTCTATTTTCTGGAAAATATTGTATAGGGTCAGTGCTGATACCTCTTTAATACTTGGCACATTCTTTTTGAAACTGGCTGTGCCTGGAGGTTTCCTTTTTTGAAGGTTAAAATTTGTATTTAGTGTCTTCAATAGTTAGGATATTTGAATAATCTTTCATACTGGATGAATTGGGATATTAGTGCTTTTTGAGGAATCATTTCATTTTACCTCAGTTGTCAAATTTATGTTTATCGTAGTGTTCATAGTATTCCCTTACTATCTTTTTGATCTTTGCAAGCTCTGTAGTGGTATCATTTGTTTCATTCATGATGTTAGTAATTCATGTCTTCTCCCTTTTTACATTGCTAGTCTTTTAAGTGGTTTTCCAATTTTATTTATCTTTTCAAAGAATTGTTTTTTTTCCCTTTTCAAAGAAGTTTTATTGCATTATTTTTGTGAGGAAAATTTCATTGATTTTTTAAATCTCTTTTTTCATTCCTTATGAATATCCTTGTATTTTGGTTTTGTTGTTTTTTGTTTGTTTTTAGGTTTCTTGAAATGGGAGTTTTAATTATTGATTTGAAGCATACTATTGTTCTAAATATTTTTCTTCTTTAGCCAGTTAATATGGTCAATTACATTGGTTGACTTTTGAATATTGAACTCGCTTTATATCCCTGAAATAATACTTAGTGTTAATGCTATAAATTTCCTTCTAAGCACAGCTTTTGCTATTTCACACCAATTTTGATATGCTGTATTTTCATTTTCATTCAATTCATTGTTTTGTTTCTCTTGAGATTTCCTTTCTGAACCATGATTATTTAGAAGTAAGTTAAGTTTTATATATTTGGAGATGTTCATATGATTTATCTATTTATTTTGAGTTTGATTCCATAGTTTGAAAACACATGGAATGTTTTTTATTATTCTTGAGTTGCTGAGATTTATTTTTTTATTAAAAATTTGTTTAATGTTTATTCACTTTTGAAAGAGAGCACAAGTAGGGGTGGGGTGAAGGGAGAGGGGGACACAGAATCTGAAGCAGGCTCCAGGCTCTGAGCTGTCAGCACAGAGCCCAACGCAGGGCTTGAACTCACGAACTGCAAGATCATGACCTGAGCCGAAGTTGGACGCTTAATCGACTGAGCCACTGAGGCACCCCATTGCTGAGATTTGTTTTATGGCCCAGGCAGAAAAATATTTAACATCACATTCTACCTGTATCTACACTCTGCATTCTTTTTTAAATTGAAGTAGAGTTGACAATTTCAGTTTCAGGTGTACAACAGTGATTCAATGGGTCTATATGTTATACTATGCTCACCACAAATGTGACTACCATCAGTCACCATACACCTCTATTACAATATTATTGACTGCATTCTGAAAGGTGTAACTTTCATTCTCATGACTTTTTCCTTCTATTACTGGAAGCCTGTACCTCCCACTCTCCTTCACTCATTTTGTCCATTCCCACAACCCCTCCCTCTGGCAACCATCAAATTTCTGTTTTTATGCATTTGTTTCTGCTTTTTGTTTGTCTTTAAAACTTTATATGTCAGTGAAAATGTAGGGCATTTGACTTTGTCTGACTTATTTCACTTGGCTTAATACCCTCTAAGTCCATCCATGTTGTTGGAAATGGCAAAGTGTCATCCTTTTATATGGCTGAGTACTATTGTGTGTGTTTTTGTGTGTATATGTGTGTGTTTCCATATCTTGTCTATTGTAAATAATGCTGCAATAAACATAGGGGTGCATTTATCTTTTTGAATTAGTGCTTTTGTCTTCTTTTGGGTAAATTACTAGATGATAGGATATTTAATTTTTTGAGGAATGTCTGTACTGTTTTCCACAATGGCTACATCAATTTACATTGCTACCCACAGTGCATGAGTGTTCCTTTTTCTCCACATATTCACCAACACTTATTTATTGTCTTTTTGATTATAGCCATTCTGATACATGTGAGATGATATCTCATTATAGTTTTGATTTGCATTTCCCCGATGATTAGTGATATTAAGCTTCTTTTCATGTGTCTGTTTGCCATCTGTATGTCTTCTAGGGGGAAAAAATGTCCAGTTTCTTTGTCTTAAATCAGAATATCTTAGTGTCGAGATGTGTAAGTTATTTATATATTTTGGTATTAACCCCTTACCAGAAACATAATTTGTGAATACCTTCTCCCATTCAGTAGGTTCCCTTTTGTTTTGTTTATGGTTTCCTTTGCTGTATAAAAGCTTTATATTTTGGTGTATACCCAAGAGTTTATTTTAACTTTTGTTTCTGTTGCCAAAGGAGGCATATCTAGAACAATGTTTTTGTACTTTGGGGGGGATACAAAGGAAGCTGAAGAAAGGTTTAAGTAGGGAGAAAAGTATACTATGGTAATTCAGTGTAAGATAGTTAGACCTGTTTTGGAAAGTGTATAGAAATTTTTTAAATAGTTGAAGTGTAAATTTCAAATTTCTCAATCTCCAAAAGTTATTGTAACTCCAATACACTAATGATAGATGTTAATCACATTGTAAATAAGTTCTTTAATTTCTCCAAATTTTACTTTCACGCAAGATTTTTTTCAAAATAATTGAACATAATGTAACCTTCTGAATATATGTATAAATGTGCCATGCAGTGATAATTAAAAAGATTCTAGGGACTATAGATAAGGACCCCATCATTGCTACAGAATTTGGTGGATCTGGAAGAAGGCTTTAGCTAAACTGAAGGCATAGGTAGGGTAGAAAATTAGGGTGACAGACTTCACATGAAATCAAATGAGAGAAAGAGCCACGCTGACATGACTAGCTTAGGAAAATGAGTGGAAAATATCTGGAGGAAAATAAATCTTAAAAAAAAAAAAAAAAAAAACGCCAGAAGTTAACATATTGCTCAAAATAAATGTAATTCCAATACTGGGATTTTAAATTCTTAATAATTCTCTTTTTGGAACCTTTCATTCTAAAAATAATGTATTTTCTGGGCACCTGGATGACTCAGTCAGTTAAGTGTCCCCCTTAGGATCAGGTCATGATCTCCCAGTTTGTGAGCTCGAGCCCCACCTTGAACTCTGTGTTGACAACTCAAAGCCTATAGCCTGCTTCGGATTCTGTGTCCCCTTCTCCCTCTGCTCCTCTCCTGCTCACTCTCTGTCTTTCAAAAATAAACGTTAAAAAATTAAAAATAATGTATCTTTTCTGATTCATACACCTCTAGCTTTCAAAGCCTTAATCAAGAACTGAGGATAAGAAATGGATATCTTTTTTGATGTAGTTTCTATTCTTTCTGCGTTCTCAATAATAATTAAAAATTTTCATTTTATGTGGTGATCAAAAAAAGTTTTAATATGCATCTATTGGTGTTAAATCCTCTGTTATATGCTAATAGAGACTTATTTTACATTCTCTGCTAACTGCCTTCTTAGAACAGTCAGGAGTTGTTTTCAATTCAGTGTTTTCTTGGACTAACCTAATTCTTGGAGGTTATAAGAAGATGAATCTGTACCTAAACTAAAACATGCTTTCTTATAAGAGAGAATAGTAGTCTATTAATGTACTGCTTTGTGTGACTTGGAGTTACAGTAAGTTTTGGAGAAATTGAAAAATTTTAAAGTTGTAGCCCAACAAAAGATTTAAGGAAAAAGAATTTTGTGTGCCAGGTTTAAAATAAAGACATCGGATAAAAGCGACTTTAATTGTGTGATATTAAGCTAACTACTGGACTATCTCTGCCTATGTTTATTTAATTCAACCTAGAGTTGCTTTGAATAGTAATTATTTTTAACTGCATAGCATAGCAGTGGGCACACTTTAGGTACTTCTAATTTTTATTTATCATCATTCTCATATTTTCATTGTGTTGACAAAAACAAAGTCCTGAGGAAAGACCTGGAACAGGAAGTATATGAATGCTTGACAGGGATATAGAATTAATGTACATAAATCTGTGGCATTTCTACACACCAATAATGAAATAACAGAAAAATCAGGGAATCACACCCATTTACCATTTTACCTAAAACCATAAGATACTAGGAATAAAACTAACCAAAAAGGTAAAAGATCTCTACTCTGAAAACTATAGAACACTGATGAATGAATTGAAGAGGACACAAAGAGACACAAAAACATTCCATGCTTGTGGATTGAACAAACAAATATTGTTAAAATATCTATACTACCCAAAGCAAACTATACATTTAATGAAGTCCCTATCAAGATACAACCGGCATTTTTTTTTTTTTTTTACAGAGTTAGAACAAACAATCCTAAAATTTGTTTGGAACCACAAAACCCCAAACACAGGCAACAACGTCTTTGACATTGTCCATACCAACTTCTTACTAGACATGTCTCCAGAGACAAGGGAAACAAAGGCAAAATGAACTGTTGGGGCTTCATCAAGATTAAAAACTTCTGAAGAACAAAGAAAATCATCAGCAAAATGAAAAGGAAACCTATGATATGAGAGAAAATATTTGCAAATGAAAATCTGATAAAGGTTAGTAACCAAAACTTATAAATTTTTTTAAACATTTACTCGTTTTTGAGAGAGAGAGCGGAAGAGGGGCAGAGAGAGAGGGAGACACAGAATCCCAAGCAGGCTCCAGGCGCTGAGCTGTCAGCACAGAGCCTGATGTGGGGCTCAAACTCAGAAACCATGCGATCATGACCTGAGCTGAAGTCAGACGTTTAACTGACTGAAACACCCAGGTGCCCCAGTAACCAAAACTTATAAAGAACTTACCAAACTCAACCCCTCAAAAACAAATAATCCGACTAAGAAATGGACAGAAGACGTGAATAGACTTTTTTTTTTTTCAAAGAAGACAAAGAGGTAGCTAACAGACACATGAAAACCTACCCAACAAACTCATTATCAGGGAAATACAAATCAAAACTATGATGGGATGCCACCTCACACCTGTCAGAATGGCTAAAATTAACTACACAGGAAACAACAGGTATTGGTGAGGATGCAGAGAAAGGGATTACCCTGTTGGTAGGATTGCCAATTGGTGCAGCCACTCTGGAAACCTATATGGAGGTTCCTCAAAAATTTAAAAATAGAACTATTCTCTGACCCAGCAATCGCAATACTAGGTATTTTATCCAAAGGGTACAAAATACTCATTTGAAAGGATGCATGAACTCTGATGTTTATAGCAGTGTTATCAACATTAGCCAAATTATGGAAAGAACTCAAGTGTCCTTCAACTCATGAATCAAGAAGTGAGGATAGGAAGATGGCGGCATAGGAGGACACTGGGCTCACCCCGTGTCCTGATGCTGATTACTTAGATTCCACCTAAACCTGCCAAACTAACCCAGAAAACCACCAGAAGACTAGCAGAATGGAGTCTCCAGAGCCAAGAGCAGACGAGAGGCCCACAGAAGAGGGTAGGAAGTGTGGAGTGGCGGTGCCAGCTCCACAGACTGGGGGGAGGGAGCCAGGGCAGAGGGGCAGCCTGCCGGCCAAGCAGAGCCCCCGAGTCTGGCTTGCAAAAGAGGAGGGGCCGAATGGACTCTGTTCTGACAGCAAGTGCGATTTAGCATCTGGGAGGTCATAAGTTAACAGCTCTGATCAGAAAGCGGGAAGGCTGGAGGACAAAGGGAGGGAGAGTTGCTGAGCCCCCGGACGACAGAGCTCAGCTTGCCGGGGAGCAAAGGCGCTCGCCAGCGCCATCTCCCCTGCCGATCACCCAGCCAAAATCCCAAAGGGAACCAGTTCCTGCCAGGGAACTTGCTCGCTCCACACAAACACCCAACTCTGTGCTTCTGCGGAGCCAAACCGCCGGCAGCGGATCTGACTCCCTCCCGCTGCCACAGGGCCCCTCCTGAAGTGGATCACCTAAGGAGAAGCGAGCTAAGCCTGCCCCTCCTGCCCCCATGCACCTTGCCTACCCACCCCAGCTAATACCCTAGATCCCCAGCACCACAAGCCTGGCAGTGTGCAAGTAGCCCAGATGGGCCACGCCACCCCACAGTGAATCCCGCCCCTAGGAGAGGGGAAGAGAAGGCACACACCAGTCTGGCTGTGGCCCCAGCAGTGGGCTGGGGGCAGACATCAGGACTGACTGCGGCCCAGCCCACCAACTCCAGTTATACACCACAGCACAGGGGAAGTGCCCTGCAGGTCCTCACCACTCCAGGGACTATCCAAAATGACCAAACGGAAGAATTCCCCTCAGAAGAATCTCCAGGAAATAACAGCAGCTAATGAACTGATCAAAAAGGATTTAAAAATATAACAGTGAATTTAGAATAATAGTCATAAAATTAATCTCTGGGCTTGAAAACAGTATAAAGGACAGCAGAGAATCTCTTGCTACAGAGATCAAGGGACTAAGGAACAGTCAGGAGGAGCTGAAAAACGCTTTAAACGAAATGCAAAACAAAATGGAAACGACGACAGCTCAGATTGAAGAGGCAGAGGAGAGAATAGGTGAACTAGAAGATAAAATTATGGAAAAAGAGGAAGCTGAGAAAAAGAGAAAAAAATCCAGGAGTATGAGGGGAAAATTAGAGAACTAAGTGATACACTAAAAAGAAAAAATATACACATAATTGGTATCCCAGAGGAGGAAGAGAGAGGGAAAGGTGCTGAAGGGGTACTTGAAGAAATTATAGCTGAGAACTTCCCTGAACTGGGGAAGGAAAAAGGCATTGAAATCCAAGAGGCACAGAGAACTCCCTTCAGACGTAACTTGAATCGATCTTCTGCACGACATATCATAGTGAAACTGGCAAAATACAAGGATAAAGACAAAATTCTCAAAGCAGCAAGGGATAAACGTTCCCTCACATATAAAGGGAGATCTATAGGACTCGTGACTGATCTCTCTTTTGAAACTTGGCAGGCCAGAAACGATTGGCACTAGACCTACAATGTGCTGAACAGAAAAAATATGCAGCCGAGAATCCTTTATCCAGCAAGTCTGTCATTTAGAATAGAAGGAGAGATAAAGGTCTTCCCAAACAAACAAAAACTGAAGGAATTTGCCACCACTAAACCAGCCCTACAAGAGATCCTAAGAGGGATACTGTGAGACAAAGTACCAGAGACATCACTACAAGCATAAATCATACAGACATCACAATGACTCTAAACCCGTATCTTTCTATAATAACACTGAATGTAAATGGATTAAATGTGCCAACCAAAAGACATAGGGTATCAGAATGGATAAAAAAACAAGACCCATCTATTTGCTGTCTACAAGAGACTCATTTTAGACCTGAGGACACCTTCAGATTGAGAGTGAGGGGATGGAGAACTATTTATCATGCTACTGGAAGCCAAAAGTAAGTTGGAGTAGCCATACTTATATCAGACAAACTAGAATTTAAATTAAAGGCTGTAACGAGATGAAGGGCATTATATAATAATCACAGGGTCTATCCACCAGGAAGAGCTAACAATTATAAATGTCTATGCGCCGAATACCGGAGCCCCCAAATATATAAAACAATTACTCATAAACATAAGCAACCTTATTGATAAGAATGTGGTAATTGCAGGGGACTTTAACACTCCACTGACAGAAATGGATAGATCATCTAGACACACGGTCAATAAAGAAACAAGGGCCCTGAAAGATACACTGGATCAGATGGACTTGACAGATGTATTTAGAACTCTGCATCCCAAAGCAACAGAATATACTTTATTCTCGAGTGCACATGGGACATTCTCCAAGATAAATCATATACTGGGTCACAAAACAGCCCTTCATAAGTATACAAGAATTGAAATTATACCATGCATACTTTCAGACCACAATGCTATGAAGCTTGAAATCAACCACAGAAAAGAGTCTGGAAAACCTCCAAAAGCATGGAGGTTAAAGAACAACCTATTAACGAATGAGTGGGTCAACCAGGCAATTAGAGAAGAAATTAAAAAATATATGGAAACAAAAGAAAATGAAAATACAACAATCCAAACGCTTTGGGATGCAGCGAAGGCAGTCCTGAGAGGAAAATACATTGCAATGCAGTCCTATCTCAAGAAACAAGAAAAATCCCAAATACAAAATCTAACAGCACACCTAAAGGAAATAGAAGCAGAACAGCAAAGACAGCCTAAACCCAGCAGAAGAAGAGAAATAATAAAGATCAGAGCAGAAATAAACAATATAGAATCTAAAAAAACAGTAGAGCAGATCAATGAAACCAAGAGTTGGTTTTTTGAAAAAATAAACAAAATTGACAAACCTCTAGCCAGGCTTCTCAAAAAGAAAAGGGAGATGACCCAAATAGATAAAATCATGAATGAAAATGGAATTATTACAACCAATCCCTCAGAGATACAAACAATTATCAGGGAATACTATGAAAAATTATATGCCAACAAATTGGACAACCTGGAAGAAATGGACAAATTCCTAAACACCCACACTCTTCCAAAACTCAACCAGGAGGAAATAGAAAGCTTGAACAGACCCATAACCAGCGAAGAAATTGAATCGGTGATCAAAAATATCCCAACAAATAAGAGTCCAGGACCAGATGGCTTCCCAGGGGAGTTCTACCAGACGTTTAAAGCAGAGATAATACCTATCCTTCTCAAGCTATTCCAAGAAATAGAAAGGGAAGGAAAACTTCCAGACTCATTCTATGAAGCCAGTATTACTTTGATTCCTAAACCAGACAGAGACCCAGTAAAAAAAGAGAACTACAGGCCAATATCCCTGATGAATATGGATGCAAAAATTCTCAATAAGATACTAGCAAATCGAATTCAACGGCATATAAAAAGAATTATTCACCATGACCAAGTGGGATTCATTCCTGGGATGCAGGGCTGGTTCAACATTCGCAAATCAATCAACGTGATACATCACATTAATAAAATAAAAGATAAGAACCATATGATCCTGTCAATCGATGCAGAAAAGGCCTTTGACAAAATCCAGCACCCTTTCTTAATAAAAACCCTTGGGAAAGTCGGGATAGAAGGAACATATTTAAAGATCATAAAAGCCATTTATGAAAAGCCCACAGCTAACATCATCCTCAGTGGGGAAAAACTGAGAGCTTTTTCCCTGAGATCAGGAACACAACAGGGATGCCCACTCTCACCGCTGTTGTTTAACATAGTGCTGGAAGTTCTAGCATCAGCAATCAGACAACAAAAGGAAATCACAGGCATCAAAATTGTCAAAGATGAAGTCAAGCTTTCGCTTTTTGCAGATGACATGATATTATACATGGAAAATCCGATAGACTCCACCAAAAGTCTGCTAGAACTGATACATGAATTCAGCAAAGTTGCAGGATACAAAATCAATGTACAGAAATCAGTTGCATTCTTATACACTAATAATGAAGCAACAGAAAGACAAAGAAACTGATCCCATTCACAATTGCACCAAGAATCATAAAATACCTAGGGATAAATCTAACCAAAGATGTAAAAGATCTGTATGCTGAAAACTATAGAAAGCTTATGAAGGTAATTAAAGAAGATGTAAAGAACTGGAAAGACATTCCCTGCTCATGGATTGGAAGAATAAATATTGTCAAAATGTCAATACTACCCAAAGCTATCTACACATTCAGTGCAATCCCAATCAAAATTGCACCAGTATTCTTCTCGAAACTAGAACAAGCAATTCTAAAATTCATATGGAACCACAAAAGGCCCTGAATAGCCAAAGTAATTTTGAAGAAGACCAAAGCAGGAGGCATCATAATCCCAGACTTTAGCCTCTACTACAAAGTTGTCATCATCAAGACAGCATGGTATAGGTGCAAAAACAGACCCATAGACCAATGGAATAGAATAGAAACCCCAGAACTAGACCCACAAATGTATGGCCAACTAATCTTGACAAAGCAGGAAAGAACATCCAATGGAAAAAAGACAGTCTCTTTAACAAATGGTGCTGGGAGAGCTAATCAGCAACATGCAGAAGGTTGAAACTAGACCACTTTCTCATACCATTCACAAAAATAAACTGAAAATGGATTAAGGACCTGAATGTGAGACAGGAAACCATCAAAACCCTAGAGGAGAAAGCAGGAAAAGACCTCTCTGACCTTCGCTGTAGCAATCTCTTACTTGACACATCCCCAAAGGCAAGGGAATTAAAAGCAAAAATGAATTACTGGGACCTTATGAAGATAGAAAGCTTCTGCACAGCAAAGGAAACAACCAACAAAACTAAAAGGCAACCAACGGAATGGGAAAAGATATTTGCAAATGATATATCGGACAAAGGGCTAGTATCCAAAATCTATAAAGAGCTCACCAAACTCCACACCCGAAAAACAACCCAGTGAAGAAATGGGCAGAAAACATGAATAGACACTTCTCTAAAGAAGACATCCAGATGGCCAACAGGCACATGAAAAGATGCTCAACATCACTCCTTATCAGGGAAATACAAGTCAAAACCACACTCAGATATCACCTCACGCCAGTCAGAGTGGCCAAAATGAACAAATCAGGAGACTATAGATGCTGGAGAGGATGTGGAGAAACGGGAACCCTCTTGCACTGTTGGTGGGAATGCAAATTGGTGTGGCCACTCTGGAAAGCAGTGTGGAGGTTCCTCAGAAAATTAAAAATAGACCTACCCTATAACCCAGCAATAGCACTGCTAGGAGTTTACCCAAGGGATACAGGAGTACTGATGCATAGGGGCACTTGTACCCCAATGTTTATAGCAGCACTCTCAACAATAGCCAAATTGTGGAAAGAGCCTAAATGTCCATCAACTGATGAATGGATAAAGAAATTGTGGTTTATATACACAATGGAGTACTACATGGCAATGAGAAAGAACGAAATATGGCCTTTTGTAGCAACGTGGATGGAACTGGATAGTGTGATGCTAAGTGAAATAAGCCATACAGAGAAAGACAGATACCATATGTTTTCACTCTTATGTGGATTCTGAGAAACTTAACAGAAACCCATGGAGGAGGGGAAGGAAAAAAAAAAAAAAAGTTAGAGTGGGAGAGAACCAAAGCATAAGAGACTCTTAAAAACTGAGAACAGGGGCGCCTGTCGGTTAAGCATCCGACTTCAGCTCAGGTCACGATCTCGCGGTCCATGAGTTCAAGCCCCGTGTCAGGCTCTGGGCTGATGGCTCAGAGCCTGGAGCCTGCTTCCAATTCTGTGTCTCCCTCTCTCTCTGCCCCTCCCCTGTTCATGCTGTGTCTCTCTCTGTCTCAAAAATAAATAAACGTTAAAAAAAATTTAAAAAAAACTGAGAACAAACTGAGGGTTGATGGGGGGGTGGGAGGGAGGGGAGGGTGGGTGACGGGTATTGAGGAGGGCACCTTTTGGGATGAGCACTGGGTGTTGTATGGAAACCAATTTGACAATAAATTTCATATATTGAAAAAAAGTGAGATGTATATATACACACAAACATATATGTGTTTATACACACACACACACACACACACACACACATACTGTAGAATATTACTCAATCATCAAAAAGAGTGATATCTTGGTATTTGCAATGATGTGGATGTAGCTAGAATATATTATGCTAAGCAAAACAAGTCAGTCAGAAAAAGACAAGTATCATATGATTTCACTCCTATGTGGAATTTAGAAACAAAATTGATGAACATAAGGAGGGGAGGAAAAAAAAGCAGGCAAACCATTAAACAGACTCCTAAATTTAGGGAATAAATTGAGGGTTTCTGGAGGGAAGGTGGGCAGGGGAATGGGCTAAATGGGTGATGAATATTAAGGAGGGCGCTAGTTGGGATGAGCACTGGGTGTTATATGTAAGTGATGAATCACTAAATTCTACTCCTGGAACCAATATTACACTATATGTTAACTAACTAGAATTTAAATAAAAAGTTAAAATCCCCAAAAGAAAACAAGAGAATGTGGGTGACCAAAGTATATACAACAATTAGCAATACACTGCCAAAATTCTATTGTAGAACTAAAATATATTTGCAAAGTTGATTATAAAACTTTTTTATTATAAAACTATTTTTGAAGCTATCTTTTTTACCAAATAGAAATGATGAGTACTTCTACCAGACAAAAAATATTTGTAAATTATCAGTTTTCAAGGTAGCATCCAATATTAGAGACATTGGATTGTAATAAACAGCAAGTAAAAAATCACAGAAACTCCTTTGGATTCCGATACTTTTAGACAGGCTTTTTGGACAATGCTTAAGATAGCTTTGCAAAGATACATGGTGACCCTTTGCCGTATTTCTAACTTTGGAAAATTTGTATGAACGTTTGTATAAATGAAGACAGGTAACTAGAGATTTGATATATCTTGGAGTGATGTGAGATTTAGGAAATACTTGCCCAAGGCTTCCTTTGCAGATATGTTAAGTAGAAGAACTATCTAAATAAATTAACTTCTAAACATTGGATTACATTATGCAATCAATTTCTTAAAATTGCCATATTTGATGCTCGAAAGTTTGTTCTTTTGACCCAATCTGCTGTGAATGCTTGTAATTTTCTTGACTTCCCTGATAACCCTCAGTAATTTTTATTTTCCACATAGTCTATTATTTCAACCTTCTTAAATGCTATTTGGTAGGTTTCAGATACAGCTGCTGTCTTCCAAAGTCTTCAAACCTTGATGTGACTGCACACCCCTTATCTAATTAATGTGAGGTAGAAGATTTGCAGCTCTCTTATTTTATCTCAGCCCACTTTGTGCAATCTAGAGTCAAACAGGAATCTCTGAAGTAAAATCCTCTGCCGGACCATCTGTTAATATAGGACAATTTAAAATATTATTTGCATTTACTATATCCCGTAGGAAACCAGAGTAAAATTCCCTCTTGGGCAAATCTGTGACATAGATATTAGCACTGAATTTTTAAAGCCAACTTTTTTTTTTTTAATAGGAGATAATATAACACCCATTAACTCAATTGAGAATATGTTTAAGCCCCTTATTCCCACACCAACTTGTCATCTCCATGAGCAGATGTTAATACAAAAATAAAAATCATAACGTGAAAATCACAAATCAACCTTTGGAATAGTGGGTCCAACTTCTTCACATTGAAGCACATCATTACCGTTTTTCATTATGAGATTCTTTGTGGCAGATCCCAAAGAAAGATGACAGGCTCACATAGCTCCAGGTAATAACTTGCCTTTTTCTTTCTACCCTTTATTCCAGGTTAGAAGTTAAAAAAAAAAAAAAAAGTAAAAATAAACTGTGGCTATAGATCCTTTCAAGGTTTTAGTACTGGATCTGATCAGCAAACAAAAATATTCGAAATTCTTAAATTTTGAACACAATGCTTAGGGCAATATTAAGAATGTTTAAAAATTTCTATGTCTCTGCTATGTAGTCCCTACTCAAATTATGTTATTTTATTCTGTGTAAATTACCTCTGATTCGATACAAAGTGGTGCACACTACACCTTAAATAAAGAATCGTTGCTTAGCTACATTTGAGGGAAAAACACATCTAATACCTGGTGCTCCTTTTAAAAAATCTGTGAAAATCAAATAGGGACCTTGTTGAAATATGTTTTGACTGATCTTCTACTTACTTTACACAAATCCAAATGTATGTTTACTTTTAGAATATTTTTAAAAGATAATGAGATGCCTGCTTTTTTTATCTTTCTCCTACAAATTTTTTCTCTTTCCTTCAAGCATTGAGACAAGTCCCTGGCTACTAATAACAATAAATAATATTCCACAAAAAACAAAATTAGAATTATTTTTGTAAAATATTAACATTTTATTTTAACAAACTGAATATATGAAAAGAAATAAAATAATTGCTCTAATTTTCACTACCAAAAAATAGAAAATAGACATCATTATTAAAATTAGGTTAGTATCTTTCTCGACACCTTAATTTACTTAGAGAAAAACTAGGAGAGTCAGATTAAAATACGTTCATAAGAATACGACTATATCATATGAGGTAATGTGAATATGGATGATTAAATTAATACAAGAAAAAGCAGTTGAATTACAAGTGAAAGAATGACTATTGGCAGAGCAAACAATACTACTTTTTAAAACTTAAGTTTCCTTAACTATTAATTTAAAAAAGATACCTTGACAAAAATTAATGTGATTGGAATCATTATATTTCTTTTTAAATACATGTCTTATTGAAAGCCGCTCAGCAGCTGCTGCAATGAAGTCGACAGCACTCATATGTTTCCTCACTCTTCAGCTCTGGTTTTTAGTTCCAGAATCACTTTTCTTTCACTCCCAACATTGAAAATATTTATGTTCTTGGGTTTTTTTTTTTTTTTTTTTTTACTTTTTTTGTAGTTTCAACATTTTAAATTACATTTAGTTAACACATACAGTGTAATATTAGCTTCAGGAGTGAAATTTAGTGATTTATCACTTACATTCAACACCCAGTGCTTATCACAAGTGCCCATCTTAATTTAATGATAATTTTAACTGTTATGTAGATATTATTCCATGTTTAAGAGGAAAAACTGCTTACACTGCTCTTTTGTCTATAGTTTCTTCATTTTTAAGTCTTTTATTTTTGATACAGATCTTGAATGGCTAGATTCCTTGATCATGTTTCTTCCTTCCATCTTTCCTGTCACTTTTTGTTTTAAATTTATTTATTTATTTTAGAAGAGAGAGAGAGGGAGAGGGAGGGAGGGAGAGAGAGAGGACTGGCAGGGGAGGGGCAGAAAGAGAGGGAGAGAGAGAAGCAGGGTCCATGATGTCAGCACAGTCCTGACATGGGGCTCAAACCCACAAACTGTGAGATCATGACCTGAACCAAAATCAAGAGTCCAATACTTAACCAACTGAGCCACCCCGGTGCCACCTTCCTGTCATCTTTTAAAGTTTATGTCAATGACCAAGGGTTTTTTCCTTATATTGTTCATAGAAATTCTTCTTTCCTTTTCATTTTTATTAAAGTACAGTTGATGCACAATGTAACATTAATTTTAGCATAGTGATTCGAGAACTTTGTTATGCTGTGTTGACCACAAATGTAGCTACCATCTGTCACCATACAATGATATCACTGTATACCATTGATCTTTTATCCCGTGATTTAGTCATTACATAACTGAAAGTCTGTATCCCCTACTCCCCTCAACCTATTTTACCCTTCCCCACCCCCTTACTTTCTGACAACTATGTTTGTTCTTTGTATTTATGGATCTGTTCCTGTTTATTTTTTTAAATTCCACATGTAAGTGAAATCATAGGGTGTTTATCTATCTCTGTGTGACTTATTTTACTAAGCAAAGCAGCCGCTAGGTCCATCCACGTCAATGCAGATGGCAAGATCTTATTGTTTTTATGGCTGAGTAATATTTCATTCAGGAGTGTGTGTGTGTGTGTGCGCGCGTGTGTGCGTGCACGTGTGCACATGTATTATCTATTTATGGACAGCTAGGTTTCTTCCATATCTTGCACTATATAAATGTTTCAGTAAACATAGGGTTGTATATATGATTTTGAATTAGTGTTTCATTTTATCTATTTTTATAAGAAATTGACAGACTTTTCATTGACCATTATCCCCAACACATTTTTGAAAATTGTACATTTGCAACTATTCTGTTCATTTTTACTATGAATAATGGTACTCTATATAAAATAGGGTTATTAAGCTTTTTTTGTAATCTGGAAGAAAGTTCAGCTTTTCAAATAGATATAAAACTGTTCATAGCACACAAGGAACTTCAATTAATTTCATATATGCTTCAGAAGAACAACCCATTCATATTAGTATGTACATATTCTCCCTTGCATGCAGTTTACAAAAGAAATATAGTCCACCAGTTAAATTTTAATGTCAGAGCAAAAAAAAAATGAATATTTTCTTTTTACTCTACGTCCTGTATAACATACTTATACTGAAGTTTTTCTTTTTTCTTTCTTTCCTTTCTTTCTTCTTTTTTTTCTGTACTTCTGACATTCAGATTTAACTGGGGACCTATATTATTGTCAGTGAAATTTGTCAACCCTATCCTTGAGAAGACAAGAAAAATGCAAAATGGGATAAAGTGAGAAAATATGTAAAGATACAAAACTACTGAAATAAACTGCTATGTATTGAATATTCATGCCTCCTCCAAAGTTGTATATTGAAATGCTAACCCTATGTGTTAGAATATGATGGTATTAGGAGATAGGGTCTTTTGGACATAGTTAGGGATTAGTGCCCATAAAAGAAGAGACCCTTTCACTCTCTCTCATTCTTTCTCTCTGCTTCTACCCCCACCCCTCCCCTGCCAAGCAATGAAACAAGAGTTACAAGCAGAACCCACCATGCTGGTATCTATCTCAGACTTCAAGACCACCATGTTGAGAAATTTATGTTGTTTCAGTCGCCTAGTCTGTAGCATCTTGTTATAAAACTCCAAACTAAAACAGAATCAGACTTTCTTAAAAATACTATTGTATCTGTTTTCTTTTTCTTTCATAGTTACCAATTCTTACTCACCTACTTTGCTGTGAAATAAGAGTACATTTTCTGGTACTGGATTCACTTTTATATTAACTGAAAGCTTTGAAAACTTACGAAGTATGTATATCACAGAATATTATACAAAAATGGCAATGAAAAAAATATAGTTACCAAAGCAACATGAATAAATGTCACAAACCAAAATTTGGGAGTCAGACACAAAAGAATATTGTATAATTCCAGACACATAATGTTCAAAAATTGTCATGCTGAATATTGAATATTAAAATAATTGTTATTTGCGGAGGTGGTGTTACGGAGATGTTTGGGAAGGATGTGAAGAGGGTTTATGAAATACTGATATTCTGTGTTTTGAGCTTCATGGTTGTAGCATGAACATTCACTGTGTGACAGTTCATTAAGCAGTACATATGTTTTATTCAATGAATACTATATTGCAATTTAAAAAAAAATTAACATTTATTTATTTTTGAGAGACAGAGAGAGAGCACAAGGAGGGGAGGAGCAGAGAGAGGGAGACACAGAACCTGAAGCAGGCTGTAGACTCCCAGCTGTTAGCACAGAGCCGGATGCGGAACTCGAACCCATGAACCATGATATCATGGTTCGGACACTCAACCAACTGAGCCACCCAGGCACCCCATTATGTTGCAATTTTTTAAGTCAAAAAAGAAACTATGAAGTTTTATTAACAATGTGTATGACATTGTTTAAGCAGTTAATACCACTTAAGAGACAAAAATAATCTGATCCGAAATTATAATTTTTGTTTTTATTTTATAAGTCTTATATACTGAGATGAAAAATTTAAGGTCCACTATATATTAGTTTTAAGGAAATAACATATTCAATTTTATCTTCATCATCCAATTTTATCCATCTAAAGCTATCACTAGTATTCTATAAATGTGACATTAAAGGTATAGAAAGTTTTAAATATGACAGATTATTTTTACTTGTTCTTGACCTCCCATATTGCACATATCTGAATCATATATTAAAAGTTACATAATCTCCTATAACTTATGTTTCATAGATAATTATGTAATTGAAATTATTAGTATTCTCTTGCCCAACCACTTTCAAAGGTTACACCAACCTATTTACAATGAATATTATTTCTCTATCCAAAAGGATGGTGATGTATGATATGGCCTAACATCCTAGCAGGTCATTTCCTACTACCTGAGTAATATGTCTAGTCAGAGTTTATAAACATGTTTTATCTTAGCAACATTGCCATCATTACCATCACCATTATTCTCATCACCATCATCATATCAACTTTCTAATATAACATTATAACATTATAGCTTAACATATAAGTTATTCAATCCTAGGAGTAAGTCTGTGAGAAAGATCCTATTCTTTATTTTACAGTTGAGAAAACAAAGACTTACAGTTTGAATAATTTGCTAGAAGTCCTACAGCTGGCAAGTAGTTGTTTTGGAATGAGAAGCTATGTAGTAACTTATTCAGAAAAATACTTAGCTTAAGTCATCATTGTGAGAAAAGCAAAAAAAAAAAACCAAACAAAACTCTAATATGAAATATTAATTATCCACGTTTACAATTTAAGTGTATTTTTATGTACTGTGTATATTCTGTATATTGGATATCTTTTAGCAGAGGTATGCTACAATCATGGGGACATAACAATATATTTACAAGGATTATAATATTACCATTGTGTCTTAACATATTGATACACTGTGACCTCAGTAAAGGAAAAGGCAGGCTTAAATCACAAATATAATTATATGTGGTTCTTTATTTTCAAAAGTCATTGAAATATTGTGATAAATAATGTGGTTGTCTCCATTTAGATCCTTACATTTATTTCAATGTATTTCAAAATCATGTGTATTATTAATGTACTGGTTTGCTGCATAATGGATACATATCTGTTTATATCTAGATAAACAAAACCACGTTTCAAAACTTGCATTAACAGCAACAACCAGAATAATTCCTTCAGACCACAGAGACAAAAAGCAAACATGTAACTTCCTTAGTTTATCATATTTTTATATGGTAGAATTATTAAACCTTAATTTTATATGAAAAGGTGGAAATAATACAAAACAGAATAATGCGAATTCTAACACAGTGAATGCCCTCTGTTCTGAAGATGTTTAGGGATAATAAGAAAAGCAGGCCATGAAACACACATGTGCATAGTCTTGAGCTGCCTTCTTTCCAAAATCTCATTTAGAGAGACTTTAGATCTGTGAGAACTGAAAACCAACATTAAGTCCACTGAGGTTGGTTGAGGAAGACTGTGAGAAGAGGTAGTGCTGGGAACACATTAAATTCCTCCTGAAGGAATGCTTTCTCTCTTTGCATACCCTGCTTTGCTGTAGCAAGAGTTGACACATTCCCAGATGTTTTCGGAACAGTCCTCAGGAGCAGTGAGGATTACATTTCCAACTTCCACATATATGCAAAACAAAGTGTATGTTCTTAGGTAATGTCATTGCACAGCATCTATGTCAGGTTAGACCCAGCTTGGGAAAAAATAAATGCCTACTTCTCATATTTATTTCCTTTTTTTCTTTGAGGACATATACTTGAGTAGAATGTTTTTGGAAAGAACAAGAATAGCCAGAGAAGAGAGATACTTTTTTCTCCCTTAAGCCCTGGCATACAAGTCATGAGATATTGATTTAAAAACATGTAGACATAATGACTATAGGCTGACACAAGAAAGTCCTGAAGAAAATGTTTAAAAAGAACAATATATCTATTGTTTATGGAACCCAAGAGACACCAAATGACATTGAGAAGTTTAGGGAAGACAAATCGTTAAGATAATTAAAATTAGTTTATTTCAGAATTGAACCAGAAAATCATGGCCTAAGCTGGGGAATATTTTAAACTTGAAATAAAATGAATTGGACCTGAGGCTCATATAAACATCTTTCATTCTTTTAGAATATCAGAGACTAAAATAGAAATCATTAATGCAACTATGCGAAGCCAACAATAAAAATCTAAAGAATATCTTAAACTACTATTTGGGAAGGAAGATAATAAGCAGAAATCATACAGAAGTTTAGAAGTAACTTTTTGGTTCTGTAGGCAGAAGATTCCATAAACACAGATATCAGAAGCATGATCTAGAGGAGAAGGTGCAAAAGACTATCTCCCTTTATGCCTGTGAACAACTTGCTCTGGGGATATTGACAAAAGAAGAGCCATTTCAAGTGTTGTAAAGCTCAGGCCCAGATCAGCAGCCTCAGTTACCTGGATTTAAAAGAGATCTTGAGGGGCGCCTGGGTGGCGCAGTCGGTTAAGCATCCGACTTCAGCCAGGTCACGATCTCGCGGTCCGTGAGTTCGAGCCCCGCATCGGGCTCTGGGCTGATGGCTCAGAGCCTGGAGCCTGTTTCCGATTCTGTGTCTCCCTCTCTCTCTGCCCCTCCCCCTTTCATGCTCTGTCTCTCTCTGTCCCAAAAATAAATAAACGTTGAAAAAAAAAATAGATCTTGAAAAGGGAGTCTGGGTGGCCCTGTGGGTTAAGCATCTGACTCTTGGTCTCAGCTCAGGTCATGATCTCACAGTTTCATGAGTTTGAGACATGCTTTGGGCTCTGTGCTTGGGGCACAGAGCCTGCTTGGGATTCTGTCTCCCTCTGCCCCTCCTCAACTCATGCTGTCTCTGTCTCTCTCTAAATAAAGAAATAAAGAGTAATGCTGAATAGCTAAATACGTGTTATTAAGGTATAAAGTTGGGTGAAGGATATCATAAAATTTCCATTGATCATTTTCTCTTATTTGCTATTTAACCTGTGCTACTTTCTAAATAATGATCAAAGATGAGAAGGGAAGATGGTGGCATAGAAGGATGCTGGGCTCACCACCTCCTGCTGATTGCTTAGATTCCATCCACATCTGCCTAAATAACCCAGAAAACCAGACTCTCTGGAGCCAAACGTAGACAAGAGGCCCACAGAAGAGGGTAGGAAGGGTGGAGAGGTGGTGCGGGACTGGTGGGAGGGAGCCTGGGCAGTGGAGGGGCAGCCCACCTGGAAAGGCAGAATCCCAGAGTCTGGCTTGCAAAAGCAGAGGGGCCGGACTGCATGAGTTCTGACAGCCAGCAGGAGTTAATATCTGGAATGTTAAATGTCAACAGCTCTGCTCTCAGAGAGTGGAGAGCTGGGAGGGTGAGAGGATGCAGGGAGGGAGAGTTGTTGAGCCCTGGGAGACAGAGCTCAGCTCAGACGGGAAACAAAGGCACTGGCAAGCACCATCTCCCTCTCCCATCCCCCAGCCAAAATTCCAAAGGGAACCAGTTCCCGTCACTGAAATTCCTTGCACCTCCCAAAAACCAAATGCTGTGCTTCTGTGGATCCATCCCTCCTGGTGCTGCGGGGCCACTCCCACAGGGGACCACCAATGGCAAAGCTAGCTAAGCCTGCCCCTCCTGGCCTTGTGAACCTTGCAGATCCACCCCATCTAAAAAGCCAGATACCACTGAAGCAGCACCACAAGCCTGGAAGTGTGCAATCAGCCCAGACAGGGGTCACACCACTCCACAGTGAGTCCTACCCCTGGGAGAGGAGAAGATAAGGTACACACCAGTCTGACTGTGGCCCCAGCTGTGGGTTGGGGGCAGACATCAGGTCTGACTGCGGCCCCACCCACCAACACAAGTTACTCAGGAAAGCACAGGGGAAGTGCCCTGCAGTTGGGAGCCACTGCAGGGACTACCCAAGATGACAAAATGAAAGAACTCTCCACAAAAGAAACTCCAGGAAGTAGCGACAGCTAACGAATTGATCAAAAACGATTTAAGCAATATAACGGAACAAGAATTTAGAATAATAGTCATAATTTAATTGCTAGGTTTGAAAAAAGCATAGAGGACAGCAGAGCATCTATTGCTACAGAAATCAAGGGACTAAGAAAGTGTCATGAGCTAAAAATGCTATAAATGAGGTTCAAAATAAAATGGAGGTGACCACAGCTTGAAGAGGCAGAGAAGAGAATAGGTGAATTAGTAGATAAAATGATGGAAAAAGAGGAAGCTCAGAAATAGAAAGATAAAAAAATCCAGGAGTGTGAGGGGAGAATTAGAGAACTAAGTGATGCAATCAAACGGAACAATATCCATATAATAGGAATTCCAGAAGAGGAAGAGAGAGAGAAAGGGGCTGAAGGTGTACTTGAACAAATCATAGCTGAGAACTTCGCTGATCTGGGGAAGGAAAAAGGCATTGAAGTCCAAGAGGCACAGAGAACTCCCTTCAGACGTAACTTCAATCGATCTGCACAACATATCATGGTGAAACTGGCAAAATACAAGGATAAAGAGAAAATCCTGAGAGCAGCTATGGATAAACAGGCTATAACTTACAAAGGGAGACCCATAAGACTAGTGGCAGATCTATCTACTGAAACTTGGCAGGCCAGAAGGAATGGCAGGAAATCTTCAATGTGATGAACAGAAAAAAATATACAGCCAAAAATCCTTTATCCAGCAAGTCGGGATAGAAGGAGAAATAAAGTTTTTCCCAAACAAACAAAAACCAAAGGAATTCATCACCACTAAACCAGCCCTACAAGAGTTCCTAAGGGGGATTATGTGAGTGAAATGTTGCAAGGACCACAAAGTACCAGAGACATCACTGGAAGCATGAAACCTACAGACATCACAATGACTCTAAACCCATATCTTTCAATAACACTGAATGTAAATGGATTCAATGCTCCAACCAAAAGACATAGGGTACTAGAATGGATAAAAACACAAGACCCATCTATTTGCTGTCTACAAGAGACTTATTTTAGACCTGAGGACAACTTCAGATTGAAAGTGAGGGGATGGAGAACTCCCTATCATGCTAGTGGAAGTCAAAAGAAAGCTGGAGTAGCCATAATTATATGAGACAAACTAGACTTTAAATTAAAGGCTGTAATGAGATGAAGAAGGGCATTAAAAATTTTTTTTTCAACGTTTATTTATTTTTGGGACAGAGAGAGACAGAGCATGAACGGGGGAGGGGCAGAGAGAGAGGGAGACACAGAATCGGAAACAGGCTCCAGGCTCTGAGCCATCAGCCCAGAGCCTGACGCGGGGCTCGAACTCATGGACCGCGAGATCGTGACCTGGCTGAAGTCAGACGCTTAACCAACTGCGCCACCCAGGCGCCCCGAGAAGGGCATTATATAATAATTACAGGGTTTATCCATCAGGAAGAGCTAACAATTATACATGTCAATGTGCCAAATACAGGAGCCCCGAAATATATAAAACAAGCACAAACATAAGCCACCTTATTGGTAAGAATGTGGTAATTGCAGGGGACATTAATACCCCACTTACAACAATGGATAGATCCTCTAGACACACGGTCAATAAAGAAACAAAGGCCCTGAATGATACATTGGATCAGATGGACTTGACAGATATATTTAGAACTCGGCATCCCAAAGCAACAGAATATACTTTCCTCTCGACCACACATGAACATTCTCCAAGATAGATCACATACTGGGTCACAAAATAGCCCTTCATAAGTATAAAAGAACTGAGATCATACCATGCACACTTTCAGACCACAATGCTATGAAACTTGAAATCAACCACAGGAAAAAGTCTGGAAAACCTCCAAAAGCATGGTGGTTAAAGAACACCCTACTAAAGAATGAATGGGTCAACCAGGAAATTAGAGAAGAAATTTAAAAATACATGGAAACAAATGAAAATGAACATACAACAATCCAAACACTTTGGGATGCAGCGAAGCCAGTCCTCAGAGGAAAATACATTGCAATCCAGGCCTATCTCAAGAAACAAGAAAAATCCCAAATACAAAGTCTAACAGCACACCTAAAGGAAATAGAAGCAGAATAGCAAAGACACCCCAAATCCAGCAGAAGAAGAGAAATAATACAGATCAGAGCAGAAATAAATAAACAAATTGGACAACCTGGAAGAAATGGACAAATTCCTAAACACCCACACTCTTCCAAAACTCAATCAGCAGGAAATAGAAAGCTTGAACAGACCCATAACCAGCGAAGAAATTGAATCGGTTATCAAAAATCTCCCAACAAATAAGAGTCCAGGACCAGATGGCTTCCCAGGGGAGTTCTACCAGACGTTTAAAGCAGAGATAATACCTATCCTTCTCAAGCTATTCCAAGAAATAGAAAGGGAAGGAAAACTTCCAGACTCATTCTATGAAGCCAGTATTACTTTGATTCCTAAACCAGACAGAGACCCAGTAAAAAAAGAGAACTACAGGCCAATATCCCTGATGAATATGGATGCAAAAATTCTCAATAAGATACTAGCAAATCGAATTCAACGGCATATAAAAAGAATTATTCACCATGACCAAGTGGGATTCATTCCTGGGATGCAGGGCTGGTTCAACATTCGCAAATCAATCAACGTGATACATCACATTAACAAAAAAAAAAAAAAGAGAAGAACCATATGATCCTGTCAATCGATGCAGAAAAGGCCTTTGACAAAATCCAGCACCCTTTCTTAATAAAAACCCTTGAGAAAGTCGGGATAGAAGGAACATACTTAAAGATCATAAAAGCCATTTATGAAAAGCCCACAGCTAACATCATCCTCAGTGGGGAAAAACTGAGAGCTTTTTCCCTGAGATCAGGAACACAACAGGGATGCCCACTCTCACCGCTGTTGTTTAACATAGTTTTGGAAGTTCTAGCATCAGCAATCAGACAACAAAGGGAAATCACAGGCATCAAAATTGTCAAAGATGAAGTCAAGCTTTCGCTTTTTGCAGATGACATGATATTATACATGGAAAATCCGATAGACTCCACCAAAAGCCTGCTAGAACTGATACATGAATTCAGCAAAGTTGCAGGATACAAAATCAATGTACAGAAATCAGTTGCATTCTTATACACTAATAATGAAGCAACAGAAAGACAAATAAAGAAACTGATCCCATTCACAATTGCACCAAGAATCATAAAATACCTAGGGATAAATCTAACCAAAGAGTAAAAGATGTGTATGCTGAAAACTATAGAAAGCTTGTGAAGGAAAGTGAAGAAAATACAAAGAAATGGAAAAGCATTCCATTCTCATGGATTGGAAGAATAAATATTGTTAAAATATCAATACTACCCAAAGCTATCTACACATTCAATGCAGTCCCAATCAAAATTGCATCAGTATTCTTCTCGAAACTAGAACAAGCAATCCTAAATTTGTATGGAACTACAAAGACCCCAAATAGCCAAAGTAATATTTAAGAAGAAGACAAAAGCAGGAGGCTTCACAGGCCCAGACTTTAGCCTCTACTACAAAGCTGTCATCATCAAGACAGCATGGTATTGGCACAAAAACAGACACATAGGCCAATGGAATAGAATAGAAACCCCAGAACTAGACCCACAAAAGTATGGCCAACTAATCTTTGACAAAGCAGGAAAGAATATCCAGTGGAATAAAGACAGTCTCTTTAACAAATGGTGCTGGGAGAGCTGGACAGCAAATGCAGAAGAATGAAACTAGACCACTTTCTTACACCATTCACAAAAATAAACTCAAAATGGATGAAGGACCTGAATGTGAGACAGGAAACCATTAAAACCCTAGGGGAGAAAGCAGGAAAAAACCTCTCTGACCTCAGCCTCAGCAATTCCTTACTTGACACATCTCCAAAGGCAAGGGAATTAAAAGCAAAAATGAATTTTGGGGGCATCGTGAAGATAAAACTTCTGCCCCACAAAGGAAACAATCAACAAAACTAAAAGGCAACTGACGGAATGGGAAAAGATATTTGTAAATGACAGTAAAGGGCTAGTATCCAAAATCTATAAAGAACTCACCAAACTCCACATCCAAAACACAAATAATCCAGTGAAGAAATGGGAGAAAACATGAATAGACACTTCTCTAAAGAAGACATCCAGATGGCCAACAGGCACATGAAAAAATGCTCAATATCACTCCTCATCAGGGAAATACAAATCAAAACCACACTCAGATATCACCTCACGCCAGTCAGAGTGGCCAAAATGAACAAATCAGGAGACTATAGATGCTGGCAAGGATGTGGAGAAACAGGAACCCTCTTGCACTCTTGGTGGGAATACAAACTGGTGCAGCCCTCTGGAAAACTGTGTGGAGATTCCTCAAAAGATTAAAAATAGATCTACCCTATGACCCAGCAATAGCAGTGCTAGAAATTGGCCCAAGGGATACAGGAGTGCTGATGCATAGGGGCACTTGTACCCCAATGTTTATAGCAGCACTTTCAACAATAGCCAAATCATGGAAAGAGCCTAAATGTCCATCAACTGATGAATGGATAAAGAAATTGTGGTTTATATACATAATGGAATACTACATGGCAATGAGAAAGAATGAAATATGGCCTTTTGTAGCAACATGGATGGAACCGGAGAGTGTTATGCTAAGTGAAATAAGTCATACAGAAAAAGGCAGATTCCATATGTGTTCACTCTTATATGGATCTTGAGAAACTTAACAGAAGACCATGGGGGAGGGGAAGGAAAAAAAAGACAGGGAGAGAGCGAAACCATAAGAGACTATTAAAAATTCGAATAAACTGAGGGTTGATGGGGGTTGGAGGGAGGAAAGGGTGGGTGATGGACATTGAGGAGGGCACCTGTTGGGATGAGCACTTGTTGTATGGAAACCAATTTGACAATAAATTTCATATTAAAAAAATAAATCATAATAATAGCAAGCTATAATATGTTTTCTGCTGATGTAAGAAAGTAATTTATCAAATATTTCCATGAGTTTTTATATTAAGATAGACATTCATTTATTCTATTAACAGCTTTTTTTTTTTTTTTACCTAGTGTTTTGCTAGGCACTAGACTATGGAAATTATTTTTCCCTGAAGGAACTTTCAACCTTTTGGACAGACAGAAAACCAATGATGAGTACATTGAAAAAGTTTTCTTTAAAGACTAATCAGCACAAAGGACACCTTTCATAATCTAATGGCAGATTGAGGGAATATTGCTCTTGGCAAATTCTATTTTAACTCTAAGTAGACATTAGCAAGTGGACTCTGGGATAAGGTAGGATGAAAGAACTATTTTGGGCACAGTGATCAGCTTATGAAGATAGAAAACATAAGATAGCTTAATTTAAGTTTAATGTATTTTACATGAGAAATTAGTTGTATGAACAAATGGCTTTCTTGTGTGCCCAGCCTTGATCATTAGATATGTCATCACCTTTCTGAAAGCTTTGAGATTCTTAGAAAAGTGTGGTAACCCACATTGTGTGTGTGTGTGTGGTGTGTGTGAGACAGAGAGGGAGAGAGGGGGAGGGAGAAAAGGTGGGGTATTGTTTAATTTATCAGAGATCTATGGGAATAATTTCTTAACTAATGGTCAATACAAGGTACAACACTGAAGGACAACTATTATCAGTCTTTAAAATGGAAATATTTGCCTGTGTTAGTGAGGACCCAAAAGGGCAATAACTGACACTATCTGATTCCATTGTTTGCCCTGGAATTTTATTTCCAATAATATTTTACCTCTTACTAAAATAATTCCACAAATGGAACCTGAAAAAGAGATAAAGTTCTATTAAAACTAAATATTTCTCATTTAACTATCAGAAAGGACATATGTTATATCTGTAATGGATACAATAAACAGAGACTGAGGCTGATTTTATAATCATAATTCCTAGAAAGTTTCTAGTAAATTATTCCCTGTAAATTATTCTAAGAGTATATTGAATAAATTGAGTGTGTGATAGGGGATTTTTAAAAAATACATATAATACTATTTTAAAGATGTGCTACCAATAGTAAATAAGGATCAATTATTCTATAGTTAAATATTGGTATTGTTAAATATTATGTATTTCAAGTATGTACTCCAAATATATCTAGTAAGTTTATTAGATATAATTGACATATGTCACAATAATAGCTTCAGATATACAGCATAATGATTTAATATTTTATATATTGCCAAATGATTACCATAGTAAGTCTAGTTAACATTCATCAATCTACATAGTTATAATTTTTTTTCTTGTGATGAAACTTTTAAGATCTACTCTCATAGCAACTTTCAAATATGCAGTGTAATATTAACTTTAGCCATCATGCTGTACGTTACATCCTCATGACTTATTTATTTTATAAATTGGTTTATACTTTTTGACACCCTTTACCTATTTTTGCCTACCCTGGACATCAGGCAACCACCAATCTCTTCTATGAGCCAATTTAAAAAGATTTTTTTCGGGGAGCCCGGGTGGCTCTGTTGGTTAGGCGTCCGACTTCGGCTCAGATCATGATCTCGTGGTCCGTGAGTTTGAGCCCCACGTCAGGCTCTGTGCTGACAGCTCAGAGCCTGGAGCCTGTTTCAGATTCTGTGTCTCCCTCTCTCTCTGACCCTCCCCCCTTCATGCTGTCTCTCCCTGTCTCAAAAATAAACGTTAAAAAATTTTTTTTAAAAATAAAAGATTTTTTTTTTTTGATTCCACATATAAGTGAGATCATAAGTATTTGTCTTTGTCTAACTTATTTCACTTAGCATGACACCCTTAAGGTCCATCCATGTTGTCACAAGTTGCAAAATTTACTTTTTTATGACTAAATAGTATTCCAGTGTATAAATGTAACACATTTTCTTTATCCATTTCTCCACTGATGGGCAATTAGGTTGTTTCCAAGTCTTTCCAAATATAAATAATGCTGCAACAAACATTGAAGTGTGTATATCTTCTCAAGTTAGAATTTGTTTCTTTTCAATAAATCCCCAGAAGTGGAACTTCTGGATAATATGGTAGTTCTATTTTTAATTTTTTGAGATAACTTCATACTGTTTTCCATAGTGGCTCCAACAGTTTACATTCCCACAAGCAATACACAATAGCTCCTTTTTCTCCACATTTTTGCTAGGACTTGTTATTTCTTGTCTTTTTGATGATAGCCATTCTAACAGGTATGACATAATATTTGTGGTTTTGATTGACATTTCCCTGATGAGTTGTGATATTGAGTGCCTCTGTTGGCCATCTGTATATCTTCTTTAGAAAAGTGTCTATTCAGATCCTCTGCCCATTTCTTTTTAATGGAATTGTTTCTTAGTGAGTTGTAGGACTTATTTATAGATTTTTTATATTAACCCCTTACACATAGATAATTTGCAAATATTTTCTCTTTTCTTCAGTAGCCTTTTCATTTTTTTGATGGTTTTCTTTGCTGTGCAGAAGCTTTTCAATTTGATAAAGTCCCACATGATTGTTTTTGCTTTTGTTGCCTTTGCTTTTAGTGTCAAATCAAAAAAAAATCATCTCCAAGACTTATGTAAAGCAGCTCACAGCCTGTGTTTTCTTCTAGGAGTTTTATGGCTTCAGTTCTTACATTCAAGTCTTTAATCCATTTTGAGTTTGTGTATGGTATAAGGTAATGATCCAGTTTGATTCATTTGCATATGGCTGCCCAGTTTTCACACTATTTATTGACGAGACATTCTACATTGTATATTCTTGGTTCCTTTGTTATATATTAATGGACTGTATATCATAGGCTTATTTCTAGGCCCTCTATTCTGTTCCATTGATCAGTTTTTATGCCAAAACCGTATAACTTTGATTACTGTTACAATGTCATATAGTTTGAAATCAGGAAGTATGATGCCTCCAGTTTTGTTCTTCTTTCCCGAGACTGCTTTGGCTATTCAGGACCTTTTGTGGTTTCATACAAATTTTAGGATTGTTTGTTCCATTTATGTAAAACTGCTATTGGAGTTTTGATATCTATTGCATTGAATCTGTAGATTTTTTGGGGTAGTATGGATATTCAAACAATATTAATTCTTCCAATCCATGAGTACAGAATATCTTTCCACTTATGTGTGTCTTTTTCCATTTTCTTTCATCAGTGTCTTATAGTTTTCATTGTATAAATCTTTCACCTTCTTGGTTAAATTTATACCTGAATGCTTTTTTTTTTTAATTTTTTTTTCAACGTTTATTTATTTTTGGGACAGAGAGAGACAGAGCATGAATGGGGGAGGGGCAGAGAGACAGGGAGACACAGAATAGGAAACAGGCTCCAGTCTCTGAGCCATCAGCCCAGAGCCTGAGGCGGGGCTCGAACTCACGGACTGCAAGATCGTGACCTGGCTGAAGTCGGACGCTTAACCGACTGCACCACCCAGGCGCCCCCTGAATGCTTTTTTTTTAAATGCAATTGTAAATGTGATTGTTTTCTTAACTTCTCTTGCTGATAGTTTACTTTTAGTGAATAGAATTGAAGCAGATTTTTGCGTATTTATTTTGTATCCTGCAACTTTACTGAAGTTGTTGATTATTTCTAATAGTTTTTGATGCAGACTTTAGGGTTTTTCTGTATATAGTATGTATTCTGCAAATAGTGACAGTTTTACTTTTTCCTTTCTTTCTTTTTTTTTTTTAATGTTTATTTATTTTTGAGAGACAGAGAGAGGCAGCATGAGCAGAAGAGGGCAGAGAGAGAGAGGGATACCCAGAATATGAGGCAGGCACCAGGCTCTGAGCTGTCAGCATAGAGCCCAATGTGGGGCTCGAACTCATGAGGCATGAGATCATGACCTGAGCCAAAGTTGGATGCTCAACCGACTGAGCAACCCAGGCACCCCTACTTCTTCCTTTCTGATTCGGATGCCTTTTATTTCTTTTTCTTGCCTAACTTATCTGTCAAGGACTTCCAGTACTATGTTCAATAAAACTGAAAGTGAGCATCTTTGTCTTGTTCCTGATATTGGAAGAAAAACTGTCAGGTATTCTCCATTCAGTATGATGTTAGCTGTGGCTTGTCATATGTGGCCTTTACTACACTGAGGTATATGTCCTCTTTGGCACTATGTTGAGATTTTCTATGTAAATAGATGTTGAACTTTGTCAAACGTTGTTTCTACATCTATTGAGATGATCATATGATTTTTATTCTTCATTTTGTTGGTGTGGTATATCACACTGATTTGTGGACGGTGAACCATTCTTGGATTTCTGGAATACATTCTACTTGTCCATGGTGTATGATCCTTTTAATATATTATTGGACTCAACTTGCTAATATTTTGTTGAGAATTTTTGCCTCTGTGTTCCTGAGGGATATTAGCCTATTATTTTCTTGTGGTCCCCTTTTCTGGTTTTGGTGTCAGAGTAATGTTGATACCCTGGCATATCTTTAAATAATCAACATTTATATAAATTCCATAATATGAGTTAGGAAAGGCATGTTGTTTCCAAAGCATGAGGAAAAGTAAACACTTCACCAGAAATTATAGGTAAAACTATTGTTCTAACATTTTTGTTACTAGTTAATTAAGCATTAATTTGTAATGTGCAAATTGGCAGACTGTCTTCTGAGTCTATTACTTGTATTAATTTATTTGAAGCTCACACTGATTCTATAAGGGGCACCCTATTAGGCTAATTTATAGATGAGAGAACTGTGGCAGGGGTAGAATACATTATAAAAATTTGTCTAAAATCATACAATTAATGTTTGGGGGAACAACCATGTAAAAATAAACTACAATCCAGTGACCACTGTGTCATCCTTTTGAAACATAAACTACAATCAATGATTACATAAATTTTTTGAACCCATAACTTCTGAACTCGACCACAGTGCTTTATTACACCTCTATAAATAATCGAAACACCTTCATGTGATTTGTTGAAAATATATTAATAATGTCCTTGGGCCGATCATAATCCCTGTAAAGAATCAATAATTTATTGATGGATTTATTGAGGTATTTTTGAAGTATAATTGAACAATGTGAAATAGTTTTGAAATGTGTCTTTATACCTGCTTAGGTGATCTACTCCATAGCACTGTGCTCTTTATGTGCTCCTTCTAATACATATCTAGGTTTTATTTATTATAATAGGGATTTAATAAGTGATCATCTATGTCTTGAGAGAGCCCAAATCTATTTCACATATTGGATCCCATAACTGTTGAAAGGTCTTTATGAATCATTATTTGTTGACTGCCTATTATGTTGTGGACACTGAGTGATATTTAAAAAAAATGTAATGCATTTCTGCCTACAGGGACTTGCACACTAACTGGAGAGTAGTCATATGCTCCTGGAAGAATTTAAAGAATTATCTTGGGATCCCAATTGTTTGTCTTCTCCTTCTTCTCTCCCAGTTTTCTGGCTTCCAGATTTTTTTTTTATTGTTGCCTAAGAGCTTTACCATTCTCTACTCTGTTCTCTTATTTATTACTTTCTTCAGTCCTATCATTAAGTCAATCATTTAGTGGGATTAAAAGATGCTTCATCTCCTAAAATGGATGGGGTCCATATAAGTGTTTATCTCTGGATAGAGATAGAACAAATAGCAATGTATCAAAAAGCTTAAACATTTGTATCATTATCTATGTCTATATACCTGTATCAACACATATATCCATATTTTACACATGACACAAGCTGACTAAAAAAAGGAAATCAAAGGATAATGATATCATAAAGAAGCTTTTTATAGAAACAAGTCATTTATTGATTCTACTTTCCATGTATTTTACAAGACCTGTATCAAAAGCATTAAGCTAGGTATTGGAAACAATATTGATATTTATTGTTCATACTGAACCACACCATACCCCCTTCAATTTCAATCCCTTCTTCTACATTTTCCTTTTTTTCATAATATGTGGGTTACTAAAGATACTATGTAGTCTGTTAATTTGTTTATTATAGGCCTATCCATGCCAGAAGGACAGTGCTCCACAAGGACAGAGATTTCTGTTTTGTTTACTAATATATACTAAATACCTAGAAGATGCCTGGTACATATTGAGCTCTCAATAAATATATGTGTAAATAGGATTTCTATAATGATGATCCTTCTCTGATGCATTTTATAGAATAGTTGGAAATTCAGAAAAGTGTATGAGGGTTGTTTCAAAGGGGTAAGTCAGAGTTATTTCAAGAAAATATAACAGGGATCAGAGAAAATATGGAATAGAAGTTGTTTTTGGTTGTACAATAAGACAATTTGAGTAGGTTAAAAATAGCAGAATCAAGGTTTTTTTTTTTGGTTATTGTTGTTTGTTTACAATAATGAGAAGTATTGTTATATGTTTGGTTAGCTCAGGGCTTTAAAAAAATTTTTTTTTCAACGTTTATTTATTTTTTTTGGGACAGAGAGAGACAGAGCATGAACGGGGGAGGGGCAGAGAGAGAGGGAGACACAGAATCGGAAACAGGCTCCAGGCTCTGTAGCTCAGGGCTTTAAAAAGCATGAGAAAAATCCAGCTGAAGGAAAGAATTTGTGTGAGATGGGTCATGTAAGAAACAGAATGTAACACTTGTTCAGTTTAAGTCCTTGAAACAAAAGTGTTTATGATCAAAGGGTTGGTAATATTGAGTAGTGTATACTTTTGGGCCACTCTTTTAACTGTTGACAAGAATGTAATATATTCACAAAAGACAAAGGCAGAGATGCATATCCTTTACCTCGGATAAAGAGTATATTTATCAGTACATTGTTTAGCAGGCTGAGAATTCAATGTTCTTCAGGGTATCTATAGCCAAAAAGAAAATTTAATGATAAAAATTAACTAATCGGCAATCATTTTGAAAATAAACTTCATCGTACTTCAAATTTACTTCCCTCTCCACAATAGAAATAGACTCTACACACTAGTGACTCTGCCAAGGTTTTAACATTCAGTAATATCCCACCAATGCACACTAAAGAAAATGGAAAGCAAATGCCATGCCAAGATTAGACGTTTGTAGTTCTGTCTGCCTTTCCAACTCTCATCACACTCAGACACCAGGGACTGAAACAACATCATTTTAAACTTAAAAGTAAATTTTGTCATGTGAAAATTGCAGATGAAATAAATCCTAGATAAGCATGCCCTTTTCTCTCAGGGAAAAAAAAAAAATAAACTGGATTATAAGGATCAAATTGCCCCACTGCTTAGAGACATGTTCAAATATTCAGTTATGCACTATGCATTTGCAATTTATGCGTTCTTATTACATTCCTGTTTTTGTCATGTACTAATGCTAGATAAACAGATTCTCTGCAAAATAAACTCTACTTAAGAGATGTTAAGGTTAGGACACATGCATTTGAAAGCCAGCAAATGCAAATTAAAGCTACCTCTTGGTACTTAAACTGCCCTTCTGGGCAAGAAAACACATTGCCAAATGCAGGAAAAGAGATGAAAATTAAAAAGTTAACATGCCTACAAAATTGTGTCATGTTTGCAAAAATTAGAAACATCAAATTCAGTTATTTGACTTTTAGGGTGCAAAAGTGTCTAGTTCCAAGTACTAAAATCAGTAGCAGAGACATACAGCATGTATTTTACATGTGTACTTTAAAAAAATACTAAGTAGCCAATATTTTTCTGCTCTTGGAATGTGACTTATGTTTCCAAAAAAAATATGACAAGATGACAATAGTGGTAACTGAATTCTATTTTATGGTTATAGTTCGCTAAGAATTATAGAAGCATGACACATTCTAATTTTTGTTTTTGTGGCAGGTTTATTGAGATATAATTTACAGACCATCTAATTTACCCATTCAAAATGTATAATTCAATATTTTAGTTGATTTAGTATTTCCTTTAGTATTAGAATTGAGTATATTCTCTGAGCTATATAGCCATCATCGCAACCAATTTTGAAATATTTCCATCATTCCAAAACCAAACCCTACGCTCTTTAACTATCAGCCACCAGACATAGGTAACCACTAAGCTACTTTCTGTTCTTATACATTTCCCCTCTTCTGGGCATTTCATATGAATAAAATCGTGTGTGTGTGTGTGGGGGGGGGTGGTTATGAGTGGCTTCTTTCCCTTAGCATGTTTCTAAGGTTTATTTATGTTGCAGTCTATCAGTACTTCATTTTTTATGGCCAAATATACTCGTGTGTATATAAACCACATTTTGTTTATCCATTTGCTAGTTGATGGGTATTTGGGTTGTATATTGTGAATAGTGTTGTTATGAACATTAGTGTACAGATTTTTGTGTGGATATTTGTTTTCATTTCTCTTGAGTATATACCTAAGATTGGGATTGCTGGGCCAAATGATAACTCTGTATTTAACCTTTGGAGGAACTGCAAGACTGTTTCACAAGGTGACTACGCCAATTTATGTTCCCACCAGGGAAATGTGAGAGTTCTGATTTCTCCACATACTCACCAATACTTCTTACTATCTGTGTAGATTAATTAATCCAACAAATTTCTAAAGTATTCATCCATTATTTCTTTATGTACTTTTTCTTCTCCTTTCTCTTCCATCTCTCTTTCTGGGACTCCCATTAAGTATATGTTAGTTCTCTTAATGCTATCCCACGTTTATCTGAGGGTCTGTTCATTTCTCTTAATTTCTTTTTCTCTCTGTTCTTCAGATTACATAATCTCTATCTTCAAATTCACTGATTCTTTGTCCTGCTAGTTCAAGTCCCTTTAGTTTTTTGTTTTTTTTTTTTTTTCCCATCTTATTTACCTTTGAACTCCATTATTTCCATTTGGTTCATTTTTTTTCTTTCTTTCAGTAATTTCTATATCTTTATTACCATTCTCTTTTGATGAGGCTTTGTTATCATATCTGTCTTTATTTTCTTTACTTCTTTAAACATAATTTCCTATAGTTCTTTGAAAAACTTACAATGGCTCCTTTAAAATCTTTGTTGAATCTGACCACTGGTTGCTCTCACAGGCAGTTTCTGTTGCCTGATTTTGTCCCATGTCAAAATTTCCCAGTTCTTATAAATATTTATTGTTGGAAACTAGGGATTTTAGAAAATATATTCTAGCAAATCTAAGTACGGGCCATCTACCACCCAGGGTTTGCTATTGTTGTTTGTGTTTGTTTCGGGAGTGGCTGGATTATTGTAGTGCCATTTATTTCCCCAGCAGTGTGGAGCTTGTAGTGGTGTTCCTCAGGGGTGCAGCCCAACAGTCACAGTCACCTGGGGTAACAACGGTTTGAGCAGGGCTCTCTGTCTCCTTTCCGACCGCACACAGTAGGTAAGCACCACTAACTTCTAGTTGATCTCTCCATCTTCAGCAATGCTCTTGGGCGTACATTCCTCCACAGACTGATCCAATTTAAACCTGGCTCATTTGTAGGGATGGTTTTTGAGGTCAGTGTTTGAGATTTGTTCTCACCCCCAGCAGAATGCCCCACAGCTGTCTCCTTTTCTCTCTGATGAACTAGCTAATAAGCTTTTGGTTTTCCTTCCATCTCCAGTCGAAGGACCAGTCTTTTCCTAATTGTTTTTTTTTTCCCTTTGCTTTCCATTGTTTTTAAGAGCATCCTCATGCTTAGCGTCCCTCTTTGTTTCCAATCAAACTATTTATTTAGGGAGGAGCTACATGCTTCTCTATCTGGACACTATTTTGAAGTCATGGCTCTGGAATTGGGGGAGTGATGGTGGCATACTTCTCTCTGAGTGCCACCTCTGCTTTAATAACTGGGTACTCAATGGAGGAAGTGGTGGTTGCCTCAACCTCTGGTCTTGTCAGCCTTCCTATCCTGATTTATAGTCTCCTCTCTATGGATAAGACAGGAGGAACAGAGGTCCTACATTGTTAGTACGCAGAGCCCAAGCTAGTACCTCAATCTTACAAATGGGAACTGAACAGAGAAAGGGAATCCCTGCATCTTGGCTGCACCCATTAGGAATCTAGTCTAAGAGGTCACTGGAAGACAAAATGTAAAATGTTGATTCCCCACCCCTGACTGGGAGCTGGGGGGTAGAGCTATATTCCTGGTTTCTCCTGCCTGGGGTAGAGTTTCCATCATACTCAGCTGGGAGGGCCAGGGGAGGGAAAAGGCTATGGTTTAAAATGTCACAGACTCTTGTTGTTTATAGGGATTTTAGTAGAGTTTCTTGAATAAATATTTATTTGCTATAAACTCTTGGGACTATTTTCAGAGACTTTAATTTAAAAAAATGTCACCAGTTTTTCTGGAAAATAGATCCACAGAGCTCCTCATGTTGCTCTTCTAGAAAAGGTAACCTCAACCTTTCATCTGGGATTCATTCATTTGGAATGCAAATCGTTTCAAATTTTCATGTTCCAAATTATTAGAGATTTCTATTGTGCTTTCTTTTAAAAATGTTTTTAATGTTTATTTAGTTTTGAGAGACAGAGACAGAGCGTGAGCAGGGGAGGAGCAGAGAGAAAGAGAGCAAGACACAGAATCTGAAGAGGCTCCAGGCTCTGAGCTGTCATCACAGAGCCTGACGCTGGGCTGGAACTCACAAGCCTTGAGATCATGACCTGAGCCGAAGTCGGCGCCCAACGACTGAGCCACCCAGGTGCCCCTCTATTGTGTTTTCTAAAGCACAGAAATACTAATCCCTAATTTTTAGTCTTTTGCATGACCAAAATGGCTAACATACCTAGTTATAAAGTAACCAAAAGGAAGAACGCTTAGCTCTGTAATTGCTAGATCCCTTCTAGTGATAATAGTAACAACTTTCACCGGCATGATGCTTTTCAAAGCGCACACACTGTTCTAAATTAATCCTGACAGTAAAATTTTCAGATGGTTTATTATAACTCTTGTTTTACAGATAGGAAAACATGGGAGATACTGTGCTTCTCCCCCGGAGCCCTTCCTCTGCTCTGTCCTGCCTTTCAGAGGCTGACCTTCAGGCTACACTTTCCACACACCATTGCCACCTGGATTCTGGATGGGATCAGACCAGGGTACCATACTGGGAGATTCAAGGGTATAGGAAAGAGAAAAGCCAGGATATTTATCCTCCTCCTTCTCTGCCTCTCAGTTCTCTCCTTCCATTTTCACCACCTGTTACATCTCTTATATAGTTCCAAATGCCATCAAATAGGACCACTCTATTGCTACATTTTCTGAGTAAAGTGGACCCTGAATTCCAGTAACTCTGCTCCCTCCTTTTGACTGTCTGGGCTTGGGCTTCTAGTAATTTTCTCCTGGAGTTCATCAGTAGGAACCTTACTTTCTCGTTTTTTGGTCTCACATCTCCCTCATCTTCCATGTAGCCAAGTATCAAAATTAAAAACCCCTTTGTTTTAAATATTCAGTGGCTTATCTTGTGAGTTAGGTTCTCACTGATGCAATTGCTTAGATGTTAAATGTCAAAAAGGAAACTTGAACCCAGTATATTTGAATCTAACCTCAACACTGTTTCTACTTTTATAGCAGAGTAGCCTTTTTGACTCAGTCCAATGTTGAACATGTTTGGGAAGAGGGTATTCCTTTTAATGTAGAGAGACAATAAAATATAACACTTTGTGGAGTGACCATTCCTAAAATTCTGTGTGCTACAAATACTATAAATGTTACTCTTAGTTCTCTGATTATTCAGGAGATATTACTAACTCTCCTCATGTATTCTTTTTGTTATCAAGTTAAAAAGCAAATGAGATAGTATTGCAGAATATGGTTACATTTGATATAATATTACTTAATAAAGGTCAAATTGAAAGTATTTAGCCACCTTTGCCCCTATGTAACTAACCTCTGATTTGTTTCAAATAAGTTGGCACCAAAAAAAATAGTTTGGCAATCCACTATGTTTTAATAAATTGTCACAATTCATATATAGGGCAAAGAACATAGCTCATGAAAAAAACTATTTAAAAATTGCTAAAAATAATATCTTTTTATGAATATATTTTAATATGTATTAATATTATTTATGAGTCCATATATCAGATTGTATTTAGTCACGGAAAATAGACATTTTGCTTATTGTTTGCAATACATATTAATTCTTTCTCTTTTCTGATTAATATTTGAGAGAAGACTCTCAAATAGTAGAAAGGTTAAATATATCCCACTTATACATACATACTCACACATGTATGCTCCATCTAATTCATGAATACTATCTTATTAAAGAGAATTACAATGCAGATGACTGTATTAAGCTGATTTACCTTTTAAAAAAATTTTTAATGTTTATTTTTGAAAGAGAGAGAGACAGAGCAAGATCAAGGGAGGGGCAGAGAGAGTGGGAGACACAGAATCTGAAGCAGGCTCCAAGCTGTCAGCGCAGAGCCTGATGCAGGGCTCGAACCCACGAACAGTGTGATCATGACCTGAGCCAAAGTCAGACACTCAACCAACTGAGCCATCCGGGTGCCCCAAGCTGATTTACCTTTAAGCTCACTTTACCATTTTTTCTTAAAAGGGGTACTAGTTTGGTTCTAAAAGTACAGTAACAAGGAAAACCAATACCCCCTTTGTACCCATGATTTGTATCTTTCTTTGCCTTATCTAGTGGCATATAATTATGTCATTTCAACCTAATTCTTTTTCCTTCTTTGTTATTATCATGCCATCAGCAAACATATATTAAGTATGTACACATACAAACTCTGGTTACCAGAAATGTCTTGAATTTAAAAAGGCAGTTAATATCCCTTTCCAGCTAACAAAATCAAATTAAAATCTATACGTGTCAAAACAGAACAAATTAGGAGATGGTTAATATACTGTATATCTCTACAAACACTTAAGCGTGCATGCACACACACACCCATCTAGACACCAGCATACATGATGACAAAAGTCCTAGAATTTTTAACCAAATTTGTATGCTAAGTGTTCCGGAAAAGCAGGTTAAATAAGCAATGACTTCTTATTATAGATTCCCCAATTTAAATAGCTACAATAAAGCCATCTGGGCATATCCACAGATGCACAGCTTGGCGGCAAGCACAGCAGTTTACAGAAGGTCATATGCTAAGTTTGGACATCCAAGCATTCCCTCTACACTAAATTGTCAAGGCCAGATTATGAAGAAAAGAGTTGTGAATGTAATGCATGTGTATAGTTAGCAGTATTTTTGCATTTGACATATTTGAAATCGACTGCAGTTTAAGGATGTAGTTATGTACTTTCTAACACCATAGTGGACACATAATGGAAAGTCATTTCAGAGTAATACCGTGAAAGACTTAGTTCTGTAAGTCAAGTTAGTTCCTTAAATGTGTAATTCAAACTTATGCCTTGACTGATTTTGTGATTCAGTCCACGAGTAGGTTTAATTTCTCTTGTTTATAATAATCAAGAGAAGATAATCACAAAACTGTCATATTTCTACATGGAATTCTAATTCTATGCATGTGTTTTAACCATGAAATGAATCAAACTCCTATAATTTGGATCATGTTAAGGATATAAACAATATCAAATAGGACTGGCACACAACAACTGACAGAGGGTAGGGAAAATGAGTCCTAGTAAGTGGTAAATAGAAGCCAGCTTGGAATTAACCCATTTGCTACTGGTAAATCAAAAGTCTTTGATATACACAGATAGTTAACTGAATAAGAATAGTAGTAAATCCTTAAAGCAGAAAAGTCTGTGACTCACTAAACTTTCAATAACAGCCCTTTGTTTTCAACACTAATTGACAAAACACAAAAATATTGTGTTCCTGATCTATTATTTTTACAAAGCTATCAACAACATGTATCCAGCGTTGTGTAAAAGCTTTTGGACCTTGCCCCGTGGTACTTAACGCATTTTACATTGATACTCAACAACCACCCACACACACACTCACTTACTCATACAAAAACCTGGAATTAAAAAATGTTTTATAAACATACATCCCCTTACATGATGGCAATCTGCTCTATTCTGTTCGATTCAAATACATTCTATTCTGCTCTATTGAATTTGATTTATCAATGAGAAGCTCAACCCACTAAATTGATTTCATGATCCACAAATGAATCATGGACCACAATTTGAAAATTAATATTTAGGCTATAATAATCACATTTGGTTAAGCCACAAAAATATATAATAAAAATAGTCTGAATCATCACATAAACAATTTAGACAATCATACTGTGAATACAAGTATTTAACTTGATTCTCTTTAATCAGAAAAAAATTAATAAAATGATTAATACTGTTCATCTGAGAGGTAGGTATGATTTGCAGTGTGCTACTCATTATCTGTGACCACTTTTTCTCCTCAATTAAATGGATTGTATGTATAAAGAGGGTTTTTCCTCAAAGAATCTTGAGAAGTGAATATGGAATGAAATGCATAAAAGGAAAGAGAATTAGAAACATCGATGAAAAGGATGGAAGTAGAATGAGATCAAGAGAAGAAAATAATACAAAAGAATACAAGGCAAAAAAGAGAAAATAAGATAAATATATGCAAAATATTTGAAAAATCAATAAAGAATAAAGAAATGTGATGCCACTGCTGTGAAATGAGAAAATGTCAGTATCAAGAACATTTTGCAGAATTTACTAATTACTCAGCGCTTCTTCCTTGTCAGATGCTTCTCTACGTGGTGAACTTATGCTAACTTGCTTGTAGTCTCAGAACAACCTAGAAGGCAGGTGCAGTTTTTATCCCCATTTCACAGAGAAGCAAGCTAAGGTAAGGCTTTCCAGATCACACAGCTTGCAAGTATTAGATTCATCTATGAGCACAAATTGTCTAGCCCCAAAGCCCACACTTAATTACTACCTCATACTTCAAAGTTAGTACATTATAAGTGATACAAAACCGTATTCATGTTGTGAATAAGGAGCTTTTTTAAGAGTCCTGCAAGGCAGTAAATGAGAGAGTCATGCTTCAAATCCACATAAGTAAATTTAAAGCTTGTTTTCTTAAGAACTCTATTCTACAGACTTACTATGAACATTCACTATGCCCCACACACTCTGCTTCATGCTTTATCCAGTTTGTAATATATCATTTAATTCTTACAAAGACCAAATAGAAAGCTGTTATCTCTATGTTGTGTATATATGAAGACATTCAGATACATATGGTTTAATATCTTACATAAAGTCATGCCAGTAGTAAATGGAAGAGCTGAATTCAAAGTGAGCCCATCTGACTGTAGTATATTTAATCTTAACTAGTATGGTGTAATACTCATTAACAGGGATATTCCAGAGGATATCATATTTGCAATATTGTGTTTAATATCATAGGTATTACATATTTCATGGAAGCATATTGAAATGGAGAGAATTAAGGATAATAGTAGAGGAAAAAGGGACCATGCTTGCTGGAGGGTATTTATAGCTATTACATTTAACAGTGAAATAAAGAGCTGTGGGAGTTCATTAGTCCCAGTTAAGTTGTACATAGGTCTACTGTTCTGGAAAGTGATATAAGTACAATGCAGAACTGTGAGCACAAATTAACAGTGAAGCATCATGATTGGTTATTGGACACAGTGAAAATCCTTCAAGTTTATTCATACCAAAGACCAAGTTAAGTTCCTGACATACTAAATAATTAACAAAGAAAATGAAAACCAAAAACATTATATATCTATACATATATATCTATATACATATATAGATATCTATATATGTATATATCTATATCTATATCTATATACATATATAGATATCTATATATGTATATAGATATATATGAGTTCATATTATATCTAGAGTATTTTTGAGGCAAAAAATGTCAAAAAATCATTTAAAAATCTATTAAACATATGTACATTAAAAAAAGAACACCTTAATATAATCAAATGTAATTAAGCAAGAAACTTGGAAAAACTAAAGTATTTGCAAATATGGTTAAGCAAGTGTTGCTGTTTAATCAATACAATGTTCATAAAAATTAATAAGAAATACAGTAAAATATCCCCAGAAAAATAGACTCCAAAAGGAAAAGGAGAAAAAGTTGTACTTAGGAGACACATGACCTTTGATTATGCATGGATATAAGTCATAAAAGAATGGGCCCTTTATGTGGCTTCATAATAATTAAGAGTTTGGGCTCCAAAATCTGACAGACCTGGGTTTGAATCCATATTCAGTCAACCTCATAACAGTTGTGGTCCTAGTCTAGTTAGCTTTAAAAGTTCCTTCAGAAATGTGACTGCTTTTAACAATGGCTACCCACCCCCCTTCTTATTTAATTATACACCATTTCTGTCTTTTAGGAAATTTTTCAGTTATAATTTCTGCATGATTTTCTCACATTACCTCTTATCCATGTTGACCTGCTTCGTATATATTTCTTATAAATATCTTTCATTCCCTCCTATCTTCCTTTTGTTGTCTTTTATTGGCCTATCCCTATATCATGAAGAATATTTAATGGAGGAACCATATAAAATGAGCATAATTAATACATATGAAAGAGACTATATAAAGCATAAGAAGGGAGGACAAATTTGGAAATTTTCAGAGATCTAAAGAAGATAGGATTGCCGTATACAATAGCAACACTGTTAAATTTGAATTTCAAATAAATAATATTTGGAGCATACTTATACTAAAAAATGTTTTTAGTAAATGTGCCAGTCATAAAGGGCATGTAACAAATAAAACAATCCTAACATCCTCTTTAGGATAAATAAAAATTCCTCTTTATACTAGAGCTTTTTGGAAGTTGACTAAAATGACAACCTAGGAACTCAGGGAGAAACGAAACTGACAAAAAAATGCTAAAACAATTTAAACTATTAAAAAGAAAAGAATGAGGTATAAAGCTTGGAACTGGATTTAAAACTCTTCCTGGGTCAGAAGCTATAGAAAAGTCATACAAGGCAGGCAATTTTGTTTAGTACAAATAAAATGGCTGACTCTAAGATATATCAGATATGACTTACAAGATTTATTGCAAGATTGAGTCACCAAGACAAAAAAAAAAAAAGATTTGTGATTATGTATAATCCAAAGAGATAGAAGTCTAGATGAGATATTTATTTATGAATGGAACCAGAAGGATGATGCTGTCTGTCAAGTCAAAGTATGTCAAATGTATTAGTTGAAAAGGATGCAAGTATCCTAAAATATTCGTAGGACAATGTTAACCACATGGAAGAGTAGTTTTATCAGCTTTTATTAAACACAATAATTGTATCAAGCTTTTTTTTTTGTAGGCATAAGAATATTTTTCCTAGAAAATTGTATATACCAGATTAATATGTAAAATAGACCATGGTGAAATTGGAGTGGTGGATGCAGTTGAGGAGCTCAAATGCCCAATAAGGACCATATTAGACATTGAACAGCCTTAAGCACTGTAATGATGGATTCCCTCACTATGTAATAAATTCAAACATAAGCATGCAACTCAAAATTGTAAAATAATTTGGAGTCTCAAAGTGTTCATTGATTTTTATTCTCAAACATAATTTTAAAAGTTATTTTTCCACATTTTGGAATATTTGCTTTTTTTTACAGAGTAGTTTTTTTTTAATGTATCCATTTATTTTGAGACTGAGAGAGTAAAAGTGTGGGGGGGGAACAGAGGGAGAGAGAGAGAGAGAGAGAGAATTTGAAGCAGGCTACGTGTTGACAGCGCTTGATGCAGGGCTCAAACTCACGAACCATGAGATCATGACGTGATCTGAAACCAGGAGACAGACACTTAACCGACTGAGCCACCAAGGTACCCCTGGAATATTTGCTTTTTACCAGTAGTTTATACAAGGGCCTCCTACCCATCCTGAATAACTAAGTGATAGTAAAGACTATGTTATCTCTCCTTCTTCCTCCAAAGGGAGCTCCAAAGAACAAAAATATATATTTGATCAAGAATATATTTGTAGCAAAGGCAGGTAATTCAGTAAAAATAACAGGAACTATGAGCAAGAAGAAACAAGTTGGGAAATGTAGGGTCAGACCCTGATTTTCCCTACTGTTGTGGTTTCAGAACTAAAAATTTATTTTGCAAAATCTAGAAATGTTACATGGAAATCATCTAATTTTTGTGATAATAGGGAGTTATTACAGGGGGAGATAAGAATAAGAAAAGGAGCAGAAACCTAATTTTTCTTTCCAAGTGGCAAAGTATGAGTATAATTTGAAATAGAATGCAAAAGCATCTCTCACATAAAGGAGGCATAATGTTCTGGGATTTAAAGAATATAAGTAGTCCTTCCAGTTGCAATATCATTTAATAAAGTTCAAAGGCAGAGAGTAGAAACTGAAGAAATTGCAGAAGAAATTGAAAAAATATTGAAGAAATATTTCATCTTTACCTACACTGAACAAGCCTTTCTGGATATTCTGTTCTCAGGCTTTTATGTATGACACTCTCTTGCTGGACAGTGCTACCTGCTTCCAGGATACAGAGAAGTCCTGCTCCCAGGACTTCACATATGACCTCTGTGTTGCTAGTGTCCACAAGTAAAACAGATGTTTCATCGTTTCATGGAGTTTGTCTGGAGTGGAGCTGGTGGGTGTCAGACACATACATACAAAAAACATACATACACACATACATAGTTGGTAGGAAACCAAAAGCAATATAAATTTCATTTGCATTACAACCCAGAGCTAGCCAGCCACCTTGTTTTGAAACATCTAAATGTTACAAACCTCACATTTGATCCTCATGTGGAGGATAGAAAGGCTGTAAAAAGGAAACACCATTTTCCTTTATGTCTTGGAAACCTGGACTCTTGATGGGCCTGTGCCACTCATCTTGGAGGTGGGCAACCTAGGCAGATGGATGTTGAGAGGTTTATCTCTCATTCAAGGCACTTAGTTTTAATGTCGCCGTTGCCATGACTCAATGCTGAGTTGAGCGGTAGCAGACTTCATCTGAAACCTACAATGGCAAGGCAAGGAAGCCATTTTTTTGTCCCCAACCAACAGACCCTGAGGGGGACTGCTGGCCTGGTTTTTCTCTTTGTTGTAGGATGTAACCGAAACCTGGGGGCTCATAGCTGTCTAGAGTCAAAAGGTATTTGGTTCAGCTTGAGAGTCCTAATGGGTTCTGTCCAATCCAAGAGAAAGATTAATTCACTATCTACACCAAGCTTAGATTCCAGCAGTCAGATGAGTAAAGAGACAGTGACTAGAAGCTGCTGAGGACAATGGCTAAACCCAAGGATGACAGCTTCTGACTCTTGCTGTCCCATCTTTGCCCTGTGTCTGTCCACCCCTACCCCCCCCCCACCCGCGATTGCCATAGGATTGAAAAGCTGTACTCCTTATCCAAGAAACACATCCTGAAAATCTGGCTTTATTTTTATTAAAATGAGATTGAACATCACTTAAGTAGATTATGTACATTATTATACAGGATTACATATACTGTTTATAACTAAAGTTAATTTTTTTTCACATTAGAGCATGAGTGAATTCTCCTGAGGAGGTAATGAATTAAACAAAATATTAAGATTAAAACTGAATGCTTTCTCAGCACACAAAAGTTATGGTATAGGTGAAGTTTGCAACTCACTGCTAACAATTCTATTAATTCTGCATTTATTAACACCCAATGACAATTACACTAAGTATCTCATTCACATTCTTTGGCAAATTTGCATCCAGAATGTTGGTAATGGAGGGAATTGAAGGAGGCAATATTATTGAAAGAAGGGCTGAGATTCTACCTTGAAAATCTCTTTGCTCCGAAAACATTCTTTTCACTTAGAGTAAAGGCTTATGTAGTGTGGCTTTGATAGAAATGAATAAAACTTATTCAGTGCTTTTTCCCCCGTGTCTTAAGGAGTGCCTACCTGAAACTGTTTATTACGCTTTCAGAGCAGATAAATGCAGAAATTATGACTGGCAGTTACATGTGAAATCTTATTTGTCGAGGCAATATGCAAGTTCAGTCTCTGCAAGCTTCACTGTGTGGATGTGCATTTCCAACTCTCTTTAGATTCAGATTCAAATAATAGTTACTGATTGCCACTTACAGGCCAGAGCTAGTGATAAGTTCTTCATAACCATCTTATCCTTGAAATCTCCTGAAAATTTTGTGATGTAAATATTATTGTACCCAGTTTATAGATGAAAAAACTGATACTGAAAATTCTTAAGTAACTTCCCAAGGACAAATAACTGTAAGTGTGATATAGGCAAGATTTGAATTTTGTCCGTCTTGTGATTTAAATTCTAATGCTTTTGTTACTGATGCCGCTGCTTTTTTGTTTTTATTCTTTCTTTCTTAAAGAGGCTCCATTAAAAAGTCGACCTGCAGTCACAGGACTTTGATATTCAACCATCTTTCCCTGTTCCCAAACCCCTTCAAATTAAACAGATTGGGGCTTTGAAAATAATGTTTCAAAACATAAGCCAAAACAAACTCAGTTTAGCTTCATGGCAGATGTTCTAGTTCTAGGCTGAATTAGGCATCAAATCTGCCACTCCTTTGTATGTTTTTATTGTTGTTGATTTTGGAGAATGACACTAAATTAATGAATTGCCTTTCAAATCCCTCTTGAAAATGTGCTTATAGCCATGGATGGTAGGCCCAGGTGTGGTAGCAGAGTTAATTAGAATGTGCACATTAGATGCATCTCAGAAGGCTGCATATCCAATGCAAATTTTCAAGTGCTTAATGTTCATTCAGATGTGTGTAGTGATTGCAGACAACAAAACTAGAATGCTTTGAGCTTATGAGCTTGGACAGCCTTCTTGTGAGCTCACGACAAAACCAAATGGGTGAGGTGGCAAAATCTTTTACTGATTCCTTTGGAATTGATTGTTACTGCATTTACCAGTAGGATGTACATCTTGCATAATAATAATTATGTTGCTATAAGAGGACATTTATTTTGGTGTGGTTCAGCACACGCTATCTGTTTATGTGTGTACTGGCCATTTTTTTAAATTTATTTGTCTGTTTATTGATTGATTTTTACACTTATTTATTTTTGAGAGACAGAGAGAGACAGAGCACAAGTGGGGGAGGGGCAGAGAGAGAAGGAGACACAATCTGAAGCAGGCTCCAGGCTCTGAGCTGACAGCACAGAGCCCACCTCGGGGTTCGAACCCACGAACTGTGAGATCATGACCTGAGCCAAAGTCAGACGCTTAACCGACTGAGCCACCCACACGCCCCTGTACTTGCCATTTTTAGAGTACTCACTGTCAAAATGCTAGTGTCCCATGACAAACATGTCTAATACTCTTGCTTACCAACGAGTGGTTATGTCTTATCTTTAAAAATTCACATAATTTTTGGGGCGCCTGGGTGCCTCAGTCGGTTGTGTCTGACATCGGCTCAGGTCATGATCTCACAGCTTGTGAGTTTAAGCCCCGTGTAGGGTTCTGTGCTGACAGCTCAGAGCCTGGAGCATCTTCAGATTCTGTGTCTTGCTCTGTCTCTCTTCCCCTCTCCCCCCCCACACTCACAGTCTGTCACTCTGTCTCTCAAAAATAAACATTAAAAAAAAATTTAAATCCTATAATTTCTTTTAAAAAAATTTTTTTTTGATGTTTATTTCTGAGAGAGGGTGACAAAGTGCAAGCAGGGGAGGGGAAGAGAGAGAGGGAGACACAGAATCCGAAGGCAGGCTCCAGGCTCTGAGCTGTCAGCACAGAGCCCGACTTGGGGCTTGAACCCACAAACCATGAGATCATTACCTGAGCCAAAATCAGATGGTTAACTGACTCAGCCACCCAAATGCCTCCCCCCACCATTCCTATAATTTCTGTTGGGATGTTATGAGTCAGTAAATTATACTTTTTTAGGGGGACTCGCATTTGTAACAAGTTGAAAGACACAAGATTCTCAGACAGATGGAAATCAAAATAACATTATTCTTAGAAATGTTAGCAAATGGTGCATTAGATTTACGACAAAAAAGACTCATTAATGCCAAAATTGGGTTTGAATTAGGTAGTCACATGCAACACTGGACAACCTCAGACCTTCACTGTCAGTAAGACGCCTCTTAGTGCATAGCAGAGAAAGTGCAAAATGAATGCATTTTACAGACAAGAGATTCCAAAAAGTATCAAAGAAGAGCGTAGCCATACACATTTAGTTCTTCTCCTAAACTCACCAGTCACATAAACTGATTACCATTTGAAGATGTCAAATGTTTCATTCCATAATAGAATAACATCTTGCTTTGTTAGAACTAAAACAAGAACAATAGCATATCACTGAAATGGTAAAGTACACTAATTTGAAAATTCAAGTTATAAAATAAATGAGTTAAGGCAATATATATAACCCTCTCAGAGTCTCTCTTTCTCTCCACTTTCCTGTATTTTTCTCTCTCTCTCTCTGTTTCCTTTATTTTATTTTTTTTTCAACGTTTATTTATTTTTGGGACAGAGAGAGACAGAGCATGAACGGGGGAGGGGCAGAGAGAGAGGGAGACACAGAATCGGAAACAGGCTCCAGGCTCTGAGCCATCAGCCCAGAGCCTGACGCAGGGCTCGAACTCACGGACCGCGAGATCGTGACCTGGCTGAAGTCGGACGCTTAACCGACTGCGCCACCCAGGCGCCCCTCTCTGTTTCCTTTAAAGAATGTGTGTAAAACTGCCTCTGTATGCTGGTCAATCTAGCACTCAGATGTATTCTAAGGATTTCACGTTGACTGTAAGAAGCCACCACAGTTTTCAATAGAGAAGGTCCAAAAGACTTAAAAGTTGTTACAAAAAATATGTCCATGAGCTTGCCCATTTAAGCTGAGGTATCTCAAACTATGTCTTGAGCATCTCATGTTTCTGTTATCTCCTAATGCATTAGTTTCCTGTCAGTGTTCTAAGGAATTGCCACAAACTGCGGGGCTTAACACAACACGTATTTGTTACCTTACAGATGGGGATGTCTGTAGTATAAAAGAGTTTGACCAGGCTGAAATCCATGTCAGTAGAGCTCCATTCCATGTAAAGGCTATGGCGGGAGAATTTATTCCCTTGTCTTTTCCAGCATCTAGAATCTACCCACATGTCTTGGCTCACGGCCACTTCCTCCATCTCAAAGATAGAAGTGTAGCATCTTCTGATCTCTTTAAGGATTTAGAGAAAACTCTTCTACAGTTTTCTTGTATAAAACCTTCTTAAAAGGATTGTCTAATTACTTGAATAATAATAATCCATGACAATCTCCTTGATTCAAAGGTCTTGATTTAATCACACCTGCAAAGTCCCTTTCGCCATAGTCAAGGTAACATTGACAGGTGTCAGTGATTAGGGTATGGATGACTTGGGGGCTCTTTTCCTGCTTACCTCACCTAAGCATCTCAGATAGCCTATGAGGGGGTGACTTGCACTCCTGTTCATGCCCACAATCCTTTACTATAAAAAAATCAGAAGTAAAAACAACTCTAGAGAGTCATAAGTTATAAATGTAATAGCCTAGAGTAAAAGAAAAAAAAAAAAAAAAACATGATCTCAATAGACACAGAGAACACTTAGAAGTGTTAAAAGAAAACACAACAAATATTTATGTCCTGGATTAGGAAATAATTTCTTACATATGACACTAAAAGTATAAGCAATGAAAGAAAAAAAAAAAGACAAACTGGACATCATAAAATTACAATCTTCTATTCTTCAAATGGCAACCACAATGGAAATGAAAGGTAATTTACAAATGGGAAGAAAACATTTTCAAATGATAGATCTGGTATCCAAAATATATAAAGAACTCTTAAAACGTCAAAAAGAGTACAACTATCTCTTGAAGTTCTTCAGAGGATTAAAAATCACATAAAATTATACAAAATTATGGTACATTTATTTAGCCTTCCTTGAAATAGAACTGCAGAAAAAGAATCATAACTTCTCCCTCTCATCTCGTCACATAACTCAAATAATAACAGTGGTCATTCATATCTGCATTAAGGCAAATAACTATTATGTGGCAATATCAAGGGATTTGGATTCAGACGAATCTGTAGCCAGATCCTGCTTAGATACTTAGTTACCCATGTGACTCCTGACAAATCATCTTCCTTTCATAATCCCCATTTGTTTTTTGTTTGCTATTAAGTTAAACTTAATAATACTAATTGATGGACTAATTCTACAAATAATCATCACATGATTGCTATAATCTTGTCACTGTAGTAAGCCCAGGGGAAACAGTGCTAAATACATAATATTTAATCTATTTCAATGTGCAGGTAGGATTATAGGAAAGATTACACAAAATGACTTTAACCCTTACATTATCGTATACATAGTGGGCCTGAATAAAAGAAGATATCACTTTTTCTTTACATGCTAATACTGAGTCTCTTCACATCTGCAATATTCTACAATGCCTGTGTCAGTTCACTTGCATTTCTATCAACGAAGCATTAGATAGTATATCTAGTCAGCACAGAGTCTACTTCAGATCCTGTCTCCCTCTCTCTGTTCCTTCCCTGCTCATGCGCTCTCTGTCTCTGTCTCTCTCTCAAAAATAAATACACATTAAAAAAGGAAAATATATCTAATTGTATACCTTGAACAGGTGTACAATATGATAGGTGTGAAATAGACTTATTTCTCTAATTTATTAGCAACATTTAGAATTTGAACCGGATTTGAAAATTACTGACAAGTATATTGATCTCACTATTGCATTTCTTAAAATACAGGAAAATATGTCCATTGCTGGCCACTAAACTAAATTCTCTTTAGTTAACCCTTTCAGCATTTCTGACACTAACTTTACAAAATGACGTGTGATTTTCTGTTTCCTTGAAGATGCAATCAAATAATGGCAAGAGTAGAATAGGAATTTTTAAAAATAGGTAAGTGTTGTTTTCTTTTTTCTTGGATATCAGAAAATGTTAGGCCACAGTGATATGTGTGATGAACCAGCTCTTACAGAATGTTGAACAGCTCATTTTGTTGTTGTTGTTCCATGTGATTTCTGTTGAGTTTTAGAGTGTTTTTGTCTAGAAGCCTTTCAAAGCAGGAAAATAAAAAGAAGAAGAAGAAGAATTATCTTGAGAACAAGCAGTTCTTGAAGTTAGCAAGTCAATGAGAAGCATAAAGCTCTGGCTTAATGTTTTTCCCCTTCATATTGCTGAACTGTTTCCCACAACTTTTGCTGGTGTTCAAAACAGAGCATTGCTAGTAAAGCAACTGAATACAAACAAACAGAAGCTAGAAACAATTTTATAAAATTTTGTGAAGTAGACCAGGGTAATACATTCTCAACTCTGAAGTTAAAAAAAAAATAAAAATACAAGGTTGCTCAAGTTATAGTTGATGATTTAAGAAGGAAATGAGATCGAAATATTATAGTTTCCATAAAGTTTGGATTGTTTATATAATTTCTAATGGAAACATAATGATATCAATTTTCACTTACCATTTCTGTTTATTTTACAAAATTTTATTTTTTTGAACTGAAGCAAAGATTATTTACTGAAATCACAAATCATATGTGTATGGATGTATGGAGTTTAGTAATTCTGCAATTGTATCCATCATTCAGATGAAGAAATAGAATACTACCAACTCCCTGGAAAATTTCTGCCCTCAAATGGGCTATAAGTCACTATCTACCCTCAATCCTTTCCTAAATTAACTAGCAATCTGATTTCTAATACCTTCATTACTAATAGCTGTTTTGAAATTTTCATAAAAGAATGATGCAATATGCATGTTTTAATCTGTTAGCTTTCACAAAGTGCTTTGAGATTCACCCATCCTTTTGCATATATAAACTATTAATGTTATTGCTGTACAGTGTTTCACTATATGCAAATACAATTAAGTATATAAATTCCACCATAGATGGACATTTCTGCTATTTGTTGTTAGTGGCAATTAATAATAATTAAACAAGCCATTAGACTGAGGCAGCTTTAATGCCTTAGTAGCCTAAGTAAGCAAACCAAATCCTATGCCTGTAAATGACTCAAAGTAAAGAAGTCCAACCCTTAGTACAACCTATCACAAACAGTAAACTAGGCTTTCCCAAATAAGGCAAATGCTTATGCTATAGACAACCAAATAATTTCCTTGCTTTACTTCCACATCTTCTCTGTAAACGTCTTTTCCTGGCTTCTTATGGTAGAGCATTCCTAACCACTTCTGGTTCAATGTTGCCTGATTGGAATTAATTTTTGCTCAAATAAACTCTTAAAAACTAAAAAAAAAAGTGCTTCCCTGAACATTCTTATACATGATTATATATGCCACTAAACCAAAATGAAGATCTAAATTGAAGAACTTACCAGATATTAAGAGTTACTATACAACTATAGAAGTTAAGGGAAAACTGGAATTGGCATAAAGTTAGACAAACCAATGAGAAAGAATACACACAAATACACATAATGCACACTTGACTTATGACCTAGACAACTGTATAATTCAATGTGTATAGAATGGTCTTTTCAAAGAATGGTGCTGGCGCAGTTTCACATACTTAAAAAACACAAAACTTCATGCTTACCAAATAATATGACTGAAAAAATATTTTCAAAATTTAGACTTGGAGAAGACATTCACATTATATATAATATATATTATGGTAATATAATATATATTAATAATATATAATATATATAGCAAAAGGTTCATATACATATGTATATTCATATACACATATATATGCCTATCTGTATATACACACATACAAATATGTACATATACACATACATGTATATGGATACATAACATGAATATGTGAATACAATAAATGCAAAAAATGAACAATCCACTTTTTAATGGAAAAAAGCTAGAACAGATACTTCACAAAAAGAACTTGAATTGGATGATAAAAATTAAAAAAAAAACCGCTAGATATCATTAATCATTTGAGTAATGCATATTATGACCACAAGAAGATATTACTATACTTACATCAAATTAACACAAATTTAAAACATGGTAAATACCAAATATTGATGATAATGGGGAGAAACTAATATTTTCATACATTGTTCATAGGAAAGTAAAATGGTAAAAGCAGTTTGGAAAGTTAGTTGTTTCAATGTTCAACCTGTGACCAGCAATTCCACTCCATACTATACACCCAAGGGAAATAATGGCATAACTCCATGAAACTACATGCAAAGAATGTTCACAGGAGTTTTATTTGTAATAGCTAAAAAGTGGAAACAATCCATGTGCATACCAAAGGAGAATGGATGAATAATAATGGCATAGTTAAAAATAATGAGTAATTCCACACAGCAATATGAAAGAATAAACAAATGTCACATGTAACAAATGGATAAATCCCACAAATACAGTAATGGACAGTGGAAGCCAGACACAAAAACATATACAGTTGTATGTTTAAATTCAAGTACATTTAGCAAATTATATGAAGTTCAAGAACAGTTTGAAATAAAAATAGAATTGCCTCTATTACTATGGAGTTACCATGGGAGTACCCATGGCCTAGGAGTATATATAAGGAAAACAAAGGTGCCAAAACATTCTAAATCTTGATCTAAGTGGCAATTACATAGATGTCACACACATATATACAATATTTAAACCGTGTATGTGAGATTGGTGCCCTTCACAGGTTTTTGAATATATTCAATATAAAACAAATAACAAGCTTGTCTATGTACAAAAACAAAACAAAACCCACAAAACCTATTTTTACCAATCCAGGTACAGAGCTTATCCATTCATTTGTTTAAGTGCTCTTTACTTTCTCTCAATATTATGAAATTGTTTCTGAATAAAAGTACTACACAATTTATTAGGTTTCCCTATGATGTGTTTTGGTTTCTATGATATCTATTATAAAAGTAATTGCTATTTTTTAAATGTCTACAAGTCATGATAGTTTTAGATTTTTCTTTTCCAATTTGCAAGATTTAATTTTTTTTCTTGCTTATTTATATCAGCTAGTAACATTAAGACAAATCAAACACAAGTGATGAAAAGGGGTATTCTTTTCTGATTTCCAGTCTCTAGGGAAAAGCTTTCAGCACTTGGCCATTAATTATACTTGTTGAAGCTTTTTGCATTTTTTTTTTTCATTTTAAGAGTGTTATCTTTTAATTCGCTAAGATTCATAATGCTATCATGAATATGTTTTTACTTTTATAATTTTTTTCATCTGTGAAGACAATATGGTTCTAATCCCTTATATTTTAATATAGTGACTTATCAGTTTTAATATGATAGGCTTAGCTGTGGTTTTCTTTGTATTTATTTTGCCTGACACTTTTAGGGCTTCTTGATCTATCTTGATGTATACCTCTAAACAGATTTGGAAATTCTTGCTTGGTATCCATTGCAGTATTGTTTCTTCACCATTTTTACTCTCTGCCCTTTATCTGAATCTAATTACATATATTACTAATTTACCTCTGTCATATATTTCTCCTCTATACTTGTCCAGATTTAGTACTTTTTTTTTTTTTTTTGCTTTCCATCTTTCAGTTCACTCATTCTTTTTTGTGATATGCCCAATCTGCTGCTACATTCATGTGAATTCTGAATTTAAAATACTGGATTTTGAAATCTTATGATGATGATTCTACAAAGTGAGTCATCTTGTGAGTCTGTTAGTATTATCATTCTTTATCTCTTAGTTCTTTTTCTTGACATGCCTGGTTATTTTTTTATAGAATGCCAGGCATTTAAAATTTTAAAAGCTCTGTATGATTTTTTTTCTTCCTCTGAGAGGTTTCTGTTTATCTTCTGACAGTAAGAAGAGTGAAGACAAGAGGGGTTAAGTTCAGTAGAAGCTGGGTTACAACTTTGTACCAAGTATGTACACTTGAACTTTTGTAGGGAGTGTGTACACCCTTAATTCTAGAGCCCACATCTATTTCCAGCTGAGAACTAGGATATTTTCTCAGCCCTTTTCTTTTTGGAAATTCTTTTGGAAATTTTTGGTAATGTTCTTTTTTGGCTCAGTGCTACTAGATTGTGGAAAATTCTGCTCCACAGATTAATGGTTCTTGGTAACTTCTTATCCTACTTCCCTGTACATCTCAAGAATCTGGCATGCTTCAAGTGGAAAATTGGCACAGTATCATATCACTGTGCTGGGATTCCCTTCTTACAAGGTGAATACCCATACCCCAGTTTTCTGACTGCCTTTACAGTCCAAACTCAAATTTATGCCTCTCCACTCTTGAGAACTTGCCAAAATTTTTCTGCTTTGAAAATAGCTCTCTACCTAAACTCACTTCCTAGTTTCTTGGCCTTTCCATACACCAATAATAACAGAGGTGCTGAAAGGAAAAATGGCTATAAAATATCACATCATTTCTCTGTAGTTCCCTTCTCTCTGGGATTTTGGACTCTCAAATTTTGTTAAAGTTGTCTAGTTCCATCAAACAGATTTTTTTTAAAAACTGCATCTAGTTTTCCTAGTTGTTTGTGGCTATATTGCCATCCTACTGCAAAGTACTCCATCAGGGACAGAAGCCATGTTACATGATCTTATTTAAATTTTAAGTTATTCAATGATTTTTCTTACACTAAATATCAGATCCATAGTTGTAGATGGAACTCAGAAAATCGAATAAAGTCCCTTACCATTATTCATGTTACTCATTGATATGTTTAAGGGAATGTGATAACATGGCAACCTCTTTATCAATAACATGCTGAAAATAGTCTAATTTGGTTCTGCCACTACCACTTCATCTGCTGCTCCATAATCCTGTTTAACACATCGAAGTAAGAGTTCTATATGCGTAACACAGTGGCATTGGCCCGAGGTCATAGCAGAGAAAAATATAAACTGGACATTTTGTCACTAATTATACAGTTTCAAGATTAGCTTGTAGTTTCTAGTTTTCAAATCCAATGAAAATTTGAAATGACAGATAACTTATACTATTTTTTCATGTAGTCCATTACGTTTTTTTTTTTTTTTTTTTTACACGAAACCGTATTTTCACAGGAATGATCGTGCTACGAAGCATTATTAAAATCACAAAATATTTGGAAAAGTTACCTTTTTTTACTTCCTGGGATAGTCGTGCAAGGATGATGATACTTTTTAATTTGAGAGAATTCAACAGTGGTTCTAACTTGTACTCTGGGAAGATAGTTAATTCAGATTCAATTGATTCAATAGACATAAGATCATTCAGATGTACTATGTTCTCTTGTTACAGTTTTAGTAACTTTTATGAATAAATTTGTGCATTTTATCTTTTTATTTGGTTTCTGCTGTTCTTTCTATATTGTCTTTTTGAAGTCCTTGTAGAAATGCTGTATTTTAATTTTCCTTATTATATAGCCCCCTAAATTTAAAAAAAAAATGGATAGATTCCAGTCTTCTTGGGGAGCTTTATTTGTCATGATAAAAGGATAAAAGTAAAGCAGTAAACATTTCTGATAGATTTCTTAATGGTCAGCCCCATAACACTTAATTGTAACACTCAATCACCATCACATAGTTGGAATGGCATAAAACTTTCTTACATTTTTCTTTGAAAAGTCTAAAGTAAATAAGTTCTAGTGTAGAAGATACAAACAGAATTGTGAGAACAGAGAAATAAAGGCCCCAATTAAGATAAGAAACATTTCATTACTGTTTTGTGTATTCAGAAAAACAATTCTCTTTCCTAAAAGAGAACTATAAACATTTAAAATCTTAATATTAGCCTTTAGCATTTCTTCAGCCAGAGAGGTAGGTTCTCCTATGTTTATAAAAATAGGAGTTGATGTTTTCTTAAGGCAGTACATTAAAAGGTGTCATGGTAGACATAAATATTGCCCAGTCATTAATTGTGAAGGTAATATCTCTTAGAAGCCGCTTGCATGATGTCAGGAAAAAAAAAAAAAAAAAAAGAAATGGAAGAAACCAAAAAGTATTGGTACAGAAGAGTTCCAAGCAGCCTAAGGAAAAGATAAGAAATTTTAGGTGGAATTGCAACCAGTTAAAAAAAAAAAAAAGAGGAATGTGAATATATTTCCTGAGAGGAATGGAGACAGCCGTCAGAGAGGTACAGGTGAAACAGAAGCAAGAAATTGTGTTCAAAGTGGAGGAAATATAATATACTGCATGACAGTGCCAGACAGTTTCTCATAATCAAACCCATAATTATATTCATTCTAATTTGAAGTTTACCAACTTGGTCTGAAGTTTTACTCTTTTTAAAAATGTGTTCTGTGTGTATAGAATTTAAGGTAATTATCAAGTTAGAAGAAATAGAATTGGAAATATTACAAAGTAGCAACACGTCTCCAGGAAAGTAAAAGTTTTCAATTTTTTATAGTGCTAAGTCATTTCACTTTTAACATGTTCTTACTTGCTTCATGACTTATTGATGAAGAATTGGAAAAATGGAAACCAAGAAAGAGTAGAATTCTTTAGTGACTTTGGTCCTTGTTTTGTCTAGACCTCTCACTTGAATATGAGCAATAGCTTATGAAGCTTACGCAAGGAAAAGAGGCTCATGAATCCTCAAGCACATGAAATATCTGCCCTGAATACTGCCACTGGATTTACTGACTTCTAGATGTAAGGTTGTTTTATTTGCAAGCCTTGCTAGGGGGAAAAAAGACATGGTTCTAGGAATCTCATAAGAAACCACGTACCCAGGAAATTTTCAGCTCAGTTTTGTAGCTGTAGTGTATCGTGTCTGTGTAAGGTTGAAGAGTTTATCTGAAATGAGCTTCTGAACCTTTCAAGGTTTCTAACATAGTTTTGGTACAAAACACATTTTCCTTTGTCACAATCTGGAATGTGGAAATACCCTCTCAGTGAACCAATATCAAATGTGACAGTCACTCTGGTATTAGCAAAACATTTATTTTTTTCTAAAATTCCATCAATCAAAATATGAAGGTTAGGGGATTTGATGGGCTGTACCTGTATGCCAGTGTGCTTATGGATTTTTGTCAATAAGGAATACTCACAAACGTGAGTCACTGTGTGGCACATACATGTGTTCTTTTTGTAAAGCAAAATTATTTAACTCTTTACAAAGACACTCTGCTTTTTAAATTTTATGTTTTCCTCCATTAACTCAGAATGCTGCTGCCTTTAGAATAAAAAAAGAGGATGTTAGTTTATTGTAAAGTCAACTTCATGCTCAAATTACATGTTCTATTGGAAGATGTGGTGAAGATATAAAATTATGGGGAAAATGGTGATTGGAAAAATCATTATGTATTTATTTAAAAATGATAAATAAGCATTTTAGTTTGAAATAATTTCAGATTTGCAGAAGAATGACCAAGGTAATATATGGCTTCCATTCAGCTTCTTCTAATGTTAACATCTTATATATAGTGTATGTATCAAAACAGAGATTTTGTTACAATACTGAACTCCAAATTTAATTTGAATCCCAACACTTTTCCCACCAATGTCCTTTTTTTTTTTTTTTTTTTTTTCTATTACTGGATCCAATCCAGGATACCATGTTGCAACTTGTCCTTTTGTTTCCTAATCTGAGTTTCTTAACGTTTTCTTGTTTTTTTTTTTTTTTTAATGATATATTTTTGAAGAATACTGGCTGGGTATTTTGTGGAGTATCCTACAAAAGGGTTTGTCTGATGCTTTTCTGTGATTATATTAGGATTATAGATTTGGGGATGAAGACTACAGAGGTGAAGTACCATTGTTATCACATTATATCAAGGAGTCCGTGATATCAACATGACATTAATGGTGATGTTAAAGTTGATTAATTGGGTAAGGCAGTGTTTGCTAGTACTCTCTACTCTAAAGTAGTTACTACAATTTTTTTCAGTTATGTAATAACTTTTATTACATATTCTAAAGAAGTAGTAAGGCACAATGTTGATTTACACAAATACAGCAGTCAGCACCAGGTAACTAAGAAACACAGATGACAATTTTAGAACAGAACTCACCTGCAAAATATGAAAGGCCTGTCCTGCTGCTATGACTGTGGACAAGCCTCCCATACTCTTTTCTTTGAATGTGAGCCACTAAATTTATCCCATACTGCTGAAGGGAGGAGAGGTATTAAATAAATTCCACCTCCTGAATGAAAGAGTATCAGGATATATTATTTTGAATCCTTCTGTAAGAATGAGTTGTCCCTTCTCATTTATTTTTTATTAAATAGTTTCATATAAGTGTGGAATCACATCTATTTATTCCTTAATTTATTATAGAATACTATTGCTACTTATTTTGTTCAAATAGTGAGACGTCTTTCATGCTGGCTCCTGTGTACATTTGAGGTATCCCACATCTGTTGTTTGTTTTACGAAAATATATCTGACATAACATTGCGTAAGTTTTAGGTATACAGCATGTTAATTTAAATTGTTTATATACTGCCGTATGATTGCCATTGTAGCATTAGATAACATCTTTATCATATCATATAATTACCATTTCTTTTTTGTGGTGGTGATAGTTAAGATGTAGTCTCTTAGCAAGTTTGATGTTTATAATACAATATTGATATCTATAATCACTACAATATTAATTAGATCTCCAGAAGGTGTTTTTTTATTTTGTTTTTATCTTTGTTTTATCTATTAATTGCAAGTTTGTACCCTTAAACAACATCTCTCCTATTCCCCCATCCACCAGTCCTTGGTGACCACTGTTTCACTCTCTGTCATTAATTTTTTTTATTCCATGTGTAAGTGATATCATACAGTATTTGTCATTGACTTACTTCACTAAGTATAATGTTTTTAAGATCGATCAGTGTTGTTGCAAATAACAAGATTTCCTTCTTTCTCATGGCTTAATATTATTTTATTGTGTGTATACACACCTCACATCTTTTTTATCCATTCATCTGTTGATGGATACATGTTATTTCTATATGTTGGTTATTGTGAATAATGCTGCAATAAACATGTGAGTGCAGATATCTTCTCAAAATCCTGTTTTCATTTCCTTTGGTATTCACCCAGAAATGGAATTATTAGATCATATGATACTCCTATTTTTAATTAAATACTTCCATATTATTTTCCTTAGTAGTTGTACTAATTTACGTTCCCACCAACAGTGTATAAGAATTCCCATTTTTCCATATCCCTTGTCATGGGATGTTAAGTCTTCTTGATGATAATCAAGACATGTTAAGTCTTCTTGATGATAATCATTCTAACAGTTGCAAGGTGATATATTATTGTGGTTTTGCTTATTGTGGTTTTACTAATAAATTTTTCCCTAATTTATTAGTAAGTTTGAACATCTACATGTAACTGTTGCTCATCTGTGTGTCTTCTGAAAAGTGTTTGTTTAGTTCCTGTGTCCATTTTTTAATCATGTTGTTTATTTTTTGTTATTGAGTTGTATGAGTTCTGTTTTTTGTTTTGTTTTATTTTTTATTTTATTAATTTTTTAATATGAAATTTATTGTCAAGTTGGTTTCCATACAACACCCAGTGCTCATCCCAATAGGTGCCTTCCTCAATACCCATCACCCACCCTCCCCTCTCTCCCACCCCACAAAATCCTCAGTTTATTCTCAGTTTTTAAGAGTCTCTTATGGTTTCGTTCCCTCCCTCTCTAACTTTTTTTTTCTTCCCCTCCCCTATGGTCTTCTGTTAAGTTTCTCAGGATCCACATAAGTGTGAAAACATTTGGTATCTGTCTTTCTCTGTATGAATTATTTCACTTAGCATAACACTCTCCAGTTCCATCCACGTTGCTACAAAAGATCATATTTCATTCTTTGTCATTGCGAAGTAGTATTCCATTGTATATATAGATCACAATTTCTTTATCCATTCATCAGTTGATGGACATTTAGGCTCTTTCCATAGTTTGGCTATTGTTGAAAGTGCTGCTATAAACATTGGGGTACAAGTGCCCCTATGCATCAGCACTCCTGTATCCCTTGGGTAAATTCCTAGCACTGCTATTGCTGGGTCAGAGGGTAGATCTATTTTTAATCTTTTGAGGAACCTCCACACTGTTTTCCAGAGTGGCTGCACCATTTTGCATTCCCACCAACAGTGCAAGAGGGTTCCCGTTTCTCCACATCCTCTCTATCATCTATAGTCTCCTGATTTGTTCATTTTAGCCACTCTGACTGGTGTGAGGTGGTATCTCAGTGTGGTTTTGATTTGTATTTCCCTGATGAGGAGCGATGTTGAGCATCTTTTCATGTGCCTGTTGGCCATCTGGATGTCTTCTTTAGAGAAGTGTCTATTCATGTTTTCTGCCCATTTCTTCACTATATCATTTGTTTTTGGGTGTGGAGTTGGTGAGTTCCTTATAGATTTTAGATACTAGCCCTTTGTCCGATATGTCACTTGCAAGTATCTTTTCCCATTCCATCGGATACCTTTTAGTTTCGTTGATTGTTTCCTTCGCAGTGCAGAAGTTTTTTTTATCTTCATGAGGTCCCAAAAGTTCACTTTTGCTTTTAATTCCCTTGCCTTTGGGGATGTGTCAAACAAGAAATTGCTGTGGCTGAGGTCAGAGAGGTTTTTTCCTGCTTTCTCCCCTAGGGTTTTGATGGTTTCCTGTCTCACATTCAGGTCCTTCATCCATTTTGAGTTTATTTTTGTGAATGGTGTGAGAAAGTGTTCTAGTTTCATTCTTCTGCATGTTGCTGTCCAGTTCTCCCAGAACCATTTGTTAAAGAGACCGTCTTTTTTCCATTGGATATTCTTTCCTGCTTTGGCAAAGATGAGTTGGCATACTTTGTGGGTCCACTTCTGGAGTCTCTATTCTATTGGTCTATGTGTCTGTTTTTGTGTCAATACCATGCTGCCTTGATGATTATAGCTTTGTAGTAGAGGCTAAAGTCAGGGATGGTGATGCCTCCTGCTTGGGTCTTCTTCTTCACTATTACTTTGGCTATTCGGGGTCTTTTGTGGTTCCGTACAAATTTTTGGATTGCTTGTTCTAGCTTCAAGAAGAATGCTGGTGCAATTTTTATTGGTATTGCATTGAGTGTATACATTGCTTTGGGTAGTGTTGACATTTTAACAATATTTATTCTTCCAATCCATGAGCATGGAATGCTTTTCCATTTCTTTGTATCTTCTTTGATTTCCTTCATAAGCTTTCTATAGTTTTTAGCCTACACATCTTTTGCATCTTTGGTTAGATTTATTCCTAGGTATTTTATGATTCTTGGTGCAATTGTAAATGGGATCAGTTTCTTTAATTGTCTTTCTGTTGCTTCACTATTAGTGTATAAGAATGCAACTGATTTCTGTACATTGATTTTGTATCCTGCGACTTTGCTGAATTCATGTATCCATTCTAGCAGATTTTTGGTGGAGTCTATCAGGTTTTCTATGTATAACATCATGTCATCTCCAAAGAATGAAAGCTTGAGTTCATCTTTGCCAATTTTGATGCCTTTGATTTCCTTTTGTTGTCTGATTGCCGATGCTAGAACTTCCAACACTATGTTAGACAACAGGAGTGAGAGTGCACATCCCTGTTATGTTCCTGATCTCAGGGAGAAAGCTCTCAGTTTTTCCCCATTGAGGATGATATTAGTTGTGCACATTTCATAAATGGCTTTTATGATGTTTAAGTACGTTCCTTCTATCCCAACTTTCTTGAGGGCTTTTATTAAGAAAGGATGTCAAATGCTTTTTCTGCATCGATTTTGTCAGGATCATATGGTTTTTATCTTTTCTTTTATTGTGATGTATCACAATGATTGATTTGAGAATGTTGAACCAGCCCTGCATCCCAGGAATGAATCCCACTTGATGATGATGAATAATTCTTTTTATATGCTGTTGGATTTGATTTGCTAGTATCTTGTTGAGAAATTTTGCATCCATATTCATCAGGGATATTGACCTGTAGTTCTCCTTTTTTGCTGGGTCTCTGTTTTAGGAATCAAAGTAATGCGGGCTTCATAGAATGAGTCTGGAAGTTTTCCTACCCTTTCAATTTTTTTGGAATATCTTGAGAATCATAGGTATTATCTCTACTTTAAATGTCTGGTAGAATTCCTCAGGGAAGCCATATGGTCCTGGACTCTTATTTGTTGGGAGATTTTTGATGAGTGATTCAATTTCTTCCCTGGTTATGAGTCAGTTCAAGTTTTCTATTTTTCCAGGCTTGAGTTTTGGAAGTGTGTGGGTGCTTATGAATTTGTCCCTTTCTTCCACGTTGTCCAGTTTGTTGGCATATAGTTTTTCATACTATTCCCTGATAATTGTTTGTATTTCTGAGGGATTGGTTGTAATGATTCAGTTTTCATTCATGATTTTATCTATTTGAGTCCTCTCCCTTTTCTTTTTGAGAAGTCTTTTAGAGGTTTATCAATTTTGTTTATTTTTTTCAAAAAAACAACTCTTTGTTTCATTGATCTGCTCTACTGTTTTTTTTTTTTTAGATTCTGTATTGCTTATTTCTGCTCTGATCTTTATTATTTCTCTTCTGCTGGGTTTGGGGTGTCTTTGCTGTTCTGCTTATATTTCCTTTAGGTGTGCTGTTAGATTTTGTATTTGGGGTTTTTCTTGTTTCTTGAGATAGGCCTGGATTGCAATGTATTTTCCTCTCAGGACTGCCTTCGCTGTATCCCAAAGCATTTGGATTGTTGTATGTTCATTTTCATTTGTTTCCATATATTTTTTTAATTTCTTCTCTAATTTTCTGGTTGACCCATTCATTCTTTAGTAGGGTGTTCTTTAACCTCCATGCCTTTGGAGATTTTCCAGACTTTTTCCTGTGGTTGATTTCAAGTTTCATAGCATTGTGGTCTGAAAGTGTGCATGGTATGATCTCAATTCTTTTATACTTCTAAAGGGCTGTTTTGTGACCCAGTATGTGATCTATCTTGGAGAATGTCTATGTGCACTCGAGAAGTATATTCTGTTGCTTTGGGATGCAGAGTTCTAAATATATCTGTCAAGTCCATCTGAGCCAATGTATCATTCAGGGCCCTTGTTTCTTTATTGATCCTGTGTCTAGATGATCTATCCATTGTTGTAGGTGGGGTATTAAAGTCCCCTGCAATTACCACAGTCTTATCAATAAGGTTGCTTATGTTCATGATTAATTGTTTTATATATTTGGGAGCTCCCGTATTTGGCACATAGATATTTATAATTGTTAGCTCTTCCTGCTGGATAGACCCTGTAATTATATAATGCCCCTTCTTCATCTCTTGTTACAACCTTTAATTTAAAGTCTAGTTTGTCTCATATAATTATGGCTACTCCAGCTTTCTTTTGACTTCCAGTAGCATGATAGATAGTTCTTCACCCCCTCACTTTCAATCTGAAGGTGTCTTCAGGTCTAAAATGAGTCTCTTGTAAATAGCCAAATTATGGAAAGAGCCTAAATGTCCATCAACTGATGAATGGATAAAGGAATTGTGGTTTATATACACAATGGAGTACTATGTGGCAATGAGAAAGAATGAAATATGGCCCTTTGTAGCAACATGGATGGAACTGGAGAGTGTTATGCTAAGTGAAATAAACCATATAGAGAAAGACAGATACCATATGTTCAATCTTATGTGGATCCTGAGAAACTTAACAGAAACCCAGGGGGAGGGGAAGGAAAAAAAAAAGAGGTTAGAGTGGGAGAGAGCCAAAGCATAAGAGACTCTTAAAAACTGAGAACAACTGAGGGTTGATGGGGAGTGGGAGGGAGGGAAGGGTGGGTGATGGGTATTGAGGAGGGCACTTGTTGGGATGAGCACTGGCGTTGTATGGAAACCAATTTGACAATAAATTCCATATATTAAAAAATAAAATGAGTCTCTTGTAGACAGCAAGTAGATGGGTCTTGTGTTTTTATCCATTCTGGTACCCTATGTCTTTTGGTTGGAGCATTGAGTCCATTTGCATTCAGTGTTATTATTGAAAGATATGGATTTAGAGTCATTGTGATGTCTGTAGGTTTCATGCTTCCAGTGATGTCTCTGGTACTTTGTGGTCCTTGCAACATTTCACTCACAGAATCCCCCTTAGTATCTCTTGTAGAGCTGGTTTAGGGGTGATGAATTCCTTTGGTTTTTGTTTGGGAAAACCTTTATTTCTCCTTCTTTTCTGAATGACAGACTTGCTGGATAAAGGCTTCTTGGGTGCATATTTTTTTCTGCTCATCACATTGAAGATTTCCTGCCATTCCTTTCTGGTCTGCCTATCCTTTCAGTAGATAGGTCTGCCACTAGTCTTATGGGTCTCCCTTTGTAAGTTACAGCCTGTTTATCCCTAGCTGCTTTCAGAATTTTCTCTTTATCCTTGTATTTTTCCAGTTTCACCATGGTATGTCATGCAGAAGATCGATTCAAGTTACGTCTGAAGGGGGTTCTCTGTGCCTCTTGGATTTCAATGCCTTTTTCCTTCCCCAGATGAGGGAAATTCTCAACTATGATTTGTTCAAGTACACTTTCAGCCCCTTTCTCTCTCTCTTCTTCTTCTGGAATTCCTATGATATGGATGTTGTTCCGTTTGATTGCAATACTTAGTTCTCTAATTCTCCCCGCATACTCCCAGATTTTTTTATCTCTCTTTTTCTCAGCTTCCTCTTTTTCCATAATTTTATCTTCTAATTCACCTATTCTCTCCTCTGCCTCTTCAATCCATGCTATGGCCACCTACATTTTATTTTGCACTTCATTTATAGCATTATTTAGCTTCTCATGACTATTTCTTAGTCCCTTGATCTCTGTAGCAATAGATTCTCTGCTGTCCTTTATGCTTCTTTCAAGCCCAGCAACTAATTTTATGACTATTATTCTAAATTCTTGTTCCGTTAATATTGCTTACCTCGTTTTTGATCAATTCATTAGCTGTCGCTCCTTTTGGAGTTTCTTTTGAGGAGAATTCTTCTGTTTCGTCATCTTGGGTAGTCCCTGCAGTGGCTCCAAACTGCAGGGCACTTCCCCTGTACTGTCTGGAGTAACTTGTGTTGGTGGGTGGGCCACAGTCAGACCCGATGTCTGCCCCCAGCCCACCGCTGGGGCCACAGTCAGACTAGTGTGTACCTTGAGTTGTATGAGCGCTTTATATATTTTGTATATTAACCCCTAGCCAATATATGTTTTACATATATTTTCTCTTATTCAGTAGGTTTTATTTTTTTTTTTTACTTTTGTTGTTGTTTCTGTCACTGTGCAGAAGCTTTTTAGTTTGAAATAGTCCAACATGTTAATTTTTGCTTTTGCTCTTTGTGCTCTTGATGTCAGATCTAAAAAATTATTGCTAAGGCCAATATCAAGATATGTTTTCTTGCTTTATGTTTCAGGTTCATCTTGTTTTTCCTTGCCTCATTTCCTAATTCATTTTAATGGAAAATAGTGTTTGGAAATCAAGATCTGAGGATGGGTTGATTCATTGCTATTGGGGTATCATTGCTTCTAAGCCCACTCAGCTGGCAGATCAAACAAATATAAATGTATAGTAATGTGTGCACATACACTCAGACATCTATATCTACCTGTATCTATCTATCCTCTATCACTCTATTCATCTATCATTGATCTATACTAAAATCAACATGACTTCGTATAGCTACTCTAATCCAGCACCATGAGATTCATTCTAGTCTTCCCCCTCTTTTGTAAATTCGTGCTCTGACAGTGAAAAAACTAGTTCCCATTATCTATAATTTATATAGTTATTTGTTCAATCTTGGATATATATAAAGTAATTTCAGAGTTGGTAACCATTACTCCTATGTGGAAAAAATTAGAAACTAGGATATAGGTTTGTACACAATTTTGTTGAGACCTATATTTACATTTTACATTTTAAAATGTAAGACCATTTTTACCTTGCTGGTCATATAAAAACAGGTGGTGGCCAGATTTTGCTCACAAGTTGGTTTGATAGCCCATATAATAGTTACAGAATTTATGTATGATTTTTGTTAGCTATCCAAAACATAATTTTCCATACTACTTCTGACCAGCTTTTGACCCCACCCTTTCAATGAGATTATATCATACATTTCTATCAGTTTATTTTTAAGTTCCCCAATTAGATTCTCTAGTTCGTACTTCCAGCATAATCAGCATCATAAAATTGATCTATTTTGTTTCATTAATTATTTTATAACTCCTTTAAATATGTAAAATATATAATTTACAAATTAAAAAACATAAGTAAATATGTAAAATATATAATTTACAAATTTACAAAACATAAAAAGTATTTGTTTCTCACTACTAAGGTTGCAATAAAAGGATTGTCTCAGTGTAAATGCCATTATAGTGGTATAAATAATCATTTAAGGGAAAAAAAAATTCCATGCCTCATTTATTCCTCATGTCTAGATTTTAAAAAGCAGAAGGAATTATTTTGAGATTCTGAGACTTTGTCATTTTTTTTTTTTTGCTGGTGTTGTTTTTTTTTTTTTTTTCCAAGATATAATTGACCTATAACATTGCATAAGTTTAAGGTGTTCAGCATATTGGTTACCAGGGGCTGGGGGTGGGGACACTCAATTGATATCTAAGGGTACCAATTTGTAACTAGTAGAGAAATTGCCATTTTACATTGTTGTAGGCAGAATTCTAAGATGTCCCTGGAGATTTTCCAATCCTGGTATCTACTTCATGTATAATCTCCAGAAAAGTGACTATAGTAGATTTTATTACCATGGTTGTATTATATGTCCCAGTTGACCTTAAGTTAGAAAGATTATATGGGGAGGTCTGACTTAATTTCATGAGCTCTTTAAAAGCTGAAAGTTTTCTGTAGCTGGCTACAGAAAAAGGCAGTGATTTGAAGTACAAGATAGATCTGATGCACCCTTGGTGGCTTGATGGTGAAATTGCTGCATAGTAAGGTAAAGGAGACTTCAGTTGTAAGGAACTGAATTCTGCCAAAAACAGAAACAAGCTTGGAAGTGGATTTTTCCACATGAGAACATTGATTTCAGACTTGTGATACATAGAGCAGAGAATCCCAGCATTCTATGTTGAAATTCTGACTAATAGACCTCCAAGCTAAAAAAAAAAAAATCTAATTTTTAGTTCCTCTGTTACTTATAGAATTTGTTATGCATAAATATAAAAATAATGGTGGCATTATATGTGGCATAAAAATAGATACCCAAGGTACTTTTAATGCCTAAGGTAATTTCTTAACTATTCTAAAAATCTGAGTATATTATACAAATTAGAAATCTGTTGTTTTCTTTTTTAGAAAATTGATAAACCTCAAAATCTGATTCAATTTACTAAAGAATGTAGAACTAATCACATTAGGTCAAAGAAGACAGTACGATTGGACTACTTTTAAAGTGCTCTATAACCAATGTAACATCACATTGTTCTTAATGAGGATATATTTGTCATTATATATTCATTTTCCCCATTTTAATAGTTTAACCACGCTGCGAAATTTTGGAGAACATGATTTAAAAGAATTCATAATCTCTCAGTTTTAGAACTAATATATTGGCAAGTTTGTTATTTTTCTATAAAGTCATTGGCCCTCAATAGTTAAGATCATTCATGCTGTAGCTGAAAGCCAATGAACTGTAAAGTGTTTTGAGATAAAAATAAATATTTGAGAACCTATTTTACAATGAAAATAATCGGCAGTGATGTTTTTGCCCATCTTAAATCTGAAGTCATAAGAAGTACCAGCTTAAACTCATTTTTAAACTTTTAACTTGTGTGTCACAGTTTGATTCTCTGTTCCTTTTCAATAGAAGTAACTCTCCAACCTGAAGGAGGGGGAATTTTAGGACTGAGTATAATGGAGAAATAAATTTTCTATCATAAAATAGTAACATGGTAATCCCATGCTTATTTTGTCGAGTATGTACATAATTACTAAGGACTTTCATGTTATTTAAGGAATTTTAAATGCTTACTATAGCCTTATAAGGTATCACGGTGGATCATATTTCTAGAGACAGTAACAACAATACTTTCTCTTCCACAAGTCCTGTTACCCCATGATTTTGCTACTCCTCCATTCAGAGTTATGGTCTGTTTTCTTTCCTCTTGAATCTGGGCTGGACCTATGATTACGTTGACCATAAAATGTGGCAGAAGTGATGTTCTAGGTGTCTGGAAGCTTCATATTTTATGTTCTGGGAGAAGTCAGCCACTACAGCACAATTTCTACTATCCTTGAGACCACCATGCTTTAAGGATGTAAAACTGTCCATGAAAAGGAACTGTGTGGAAATAAGGGATATGTATGACCAGTCTCCAGTTACATAAAGAGGCGTTGATTATAAGAGTGAAAATGCCATTTGGGGCAGTCCAGCCTTCACAGAAACCATGCGGGGTGGCCACTCTTGTGGAGGTGAACCATTTTCTGCAGCCTCTGCTCCAGTCAAAGAATTGTGAACAAATGACTTATGGATGTGGTTTTGAGCTGCTATCTTTTGGCACATAGGAGCAGCAGTGACTATAAGCTCTGATTTATTGCATTTTTCTCTGGATGAATTCTCTATGCTCTTATTTAACAAAACTTTCCACCTGTGACTATGAGCCATATCCCCCAACAAATGATAGACCATTTTTTCTCTCCACTTTCTCCACTTTCATCATCAATATTTTCCCTTTCTAGTAGATAATTCTTAGCATATAAATATACCTCTATTCTCCCATTACCTATCCCTGTGTCCTTGGAGATATTAAGACTCACACACTTACATCACTAGACCAGATCTCTTGTTTGAACATCCATCTTTCTGCTTGCCATATATGCTTCAGCATTCAGTAGATATCTAAAACTTAACATATCCAGAGGCCCCTGGATGGCTCATTTGGTTAAGCCTCTGACTCTTGATTTTGGCTGAGGTTGTGATCCCAGCATCATAGGATTGAGCACTCCCTCCCCACCCATGTCACATTCTGCACTGAGTGTGGATCCTGCTTGAGACTCTCTCTCTCTCTCTCTCTCTCTCTGTCTCTCCCTCTTCCTCTCTCCCCTACTTTGTCTCTAAAATGATAATAATGATGATAATAATAATAATAATAATAATAATAATAAATAAAACTTAACATGTCCAAACATAAACACCTTTCTCCTGAAATTGCTCAATTTTTCTGTTCATTCTCTTTTGCCAAAACTTTTTTTATCCTTTACTTCTTTCTTTTCCTTTATATTCAGCCAGTAAAGCCTATTATTTCTACTTCTTACCACCTTCACACTTATCCAAGCCACTCTTCTCTAGACTGAAACAGTTTATCTCCTAACTAGTCTGTTTCCCTATATGGATCCCTAACATCTACTCTATACCTAGCACTTAGAATGAACCTATAAAAAAAATAAGTCAGTTCATATTTCTTTCTGTTTAAAACACTAACATTTTCCCCTTTTCCCTTAGAAATAAAACCAAAGAACTTATAATGGCTTCTAAGGCCTTACATGTTCTGTCCCCACATTACTTCTGTGACAAATCTTACAATTTCCTCCCTAGCTTACTCTGCTGTAGCTACACTGCCTCCCTGCTGGTCCTCCATAAGCTTTACACACTCATCTTAGAAACTTTGAATTTAGTGTTTCCTTGGTCTAGAATGATTTTTACCCTGGTTTTCCATAGAGGAAAACAATGTATGAGCAAACACATCTAACTTTCTTTCAAATGTTATCTTAGCGAGTCTTTCTATTATCTTCCTATTTCAGATTGACTCTCCCCCCACAGCAGCTTTCCTATCTCCTCTACCTCATTCATATTTCTGCACAACATACATCACGTGTGTGTGTGTGTGTGGCTTATTTATTTATTTTTTAAAGATTATTATTTTTTTTTATTTTTTTATATTTATTTATTTTTGAGAGAGAGAGAGAGAGGCAGAGCATGAGCAGGGGAGGGGCAGAGGGAGAGGGAGACACAGAATCTAAAGCAGGCTCCAGGCTCTGAGCTGTCAGCACAGAGCCCGACGCGGGGCTCTAACTCACGAGCCGTGAGATCATGACCTGAGCCGAAGCTAGATGCTTAACTGACTGAGCCACCCAGGCTCCCCTGGCTTATTTATTTTATAATCAACAGACTTCATTAATTAGAATGCATCTCCATGAAAGTAGGATTTCTTTTGGTTTGTTTGATCACTTCTGAATTCTTAGAATTAAAAATCATGCCTGATACAAAGAGGCCCACAGTAAGTATATAATGAACTAATGAACCAATACAATAAAACTGTCAGCATAAGGAAACTTCAGGGTATTTGATAAGAAACAAAAAGATCAAAATGTAGATGAAGCCACCTGAAATTTTAAAGATTTAAATCCTGTAGTAAGCCTTTTATTTTTCTGAAAAAATATACGCATTGGTTTTGAAGATCTGATTACTGGTCTAAATTTGTTGACTGAATGTATAAGATACAGGCTTTACTTGGGAAGCTGTTTTCTCACAGAAGTAATTTTTCCTAACATTTTTTCTGACAATATTGGAAACGATTCATGATACATCATATGTACGTTTGTTTTTTGTTTTGTGTGTGTGGAAGACATACCTTCATAGTCAACTAAACATAAAATCAGTATTTTTTAATATATGACCAGAAAATGCCTAAATCAAATTGTTATTTTTATTTATTTTTAAAGGATTTATTTATTTTGAATGGGGGAGAGTGACAGAGGGGAAGGGTCAGAGAGAGAGAGAGAATCCCAAGCAGGCTCCATGCTGTCAGCACAGAGTCCAATGCGGGGCTCCATCCCAGGAACTATGAGACCATTACCTGAGCCAAAATCAAGAGTCGGATGCTTAACTGACGGAGCCAGCCAAGTGCTCCTCAAATTGTTATTTAAAAAAAAATTAATGTTTATTTATCTCTGAAGGAGAGGGAGGGGACAGAGAGAGAGAGAGGGAGACACAGAATCTGAAACAGGCTCCAGGCTCTGAGCTGTCAGCAGACAGCCCAATGCAGGGCTTGAACTCAAGAACCATGAGATCATGACCTGAGCTGAAGTCAGACACTTGGCCAACTGAACCACCCACATGTCCCTCAAATTGTTATTTTAAGATAATTTTTAACAGTCTTATAACACCTCAAAACAAATTAATAGGGTTTTCATGGTAATTTTCCCATGACTTTTATAAAAGGATTTCAGTGATTTCAAGTTAGATAATGATTAAAGAAGAGAAAATCCTTCCTTAATTAGCAGCCTTGACATGTCAAGTAGTTTTTAGAGCATATGATCAACAATTTTCACTGTTGTACATATTAGTATGTGTTACAAGATGCTATATTACAGACTAGTGTCTAAATTATAAACAAAAACAATAGCAATATTATCATTATTATATGGTTTTCAAGAGTTATTCTTCATCAGTGATTTACACCCATAGGTTCTTGGTATTTTGCATACATTTTGTCTAACATTTTTAACCTTATTTATATGTATTACTAGTCCCATTTTATAAATGAGAAAAGTAGACACCAATTTTATGTAACTTGTCCAATATTATACATCTAATTAGTTACAGAATTAGGTCTGATTCTAAATCAAGTATTTTGGGTACATCTTTACCATTTTGATCACATTTTCCAAATTACTAGTAATTCCTACTCCCCCCCCCCACCCCTTTATCATCTTATCTTGCTATATTGTGTTAATGTCTATAAGCCTCCTGATCCCCCCTTTTTTTGAGCAAGATGCAAAATAAATTAAGTAGCCCAAAAAAGTGCATTAGTGAATTAATGGCAGTATTAGATAGCCATTTAGTACATTAACAAAGTTAATGTACTGTGAAGTTTTTTGAACTGGCTCCTAGTAATTGTTAAATCTTATAAGCTAGACTTCTAAAGAGATATGAATTCAAATTCAGTTGTCTTTCTGCATGTTCATATTTTTACAGTCTCCACCCCTCATCCCACTATTGTGATGGGATAGAATTTTTTTTTTAATTTCAGCCGTTGTGTTTCTCAGTTCTTGAGTTTTTATATATATTTTTTGCTGTCTCTGTTCGCTCTAAGATTCCCATCTATTTATTCATTGTGACCATATTTTATCTTACTTAATTTAAACTACTTGTCACTGCTACTTTCAAAACTTTTCCTGCTAGTTATCTTATCCAATTTTCTCCTCCTTCACAGTGTCTAAAATCCATTATCTCTTGCTTGAATTACTATAATAGCCTCCTAATTATTCTTCTTGATTCCATTTTCACTCGTGAACAATTTATTCTTCACAAAATAGCCAGAGTATTATTTTAAATAAAACAATAACACTTACTGTCTTACTTAAAGCCCTTCAATGGGATTCCATTGCATTTAACAAAATTAAACTCATTATTTGGTCTATAAGACCATACCTGTTCTACTACAAGCCTACCTTTTGGTCCACATCACCTGCAAATCTTGCAAGTCTTTTTCTTTTTTCTTTTTCTTTTCTTGTTTAGCGACAAACCAGTGGCCTCCATCAGAACTGGATTTCTTTCTCCTTCTAGAACTCACAAAGCATGTTCCAGGTTTTGGGTTATTACACTAGCTAAAACTTTCTGCCAGAATAACACTTTAGCCATTATCATTATGCGATTCATTCTTTCTTGACTAAGTTATTAATGAAAATATCATGTTCTCCAAAGCACTTCTTACTGTCTCATACTTCCTCATTTATTAGTCTATTTGTTTATGGTTTCTACCACTAAAACACAAGCACCAAGAGAGCAGTGGATATTCTTTTATTCACACTGTTGTATCTGCAAAGGATGTAAGAGTACTTAACATGTTGTAGGCACATAGTAAATAATTCCTGAATAAGACAATGGATGAGGGACTACCTCAATTAGTATAGAAAATCCTAGATATCTGTTTATAGGAAGAGACACTTCTAGCATTTCAAATTAGAAAAATTTGCCCAACTTTTCTTGTAAATGCCTAATGAACTGGAAAAGAGTTCTCCTGACAAGAATAACATAATAATTGGAAGATCACATTATGTGGGAAGATAAAAGTTTGGCTTGGAAACCCCAGGTACAACACTATGTGCATGAGGTAATGTTTCTTAAGAAAGCTTGTGTTAAGACTGGAAGCCTCTCTCTAGTTGGTGCTCTAACAGTCTTCTTCTGAAAACAATTTCTGGGTATGAGGTTATAAAGCAAAAATAGACATATACCTTAGGCTGAAGGGTGGAATTATCTGCTGTCTAACCAGGGACCTCAACTGTTACTGGACAGAGAACCATTCTGAACTCAGGTTTGGCAGCTTACTGCTCAAAAATTAATACTCAAGAGACAAATGATCGTGGGGAAGGAAAAGTTGCTTTATTCAGGAAGCCAGCAACCTGGGAAGATGGTGGACTGACATCTAAAGACAGTCTTCCCAGTCCAGGCAAAGCCAGAGGGTTTTCAAGGGGAAGGCCTGGGAAATGGTGGACGCTGAATGCAGGAGGAGCTGGTGCTCAGGTGGTTAATGATATGCCGACAAGACCCTGAACAGACCTACTGGCATTAGTGGCAGCTATTTTCAAATGTGGTCAGGCCTTATCTTCTAGGAAACTCTGGTCATCTGTTCCTCAAGGCCAGATGTCTGTAAAATCTCAAGGAAAGTGGGTTAGTTCTGCTACAAACCAAGGGACTTAGGTCAGCAAGCAAGGGTGCATAAGCTTAAAGAAAGTTAACCCTTAGGACTGGTTGGAATGCTGTTACACATTCAGCCAGGGAATACTTGCTCCACTGGACAAGCATCTACTGCACTGTATGTGATCAATGCCCATTAGCAACTCCTGGTGACAGTGACCAAACACTGAGATTGACTGTGGAATTGTCACTCTGCTTGATATTTGAAAACATTACTGAATATTTTGGATTGAGTAAGCCATGTTCGGGGTTGTTAAATGATTGCAGGTAAGGGTAGTCTCAAGAGAAAAATAATGGATTTCTTCCTAGTAAGATCAGAAGGAGGTCAATGTGATTAAGTGGAATAATATGGCTCTATTTGTATCCTAAACTACAAAGTTGGGTTAGGTAAAACATTCTTCAAATGTGTTTTCATGTGTTTGCTATCCATATAGTCACTCTCATGAGGACAACTTTCTGTAGGCCAGCAAGCATAATATGCAAGCTTTCTGAATTACTGACATGACTGACACATGTGATATTCTTCTACGATGTGTATTTTTTCATTTTTCACTCTGATTTTTCAGATTCTCTCTCAATACACTCATAATTTGGGGATTGTTTCACAATTTAGCAAATATTTATTTCCAGCCAACTATTCTTAATGCCATCATCTCACGTGTTTGAAATTAGTTGTATGTATCCCTGCCCCCTTTTATTTATTTACTTTATTTTTTAATGTTTTTATTTATTTTTGAGACAGAGAGAGAGACAGAGCATGAACAGGGGAGGGGCAGAAGGAGGGAGACACAGAATCGGAAGCATGCTCCAGGCTCTGAGCTATCAGCACAGAGCCCGACACGGGGCTGGAACTCACAGACTGTGAGATCATGACCTGGGCTGCAGTCGGATGCTTAACCTACTGAACCACCCAGGCGCCCCTCCCTGCCCCCATTTAAACCCATTTAGTTTTGGTTTAAACCCAAGACTAAATCTTTGTTTAAGATCCATTGAATCATAACCTATAAAGCTTTAATATTATAACATTTATAATTGTAAGCGTTAATAATGATCAATACACATGTTTTATTTATGTATCCTCATAGTTGACTGTAACACAATTAACAATTATATTCTCAGATATGACAAAATAAAATTTACAGTCAAAGCTACAAGAAAGCAGAACATAGCTTTTAGCTAATATCTCAGAAGTTTGTTTTCTTACATGTTACAGTGATGGAGAAAGTATGGACTTTTTTCTTTTGAATACAAAGCACATGTATTGATCACAGGAAATTATAGATAGGTATAAGATGAAAATACACAAGGTAAGTTTATTGAAGCATTGAAAGTTGTAATGTAGTGTTCTTATGAACATTTTATATGCAAAAATAAATTATTATTAACTCAGTTTTGCTGTGAGACTGAACCAGTGGTTTATTCAGCATAAAATACCATCCCGGAACTTAGTGACCTAAAATAACAATCATTTGTTATTATTCTCATGCCTAAGGGTTAGTCATGGCTCCTCTAATCTAGATTTGGCTCAGTTAATTTTGATTTAACTAATCTATGCATCTGAATGTGATGTAGTTTTAATTATAGGCGAGGCTTTGGAGGAAAAGCTTAGTTTGGGTAGCTGTATTCTAGGTATCTCCTTCCCCCTGAGATCTGTAGGCTAGTTAGTTCTACAAGGTCTTTTTAAGAGAGCTTGTGTTATATAACTAACATCTCATTTACACAAACAAGCCACATGTTGCTGCCAAGGGGCAAAGAATTATGCTTTTCCCCCATAGGAAGTTACCACAAAGTTTCATGGTAAAGAGAATGGATTTAGAGAAAAATTTGGGTCATTAATGCAATCTACCAGAGACGGGAAAAGTAATAATGTACTTTGTACTATGTGATATGAAGAGAAAAATACCAATGAAGACATTTTGCAGTTTAAAAAGAAATTGAAGAAAAATATTGAAGTGAGATACAAATAAAAAACAAAAACAAAGATATATTGGTCTTCAGCTAGACACCAATAAATGCTGTCGAACGTGAAACATAGACAAACCATTATTATTGTTATTATTGTCAACAGTGTTATATAACACACCTGTAGGGAACAATTTTTCCTTCCTTCTTTATAAATGTAATTTTATTGGATACACAATATTCTGAGAAAAGGATATCTCATAATATATATTTTATTTTTTTGGATGGTTACATTGTTCATACTTTTTTGCAGTCTTTTAAATTTTGTTTTGCTATGATAACTAACCATGTAATGAATGTCCTCATTTATGCGTCTTTGCACACAACTCTCTTATTTCCTTAGGATCCGGTCTTAGAACTGGAATCACCCAGTGAACAGGTATATTGATGTGATATAAGTCTCCACATATTATTGAGCTTGAAAGACAGACAAGTGTTGCAAGATGGGAGGAATGAGCATAGTAAATGGAAAGCATCACTTCTTAGTGAAAATATGGATTAGAGTTGGGGAGTAAGTAAACTTAAAAATGTCACATGTACTAAATTATAGACACTAAGCAGAAAACTTAAAACTGTAGTAGGCAAACACCTAACAGGTTTGTTTAGCAAAGTCAAAGAAACACGAGCTGGAAGACGACTTGAAAATTGTTGCAGTGGAAACAGGCATTGGGGGCAATGAAGATAGGGAAAAAAGTTAAATAAACAATTAAAAATTTTAAAAACCCAATAGTATTTATGACTTTCAAAATATATTAATTTATTCCAAAAGAATTTAAATACCTTAGAAGTGCGAAATCCTGCTTGTAAAATTTAAGTTGTCCTTAGTTTTTGCTCATGGCAGCTGGGGATTAATACTAGGCTTAGAATAAAAGACATAAAAGGAAGTTACCTTGTCCCTGTCAAAGTGATGTTGGCTAGAATAATAATACTTCACATTCCTTGACATTGTTGGATCTTCTTAAAACAATTTATTTTCTTATTTGTTCCATATGACAATGCTATGGGGTGATGCAATTTATGTCCATATTATAAATTTAAAAAGTCTATGTGGGTCAAGTCAATAAGCATGTTACGTCAACAATCAGCAAGTATTTATCGAGTACCTATTGAGGCACTGTGCTAGATTAATTCACCTATCATCTAACCATCTAACGAGGAAGAATGGCATTAAACAAATAATATCAGGTAAACAATGAAGTAATACTCCACAGTCTGAGCACGTGAAAAGGATCCTGGGATATTATGTAGAGCACCAGAAATCTGATTTTCTTGCCTTATACTGCACTGCAACTTGAAGAGTGCAACAGACTGTATCTCAAACTTCTTTTTTAAACCAAAATATTCTAAAATGGTGCAACACTAGGAAATAGTATCAAAAGAGATTCTTGAGAATGTAGATTCCACTTTTATTTTGAATGTTTTTCAAATTCTTTGTTGTGTTCTAGTGTTACTAAAAATATAAATGTTTTAATTTCATTTTTAAAAAGGGAAAATTTAACACTAATTGGTTCCAGTTAATGCTAATTAATTAGTATCCAATTTAAATCCTAATTTAATACAGATTTAATCCTCAAATAATTAGTATGATACTATCACATCATGCTTTTCATTGTAAGGGAAAAATAGACTAAAGAGAACTGACTCAATACTTGTTTTACCATTTCATAGATTTGTTTTCTGCACTTGGTGAAAAACACTTCAAAATAAATATTCGCATAAATATAAATTAATGTAAATGAGGTCAGTTTTCTTTAAATTTATGAATTATGAGAGACAAATAATTGGATATCTCTAGAATGATGGAAAAAAATGAAGGTTTGATTTAACATTTTAAAACATAATGGCGAACATTCCAATAAGTACATTTTCTTGTTAGGAGTATAAGTCAATTTATCATATTACTTATCTGCATCCTTTGTCTCTAAATAATCTTTTTTTTGTTGTTGAAGCATAATTGATTTCCAAAATCCTATTAGCTTCAGATGTACATCACAGTGATTTGATATTTTTATACATTATCAAATGATCCCCACATGAAGTGTTATTACCTTCTGTCACCAAAATTATCACAATATTTACTATAGTCTCTATATTGTACATTACACCCCTGTGACTTATTTATTTTATAACTGGAAGTTTATAGCTCTTAATCCCCTTTACATAATTTGCCTACTTTTCCCAAGCCCCTCCCCTCTGGTAATCACTGATTGGTTCTTTGTATATATGAGTCTGTTTCTGTTTTGTTTGTTCTTTCTTTTTTTCTGGATTCCATGTGTTAGTAAACTCATATGGTATTTGTCTTTCTCTAACTTATCTCACTTAGCATAATATCCTCCATATCCATCCATGTTATTGCAAATGGCAATATTTCATTTCTTTTATGGTTGACTATATATGCACACTTACACACACACCACTTCTTTACCCACTTGTCTACCAGTGGACATTTAGGTTGCTTCCATATCTTGGCTAATGTCAATAATGCTGCAGTGAACATAGGGGTGTATCTGGGTCTTCAAATTGGTGTTTTTATTTTCTTTGGATAAATACCCACAAGTAGAATTGCTGGATCATATGGTTTGTTCTATTTTTAATTTTTTAAGTAACCTCCATCCTATTTTCACAGTGGCTGCACCAATTTATATTCCTACCAATAGTTTACAAATGTTCCCTTTTCTCTACATTCTCACCAACACTTGATATTTTTTTCTCTTTTTGATAACAGCCAATTTGACATTCATGAGGTGATATCTCGTTGTGATTTTGATTTGAATATCCCTGATGATTAGTAATGTTGAGCATATTCTTGTGTGCCTATTGGTCATGTGTATGTCTTCTTTGAAAAAGATGTCTATTCAAGTCCCCTGACCATTTTAAAATCCAGATGTTTGCTTTTTGATATTAAGTTATATAAGTTCTTTATATATTTTGGACATTAACCTCTTATTGGATGTATTACTTGAAAATATCACTTCCCATTCAGTAGGTTAAGTTTTTATTGTGTTGGTGGTTTCCTTTGCTGCACAAAACCTTTTTAGTTTGATGTAGTTCCATCTGTTTATTTTAGCTGTTGTTACCCTTGCCTGAGGAAAGTGGTCCAAAAAATTACTGGTAAGACTAGTGTCAGAGATTACTACCTATGTTTTCTTCTAGGAGTTTTATGGTTTCAGGTCTTAAACATTTAAAACTTTAATCATTTGCGTGTATTTTTTGTGTATGGTATAAGGTTCTGGTCCAGTTTCATTCTTTTCCATGTCGCTGTCCAGTTTCCCAGCACCACTTATTGAAGAGCCTTTTTCCCATTGTATATTCTTGCCTCTTTTGCTGTAGATAAATTGATCATATCCTAGGTTTATTTCTGGACTTTCTGTTCTATTGATAGGTGTGTGTGTGTGTGTGCACGTGCGTGTGTGTATGCACACTCGCATATGCACCAGTATCATAGTGTTTTGATTACTATAGCTTTGTGGTATAGTTTAAAACTTGAGATCAAGATACCTGCAACTTTGTTCTTCCTCAGGTTGCTTTGGTTATTTGGGGTCTTTTGTGGTCCCATACAAATTTTAGGATTCTTTGTTCTAGTTCTTTGAAAAAGTCCATTGGTATTTTGATGGGAATTGCATTGAATCTGTAGTTTGCTTTGGGTGGTATGGACATTTTAATAATATTTGTTCTTCCAGTCTATGAGCACAGAAATCCTTCAATTTATTTGTGTCATCTTTAATTTCTTTCATCAGTATCTCATAGTTTCCAGAGTGTAGGTCTTTCACTTCCTTAAATTTATTCTTGGGTGTTTTATTCATTTTGATGCAATTGTAATTGGGATTGTTTTCTTAATTTCTATTTCTGGTAGCTCATTATTGGTATATAGAAATGTTTCAAATTTCTGTATGTTGTATCTGTAACATTACTGAACTCATTGGTAAGTTCTACACTTTTGATGGAAGTCTTGAGGGTTTTCTGTTGTGTTATGTTATCTGCAAATAGTGACAGTTTTACTTCTCCCTTTCCCACTTGGAAGACTTTTACTTTTTTCCTTTACCTGTTTAATTGTGCTGGCTAGGACTTCCAATACTATGTTAAATAAAAGTGGCCAGAATGGGCATCCTTGTTGTGTTCCCGATCTTAAAGGGAACACTTTCATTTATTCACCATTGAGTATGACGTGAGCTGTGGGTTTGTCACATATGACCTTTATTATGTTGTTATGTTCCTTCTATATATACACTTTATTTCAAGTTTTTATCATAATGGATGATGGATTTTGTCACATGCATTGTCTGCATTGATTGGCATCACGATTTTTATCATTTGTTAATATGGTATATTACATTCATTGATTTGCAGATGTTGAGTCATTCTTGCATCTCTGAAATAAATGTTACTGGATCATGGTGTATGATCTTGTTTAATATATTGTTGAATTTGTGTTGCTAACATATTGATGATAATTTTTACATCTCTATTCGTCAGGGATATAGAGAGAGAGAGAGAGTGTGTGTGTGTGTGTGTGTGTGTGTGTGTGTGTGTGTGTGTGTCTGGTTTTGGTGTTAGGGTAATGTTGGCCTCCTAAAAGGTTTTGAAGCATTCTTTCTGTTCATTTTTTAAAATAATTTGGGAAAGATAGGTACTAACTCTTTAAATTTTTGGTAGATTTTACCTGTAAAGCTTTCTGATCCTGGACCTGTTTGGGGGAAGTTTTTAAATCATTGATTTAATTTTGTTACTTGTAATTAATTGGTCTATTCATATTTTCTGTTTCTTCACAATTCAGTTTTAGATAGTTGTGTATTTCTAAGAAGTTATCCCTTTCTTTTAGGTTGATCAATTTATTGGAATATAATTTTATAGTATTTTCTTGCAATCCTTTGCATTTCTGTGATGTCATTTGTAACCTCTCCCCTTTAATTTCTAACTCTATATATTGACTCCTCTCTCTCTCTTGATGAGTCTGCCTAGAGTTTCATTATTTATCTTTTCAAAGGACCAGCTTTAAGTTTCATTGATCTTTTCTATTGTTTTATAAGTCCCTGTTTAATTTACTTTCACTCTGATCTTATTTTCTTCCTTCTACTAACTTTGTTCTTTATAGCACATTTAGCTCTAAAATTGGATTGTTTATTTGTGATTTTATTTCCTGAGGTAAGCCCTTATCACTATGAACTTCCCTCTTAAAACTGCTTTTGCAATGTCCCATAGACTTTGGAAAGTTGTCTTTCCATTTTCATTTATCTTAAATTGTTTTTTGATTTCCTCTGATTTCTTCATTTACCCACTGGTTGTTTAGTAGTATATTGTAGTTGTTTATCCTCCACATGTTTGTTTTTCTTATTCCAGTTATTTTTTCTCTTATAGTTGATTTCTAGTTTCATACTGTTATGGTCAAAAAAGTTGTCTGATAGTGGTTTCAGTCTTCTTAAATTTACTGAGGTTTGTTTTGGGCCTAATATGTAATCTATCCTAAAGAATGTTCCATGTATACTTGAAAAGAATGTGTATTCTACAATTTGTGGGTGGAATGTTCTATATATATATATATCAGTTAATTTCATCTGGTCTAATGTGTTATTTAAGACCAATGTGTTTATTGGTTTTCTGTCTAGATCTATCCGTTGATGTAAGTGGGAAGTTAAAGTTCCCTATTATTATTGTATTACTGTAATTTCTCCCTTGATGTCTGTTAATATTTGCTTTATATATTTAGGTGCTTCTGTGTTAGTTGCATAAATATTTAAAAGTGGCATATCGTCTTGGATTGACAACTTTACATTATATAGTACCGTTCTTTGTCTTTTGATACAGTCTGTTTTAAAGTCATTTTGTCTGACATAAATATTACTGTTCTATCTTTTGTTTCCTTTCCCATAGAATATATTTTTTAAATCATTTTACTTGCTGTCTGTATGTGTCTTTAGTTCTGAAGTGAGTTTTTTGTAGGCAGTATATAAATGGGTCTTGCTTTTTATCCATTCAGCCACCTGAAGTCTTTTGCCATTTACATTGACAATAATTATTGATAGGTATGTACTCATTGCCATGTTGTTGATTGTTTTCTTGTTGCTTTTGTAATTCTCTATTCCTTTCTTTTTCTCTTGATCATTTCCCTTGGGGTTTGATTACTTTCTTTACTGTTATTTTTGGGTTTCTTTCCCTTTAATTTTGGGAATCTGTTGTAGGTTTTTGGCTTGTGGTTACCGTTAAGTTCACACATGTCTATCTATACCTATATAACCATCTATTTGAAGCTGATAGTCATTTAAGTTCAAATATATTTTAAAGGCATTATACTGTTCTGTCCCTTTCACCTTTATGTTTTTGACGTCATATTTTACATCTTTTTATTTTGTGCATCCCTTAGCTAATAATTATAGTTGATTTTATTATTTTTGTCTTTAACATTGATACTATCTTTAAATAATTGATTCATTGTTTTCCTATATATTTGTCTTACCAATGAGATTGTTTTGTTTTACAGATTATACTTAGTCATAATTTTTTCTTACCAATGAAGACCCTTTAATATTATAAACCCAGCTTAGTGGTGATGAACTCATTTAGCTTTTGCTAGTCAGGGAACTCTTTACCTCCTTTCACTTTTGAAAGTTGTCCTTGCTAGGTAGAGTATCCTTGGTGGTAATTTTTCTTCTTTTAGCACTTTAAATATATCCTGCCACTCCTTTCTGATCTGTAAAATTTCTACTGAAAAATCAGCTTAATAGCCTTATGGAGTTTTGGGGTGTGTGACTATTTGCTTGTTTGTTTTTTCTTATACTGCTTTTAAGACTTTCTATCTTTAACTTTTGCCATTTTAATTATAATATATTTTGATGTGGATCTCTTTGAGTTCATATTGATCAGGAATCTCATGTTTCCTAAATCTGGATGTTTGTTTCCTTCCCCAGGTGAGGGGAATTTTCAGCCATTATTTCTTCAAATAAATTTGCTACCCTTTTCTCTCTTCTCCTACTGGATCAATATAATGTAAATGTCAGTATATTTAGGTTATCCTAAAGACCCTAAACTAACTAACTTACTTACTTACTTACTTTCTTTCTTTCTTTCTTTCTTTCTTTCTTTCTTTCTTTCTCCTTCCTTGCTTGTTTCCTTCCTTCCTTCCTTCCTTCCTTCCTTCCTTCCTTCCTTCCTTCCTTCCTTCTTGGTGTTATGATTGGGTAATTTCCACTATTCTTCTTCTGGATAACTGATCCATTCTTCTGTGTCTTTTAATCTGCTATTGAATATCTTCTAGTGTATTTTTCATTTGTTACTGAATTTTTCAGTTCTGATTGGTTCTTTACTATGCTTTTTTTTTTAACTCTTGGCTAAAGTTTTCACTCTCTTCCTCCATACTTCTCCCAAGTTTGGTGAGCTCTTTATAACCATTGCTTTGCACTGTTTGTCAGGTCAAAAACTTATCTCTATTTCATTAGAGTATTGGTGGGTTAGTTATCTGGTTCTTTCATTTGAAACATATTCCTCTATTTCATTTTTTTTTTTTTTTGGCTTTTTGTGTTTGTTTTTATAAATTAGGTGGAACACCTAGCTCTCTGTCTTGAAAGAGTGGCCTTATGTAAGAGCATTCCCTGTGTAGAATGTATATGTCTTGCTGCTTTGGCAGGCTGGCTGGGTCAATAGCAGGTGTGAGCCAGGGTATCCGTAGTAACAACACCTGAGGGTCATCTTGATGAGATGGCTGGAATTGGAGTACATATAGTCTTGGGGCGTCCAGGAATGTGACACCTGGCAGAACAACTGGAGCTGGAGCAAGTGTGGGCTGGGGTTGGGGCAGGGATCCCAGGGTGTAAACACCTGGGCCATCTTGACAGGGTGGCTAAATTGGGCATAGGAAAGGGGGTGTCCTCGACTTCACTGTGCTAGTGGTGACTTGGAAATATGAATGGAAATGGAGTGGGCACAGGCTAGGAGGGACCCATGGTGTACCATGCTGGGGCTGTGTTGGCAGACTAGTTAGAATGGGTACAGGCTGTGAAGGGTGTTGGAAGTGTATCACCCTTTGGATCACCTTGGCCATACACCTGGGGCTGGAAAGAACAGTCACCAAGTGGATCCTGAGGCATGCTGTGCCATAGTGGCCTTGGGGGGATGACTGTGTTGTGATGAGGCCAGTGTTTCCCAGCCCATCCCACACTGTATCCACCTTGGGTGGGGAAGCTGGAGGTGGTGTGGACCAGGGGTCTGGGATGGGTTGGGGCAATCCTAGCAGGCTGGCTAGAGCACAAGGACCTTGCTTCCACTCACACCATCAAGGTGGAGAGGGAAAATAAAAATTAGTGTTTGCCAGAACCTTCAATGATGGAGAGAATTCTATCAGTTCTCTACCAACTTGACAAATGCTCTAGGGTTAGTAAATGGATTTTTTTCACTTACAGTCTAATTTCTCTTAAAACCTTTCTCTTTTCACTTTGTCCTAGGGCAGGTGAATCTATATACATGCTCCTCATCAGTATCCTTCCCTACTGCAAGTTGTTATGTTCTTGTTTTCATGCCTTCATCTTTCCTGCCTTTCTCCATCCAGTTCTATCATTTATTGTGCAGAAAGTGTATAATTAACCCTCCATTCCTTTTGAAATGGAATTACTCTATATGTAGGTGTAGATTTGGTGTATCTATGAGAGGAGGAGAGTTTAGGGGTTTCCTACATTGTCTTGTTGGACCACCTCTTCAATCCATCTTAAAAAGCAACACATTTTTCTAAGAAGACTTGTTGCTGAATATGTACTTTAATTTACCATAAACATAAAGAACAAACATCATCATGGTAAATTTTATACAACTATTTTATTTATATTGCAGCAAAATGTTGTGAGAAATAAACACAACCAAATCAGCCAAACAAAAATAGAAATATTTAACAAGTTTTTCTTTCCTCTCAATGATAAAAAAAAGTTAGTTTATTTATAAAATGAATAATTATCAAGTATTTTTCAGGCACTTTGCTAAGCATCGGGATCTTACCAGGAACAAAATCTTTACCTCTGCTGTCCTAAAGCTATATTCCAATAGAACAGCCAGGTATTAAATATATACTCATACAAATAAGATATAATTAAAATTCTGTTGATAGTTCCATGAGTAAACATAGGAAACTATCAAATATTTTCAAACCTGACCCTGAATGGGTGAGAGTTAGGAAAGGTTCCCTGGGAAAGTGACATTTCACTAAGGATTGAAAGAACAAGTAGGATTAACTCAGGTGAGTTATTTTTGAGGGAAAAGGAGGTAGCAGGCAGGTAGCATATGGATAGCATTTAAGGCATGAAATGTCATGTCCTGTAGAAGTATACTTTCTGAACTACTCTTCAACATTAAGCGTAAGGGTCAATCAATTTACCTTATTGACATTTCTACCATTGATTGTAATGTGTGTGTTATCTCTGTGAAGACAAATCACAACTGAACACTGATATGGGAAAAAATGTCTAGAAGTGTTTCCAGTTAACACAGTATTTATCCATGAAGCAGAGTAAACTTTCAAGGTCACTTTCCTTTCCTGACTACTATATATAAATAATTGCCCCTTATGCTCAGTTTCTGAAACTTTTAAACTCTTTTTTGCTCATTTGCTCATTGTCATCCTTGTCAGGTACCACTATATATTATACTTCATTTTACTTTTGTCTTTTTCATCAGAATATAAACTCCATTATTGTAGAGATGCTATCAAGTTTGTTCCTGGTATAATCTTAGCACCTAAAACTGACCAGACCATAGTGCTTAATAAACTGTTGACTAACTGAATGAATGAATAAATGAATGCGTTTACTACTTCGGAATTCATGAAGAATAGAAAAGTAATGGCATGACATGATTTAAAAGTATAATGGAAAATGAGTCCTAAAATATTATCCCTGTTCAACTATTCTTTCTAAAATTTCTGAGGGATAATACACTTTAACTAATGTATTGAAAACAATTATTGGGATAAAAAATGTAATATGTGGTAATTTTATACTAAGGTAGGAGGGATGAATAGGGGAGAAGGAACTGGTTTAAGTATCAGTTTGATTTTATAGTAGAGCTAGTTTGGAGACATAAAAAGTAGTATGATGACTAGAAAATCACAGCGCTATAATCTGAACAGAAAGCAGATGTTGTGTAATTGCAGCTGATTTAGCATGACAACAGTGGTGCCTTGTGTTTGTCCCTCAGCTGGACACAGCTGTTTTGCCTGCTGGACAGAACAGGCACGGGAATATTATTATTGCATATGAATTACATTCTTTATTAGAGAACATAGATGCAGATAAATTAGAGGCCTTAACAGAAGGGACCATTTAACATAATTTATGTTTGACTCAAGCTTAGTATCCTATCCTTTCTGCTCACATTCACCCTCCACTCCTTCCCAGGTGGCATATTGAAGAACAAAACAAAAATAAGTTCACATCCTAATGAAATTGTGTGAAGGATCAACACAAGTGATGAAATAAAATATAAACACATTTCAAAAGTGAAGAATTACTATGATGGGATTTTTTTTTTTTTTTATTATTTAGGGAGATCTGGGGTTTGGATCTGTTGGCAGAAGAGAAATAATCTTTTTTTTTCCAGCAATCGACTGGATATGACCAGAATTAGGAGTATCCCTAAACTAACATATTCTTTTGCATATAAAATTTATAAAGAGGAGAAAGGAGTCTCCTAGGGAAAAAGTTTTGAGACTGTGACCCATCATTCTCTTTAAAGATCAAAGACACAAAACCATATTACATGGTGAGGGGTGGTCTACATATAGAAGAGAACCATGAAATCCATCACCAAGATCTTAATAATTAGAGAAAAGACCTAGGGCCAATACAACACATGATGGATCTAGAACCAATACTGAATTAATGGATATAAAACCAATACTGAATTAGTCTCTTAGATGGCATGTATTCTTTTGAAAAAAAAATCTTTAAACTCTTAATTTTAGGTTAATTTTAAATTTATCAAAAAATTGCAAAGACATTAGAGACATTTCATGTGTTGTGCACAGTTTCCCCTATCACTAACATTGTACTATAGTACATTTGTCAAATTAATGAACTAATCCTGACACATTGGCATTGGCTAAAGTCCCAACTTGATTTGCACTTATTAGTTTTTACCTAATGTCCTTTTACTGTTCTAGAATCTCATCCAGGATGCCATGTTATATCTTATTTACATCTGTTTCCTTCATTACAGTATAAACTCCATGAGCATAGGGATATTCTTAGGTTCGTTCCTGCTGTAATCTCAGCACCTAAAACTTACCAAACCATACTGCTCAATAAACTGTTGGCTGATTGAATGAATAAATAAATGTACTTATCACTTTTGGGGATGTATTTACCACCAGTATATTTTATAGAATGCTCTTCAATTTTTGTGTATCTGATGTTTTCCTCATGGTTAGACTATAGGTACGTATTTTTGGAATGAATACCTAAGAAGTAAAGTGCGGTTTTCATCATATAAAGGGTATATATGCTATTAGCATGACTTGTCACTGATGCTTTTAACTCTGAACATCTGGCTGAGTTAGTGTTTGTCAGAGGTCTCTACCGTAAAGTTTCTTCCCCTCTTCTCTTCCATACTGTAATCATTAGAAAGAAACTATACATAGTCCACAATTAAGAGATGAGAGTAATGCTGTACCTCCTTGAGGGGTGAGTATATACATGAATAATTTGGCATCTTCAAGCTAGAGACTTGTCTGTTCTCCCTTATTTATTAACTCAATCATGATTTATATCAATCTGCAATCATGGATATTTCTTTTATATTTTGAATTACTATCTAATACTACCTCATTTCTTTGATTCCCCAAATTGTTTCAGACTCAGTTATTGGGAGCTCTTCCAGGTGATTCTTGTGTTCATTTGACACAACTGGAAAATTTTTCTTTTTGAGTTCTTCCTTACAGTTCTAGAATCAGCAATTTTTCCAAAGGGTCCTGCTACCATGTTTTGAAGAGTGATATTAGAAATCAAGACCTGGGCATTACTCTTCTAGGCCTTCTCAGAGAACACAGCTAGGAAATATCTGTGAGTATGATAACCCATGTGTACAGACAAATGTGTTGATCTATCTACTACCTTAATCTAACCCTTAGTTCTCATTGATATCTTCAACTCTTATCTAGTACCGCATGTTCATTCTAATTTTCCCCTTTGTGTATATATAATTCCCCACTCTAAAAGGGAGACACTTTTGTTTCCCCCATCTTTCATTTACTTGTTTATTCCCAATATATTGGTACTGCAGTTTCAAACTTTTTAACCTGTATCCCATGGGAAATAACCTTATAAACTAGAATATAGAATGTATGTACATTTCCTTTACTCTGTGTGTAGTCTTGCAGTTTCTATTTATTACCAGACTCATTTAGGTCATTAATATATATATATATATATATATATATATATATATATATATACACACATATATATATACACACACACACACACACACACACACACATCCAATTTGTTATATAATTACAATATTTGTCATAGTCTTCATTCCATTCTGGAATTCTCCAATTGCCTCATTTGTTGTTTTTTAACTTGCATACATTGAGTTTAATTATTTGTACTTTGAGGTCTATGGATTTTGGGAAATGCATACTGTTGTGTATCCACTAGTATAGTAGCATACATAGCAGTTTCATTACTAATGTTCCCTGTGCTTCACCTGTTCAATCCTCCCCCTGAACTCCCACACCCCTCAAAACTACTGATGTTTTCTACAGTCTCTATTTAGATCTTTTCCAGAACACCATAAAAATGGAATTTTTATATCATCTTTTCAAACTGGCTCCTTTCACTTAGAAACATGTATTTAAGATACACCCATTGCTTGATAACTCATTTCTTTTTATTGATAAATAGTATTCCACTGTATGGATCTGTCACAGTTTTTGTTGTTTTTAATCATTCACCTATTGAAGAACCTTCTTGGATGCTTCCAGTGAGTGGTGATTATGAATAAATCTGTTATAACATTCTCATACAAGTTTTCATGTAGACATAAATTTTTAAGTCAGTTGGGTAAATATTTGTCTTTAGTTTCTTTCTTGTAATATGACCTTGGAACCAGAGTAATACTTGCAACATAAAAAGACTTGGAAAGTCATTTTCTTTTTTCTAGTTTCTGAAAGCAATTGTATAGACTTGGTATTATGCCTTACTTAAATTCTTGGTAGAAATCACAAATGAAACCACCTTGTCTGATGTTTTCTTTTCTGCAATACTTATGTCTATTAATTTAATACATGTAGAGGTATTCAGGTTATCTATTTCTCCTTAAGTGAGTTTTAATGCATTATACTTTTTTTTTTTTTAATTTTTTTTTTCAAAGTTTTTATTTATTTTTGGGACAGAGAGAGACAGAGCATGAACGGGGGAGGGGCAGAGAGAGAGGGAGACACAGAATCGGAAACAGGCTCCAGGCTCTGAGCCATCAGCCCAGAGCCCGACGCGGGGCTCGAACTCACGGACCGCGAGATCGTGACCTGGCTGAAGTCGGACGCTTAACCGACTGCGCCACCCAGGCGCCCCTGCATTATACTTTTAAGTAATTCCTTCATTTCATGAAAATGTTCATAGTTGCAGAGAAAAGTTGTTCATAATACCCCCTTAATACCTTCTTAATGTTCATAAGATGAGTACTGTTACCCCCTGTATTATTCCTGAGCCTGGCTAGAGGTTTATCAGTTTTATTTGTCTATTTTTTTATTTTTTTTTTACTTTTGTCTATCATTGTAAGTTTAATTTTACACTTTTTATATAGTCCTAAGATGAAAGTTTAGGTTTTTGATTTTTATATCTTCTTTTCTAACATATACATTTAATTATGACTATATATAAGCACTGCTGTCAGTGGATCCCAAATATTTTGACACATTGTATTATTTTTATCTAATTCAGAATATTTTAAATCATCAGGGCACCTGGGGAGCTCAGTCAGTTAAGTGTTTGACTTTGGCTTAGGTCATGATCTCACTGTCCGGGAATTTGAGCCTGGCATCAGGCTCTGCAGTGACAGCTCAGAGCCTGGATCCTGCATCGGATTCTATGTATCCCTCTTTCTCTCTGCCCCTCCCCCACTCGTGCTCTGTTTCTCTCTGTCTCTCAAAAATAATAAACATTAAAAAAAATTTAAAAATAAATCATCTTTAATTTCTGTTTTTGACCTATGGATTATTTTGGGAGTTTTATGATTTGTTTGTTTCAGCTTTTATTTATTTATTTATTTATTTATTTTCAATATATGAAATTTATTGTCAAATTGGTTTCCATACAACACCCAGTGCTCATCCCAAGAGGTGCCCTCCTCAGTACCCATCACCCACCCTCCCCTCCCTCCCACCCCCCATCAACCCTCAGTTTGTTCTCAGTTTTTAAGAGTCTTTTATGCTTTGGCTCTCTCCCACTCTAACCTCTTTTTTTTTTTTCCTTCCCCTCCCCCATGGGTTTCTGTTAAGTTTCTCAGGATCCACGTAGGAGTGAAAACATATGGTATCTGTCTTTCTCTGTATGGCTTATTTCACTTAGCATCACACTATCCAGTTCCATCCACGTTGCTACAAAGGGCCATATTTCGTTCTTTCTCATTGCCGTGTAGTATTCCATTGTGTATATAAACCACAATTTCTTTATCCATTCATCAGTTGATGGACATTTAGGCTCTTTCCATAATTTGGCTATTGTTGAGAGTGCTGCTATAAACATTGGGGTACAAGTGCCCCTATGCATCAGTACTCCTGTATCCCTTGGGTAAATTCCTAGCAGTGCTACTGCTGGGTCATAGGGTAGGTCTATTTTTAATTTTCTGAGGAATGTCCACACTGTTTTCCAGAGTGGCTGCACCAGTCTGCATCCCACCAACAGTGCAAGAGAGTTCCCGTTTCTCCACATCCTCTCCAGCATCTAGAGTCTCCTGATTTGTTCATTTTGGCCACTCTGACTGGCATGAGGTGATACCTGAGTGTGGTTTTGATTTGTATTTCCCTGATAAGGAGCGACGCTGAACATCTTTTCATGTGCCTGTTGGCCATCCGGATGTCTTCTTTAGAGAAGTGTCTATTCATGTTTTCTGCCCATTTCTTCACTGGGTTATTTGTTTTTCGGGTGTGGAGTTTGGTGAGCTCTTTGTAGATTTTGGATACTAGCCCTTTGTCTGATATGTCATTTGCAAATATCTTTTCCCATTCCGTTGGTTGCCTTTTAGTTTTGTTGGTTGTTTCCTTTGAGTTTCAGCTTTTATTTAAGTTCTAGTTAGTTAATATATAGTGTAATATTGGTTTCAGGAGTACAATTTAGTGATTCATCACTTACATATAACACCCAGTGCTCATCACAATAAGTGCTCTCCTTAATGCTTATCACCCATTTAGCCCATCCCCACCTATTTCCCCTCCAGTAACACTTTGTTCTCTATAGTTAAGAATCTCTTATGGTTTGCCTCCCTCCCTCTCTTTTTGTTTTTCCTCCTTCCCCTATGTACATCTGTTTTGTTTCTGGATTATTTCGTAGTGTGTTGTTTACTTTCCAAAATTTTAGGAAATTTCTAACTATTTTTGTTCTTTATTTATACCTGAATTCTGTTGTGGTCTGGTAACATATTTTGTATGATTTCTCTTTTACATTTGTTAAAGTTTGATTAATGGCACTGGATATGGTCTATTTGGTTAATGTTCCATATGAGCTTTAGAAGAATGTGTGTTCTGTTGTTGGATAGAGTATTCTATTAAATGTCAACTAGGTAAAGTTGATTGATAATACTGTTCAGATTATCTTTATTTTTATCCTTAACCTACATGATCAATCAATTACTGACAGGATGTTAAAGATTAATTGTTAATAGTGGATTTGTCTAACTCTCCTTTCTCTTGTATCAGTTATGTCTTGTGTATTTTGCACTGTGTTGTTTTAGGTTCTTTGATAATTGAACTTAAAAAAAATTCTGTAATATCTCTCTTTATCCTTGATAACATTTCTCATTCTGAATAAAATCTCCTTTGTCTAAAATTGATATAGCTATTCTAGCTCTTTTTTACTATCCCTTTACTTTACACAACTTGAGTCTTTATACTTTACTTTTGAAGGATAATTTCACTGGATATGCATTTTCAGTTAGCAGGGTTTTTTTTTTTCTTCTTCTTCTTTTTTTCCCAGCATGTGAAGTCTTCACTCAACTCCCTTCTTGAATGTATTGTTTCTGACAAGAACGATCATATAATTTATATACTTATTCTTCTATTGGTAAGATAACCCCTCCACTGACTTCCTTTAAGATATTCAATTTGTTTTTTGTTTACTGCAGTTTATACATGATTCACCTGTGTGTGTATGTATGTGTGTATTGACTTTATATTTGATGTGCTTATATTGATACATTTAAATTAAATTTTACCACTTCTGTGTTTCTTACACTTTGCTTTCTTTCTTATCTTTTCATCCTTTTTTTTGCCATTACTTTCATTTTTTTCTCTGAATTTCAGTTTTAGAAGTTTTTACTAACCAATCTTCAAGTTCACTGATTTTTTTCTTTAGCTATGTTGAGTCTACTGAGCCTGTCAAATACCTTTCCTGATTTCAGTTACCATGATTTTTCATGTCTAGCTTTTAATTTTGAATCTTTCTTACACTTTTCATCTCTCTGCTAAAATTATCCATTTTATATTGCATATATTATACTTTTTCCATTACAGTCCTTACCATAGTCTTTACTGCATGATTTTTTCGCATTCCTTGTGGTAATTCCAACACCTGTGTCATATCTGAATCTGGTTCTGATGCTTGCTTTATGTCTTTGGATTTGTGTGTGTGTGTGTGCGTGCGCTCATATCTGTGTGTTCTTGAAAGTCAGAAAGGGTGTATTGGGAAATAGATACTGAAGTAAACAGGCCTCAAATGAGCTGATTTATATCAATCTGGATATTAACTGGACTGTGTTTAATGTTTGTTTTAATCATAGGTACAAGAGGCTTCAAATTGCTGTAGCATCTTTGTCTTTGTTCTCCATCTTGGCTTTCTTGTTTTCCTTTGTATTGTTGCTCAATGAAAGTCTGTGTCTTGCAGCTCTTTCAGCTGTAATCCATTGCTATAATGCTGGAGGCTTGTTGGTGTAGTGGTGGTGATTTCTGCAACCTTTTTCTTTTAGTGGTACTGTGACTTAGAGGTGTCATCTTTACGAGTATTTTTCTCCCTTCTCCAGAATAAATTTTATCTCCTCCTACCCACCAGCTCTTTTCCTGGCTGCACTATTCTCAATCTATTTCCCTGAAGATTTGTCCTCTATTGACTATTAGTTTTCCATAGGTAATACAAGATTAGAGCAGCCAGAGGTGGAGCAGAATTCCTTTTTCTAGCTAGGGAAAGGTGTCCTAGTTGTCCTCTGGTACATATCCTGCCAAAGAGATTAAGTCTTTGTTAGGAGAGTCTGGGGTTTTGCTAGGGTAGGTCCAGGGCCAAGACGGGATCTTTTCCAGATCCTTACCAGAACCTCCCAGAGTTCCTGAAGGGAGAGTGTGGAGCTTCTCTAATGACTGTGGCCTTTCTGGAAGTTTCTCACTCTCATGCTATTCTGCACTCGGCTTTCAGTAATTCACCATTAGCATTTAACTGTTCTACCATTTCATAGCTGACAGTAACTTCTGCTCCTGGTAATCAATTCTTAGAAGCTGTATATTTCTAGATTCCTTAGTCTCTCCAAATTTCAAAGTGACAGTTTGTTCTTCACTATCAGTTCTCTGATGGTCCAAGAAAAGTTTTTGTTTTTATTTTTATTATTATTATTATTTTTTTAGTTTGTTTTTGAGAGAGAGAGAGAGAGAGAGAGAGTCAGTCTGAATGGGAAAAGGGCAAAGAGAGAGAGGGAGAAACAGATTCCTAAGCAAGCTCCATGCTGTCAGCACAAATCCCAATGCAGGGCTTGAACCCATGACTGGGAAATCATGACCTGAGCCAAAACCAACTGAGCCACCCAAGCGCCCCCAAGAAAAGTTTTTCTTCTTTTCAGTGCATAGCATTTTCTTGATGTAGAATAGGAGTGAGGAGTTCTGTGCTCTCTATATGTTGAAGCTAAAACTGAATTTCCTCATATATTCATTTTGGGGAAAATACATATATGGATATGAGCTGACAGTATCTTTGTCACTGAAGAACTGTAACTTGTCATTACACTGTTTTTTTTTTTTAATTTTTTTTTTAACGTTTATTTATTTTTGAGACAGAGAGAGACAGAGCATGAACAGGGGAGGGGCAGAGAGAGAGGGAGACACAGAATCCGAAACAGGCTGCAGGCTCCGAGCGGTCAGCACAGAGCCCGACGTGGGGCTCGAACTCACGGACCCTGAGATCATGACCTGAGCCGAAGTCGGACGCTCAACCGACCAAGCCACCCAGGCGCCCCTACACTGGTTTTTATGAATCACTTGAGGAGGGTAGTATAACAAGGGGGATCAGTGAATAAAACAGTGGAAGCCTCAGGGATGACCATGATCCAGGCACTGACCCTAGTCAGCAGGATACAGCAATGCTATGAGTAGCTTAAAAATCAGAAGGCAGGGCTGTCTAGTCTCAGCAGTTCAGAAGGAAATACTGAAAACCTCAATGAGAAGTAGTGTATAGAAGCTAAAAATTCAGGTTAATACTCATTAATACTCAACAACAGTTTTTTAAAAATTGAAAAATGTGCAAGTTTAAATCTCTTCATTTTTGAAAAATTTCCCTTAAAAATATACCATTTATAGGCAGGTCAGTACAGATTGTTTTTTTTTCATTTCATAGGATAATGCATAATTTTAAAGATAACATTATTTTATTTGTTTATTTAAAGTATTAACTTTACGGTGTATATTTTAGATACAAACCTCCAGAAGCTTCTAAGTTTCTTTTTTTAATAGCTGATATTAAATTAAGGATCAAAATGAGTTAATTCAGGAGTGCTGAATTGCACCTACTTAAAGATCTCATATGTTACCATCTTTAGGTCTTTACATTGTCTGTGTAGGAGACCTGTTATAGTTCTATAAATTGCCCAATTATCTTCATTAAAAATACACGATATTTGAAACCATAGTTCACTTACATTCTACTTATCTGATTCTTTCCTCATATTTTTTCCTGCTTTAAATTGTGCCAAGCTAAATAGTCACTAATATTGAACTGAAAGCAGTATTATTTAAACAAGCCAGTTTTAATAAATCTTCTTGAAGAATGTACTTTGACAATGCTTTTGAAACTTGACTTGTTTGATTTTCAAAGAAAACAATTTTCAATGACTGGGAAATAATAAAAATGGCCGAAGTTAATAAGATAGTATGACTAGAAATATAAGTAGATGTGTATTAGGTATCATATTCCAACAGGACGTGAAAGAACAAAAATACCTAATCAAGATTAATCTGATTAAAGAATATCAGATTTTTAAAGTATTTTAGGACTTTCTCTTGAATCCCATTTGTACCAGATAATTTCATAGAATTACACAAAATTTTGTAAAGAGTATATAGTTGGATAGTGACATATGTTTTGTATCTGCTTTCCCCCAAACTTATGGTATAGGCAAATTGCTTTTGCATTATTCCCTCATCAGTATCTAGCATAGCAGTCTTAATTGAAATACCTCCTACCTTCTTTTATTCAGGTCTAAATCTCACCATTACTTTGAGATCAACATAATTACATTTTTTTCTATAAAACTCTACAATGGTCTTACAGTAGCTATTGCTTACTCCTGTCAATGTTATAACCTGCAGAATATGCTCCCTTTTAGTGATAACTTGTCTGCATGCTCATTCCATCCCCCTCAAAGAGTCCTTCAAAGATTGTGATTTACCATATTTCTAGGGCTCATATATACTCCTCTGTATATACTCAGTAAAGACTTGCTGCTATTGGAGATTCAATTGGCATCGAGAAAGGGCAATTTATTTTTTCTCTTGTTTTTATTAAATTGTCTTCCTCTGGATTATGGCAGTCATAATTTTAGAACTCATTTTTTATAGGCATATAAAATAAATTAGTTCAACCATGGAGCTTCCAATATGGAAGAAATAGAAACTTTTAGATGGGAGAAACAACCACAGGAAACAGAATAATTTATCCAGCTGTGAATGCAAATAAACTGTATTTGCCACCCCTTGATTTCCATACACCATTCGATTTTAGTTTCACATTAACATTATTGTGATAAGTTTTTATTTATTCTTTCTTTTACACATCTGAAAATAAAGTCTTAGGAATTACAGTAAGAGTTAAGAATTAATCATCATCTGAAAAAAATAAAAGAAATTATCTTCAATTTTTTTTGTTTTGAATTAAGCCTACTTTCTCCCTTCTTTGCCTTTCATCAGGATATGTATCATCTTTTACTAGTTCCTATCTTTTGAGAAATCAGGAAAATATTTTCAAATCAAATTTGAGAGAAAGCTTTTCTCAGACTTTTTTTGGAGGGGGGGTTTCAATGAATGTGCATATATCATTTTTTTTTTATCCATGGGGAAAAATTATACAGCAATGAGATCATTCCATTATTATCACCCTAAGTTTTTAAAATAAACCTGAAAGTTCTGAATTTATGAAAGAGCGTTTTATTCATGAACCTCAAAAACCCTAAGTCTATATGTAAAGTGGAAAGTAACCTGAATAAACAGAAAAAGTTGAACTCTCACTGAGCCTGTCCACTCTACTGTTTTAAATACAGCCTTTACTTATGGGCCATGTTCACGTAGTGGAATGTGTTTGCATTGGACATTGATTACTATTATTGTGGCGCTAGTTTGGATCAAGTCTTACTTCCTACAAACCATTTCCTATCAGAGTTAATGGGTTTGCAGCTCATTTATAATGATCATATTGGCAGGGATTTAGCTGATGTTTTCAAATACTCAATAGGAGAGGTTTTTCCACTCTCTTGAGTGCCTCTCAGCTGCAGGTAAAGAATGTTACAGCTGGATGAGAGAGCTAATTAGAGCCAATTACAGCCTGAGTGACCAGCAGTGGCATTAAAATGTCTGGCAGAATCTACCTTGTCCTTACAACACAGAGGTTTTTGAGTCTCTACAAATACCTGTCTTGGAACATTAAACATTTTATAGAATTGCAGGTAATAAGCACTTAAATTTAATAATCAAAAGAGGCATTGCCAAATGAATCCTGAAAGTAGGACTTCACTAGACATGATTTTACACTGACTGCCAAAGGCATCTCAAAATTAATAGTAAATTTCAGATACTTAATGAGAAGTATCAAGGTTCTACAACCAATTTGGACTTAATAAATCTGGTGACCTGAATTTAATTCAACATATATACTCATATTTTCTCATATGAAGTACATTGGCTCAGCATTTTGGTAGAGCTATTGCCAGGCTATCTTCATTTTTATTTTTATTTTATTTTACTCACTTTGTCCAAAAGAAGACAGTGACTTTGTATCCACCATCTCCTTTCCTACCTGCTCTATTGATAAGGATGTAGGATCTCATCTGGCCCTTAAAACATAGGGAAGAATTTGTATAGGCAGAAATAGAGGGGTAAAATTATTCTGTTTTTGCTATTCCTTTATAGCTTTTGATTAACAAAATGGTATCATCGAGGAACAGAAAGAAGCAGAATATTTAGCACTAAATATTAAAGTTTGGGAGAGAAAATAAAGAAACATATATCATTTACAAAATACAATTGTAAAAATTTACAATTTTTATCTAATCTACCTATCTTTTGAATATCCACCTATCATGAATATTGTTTATCTGAGAAATTATAGTATTCTAAAATATCCAGGTGTTCCAAAAAATACTTAGAAGTAAATATAATGAGTTATTATTGAAATATTACTAAAAGAGCTAAAGATTGCAAATATCATAAATGGGAAATGTATAAAAACATTTTATTCATATGCTTTATGCTTAGAAGGGAAATTTTAGATGTAGAAAATTATATGAGAATTCTGCTGATTTCTACTGATTAATCAGTTTTTAATTTAATACACAAAACCTACATTTATTATAATTGTGTATATTTATAATGCACCATTTTCTGAAATTTACAGCTACACTATGTAGGCATAATTTATAACGGAGTAATCAATAATTTCTGATAGGTTGAACACAACAAAATCAATTAACATCTATATGAAAACAAAAATTGTTTTTCTGGTGTGCATTTCTAAGCAGCTTTAAAAACTACATGACGAAAATGCATTTCGTGGAATTGTTTGTCCTTACTCAAATTCAATTCCAGTTATGACCCTGAGAGATGATTAGTAAATTCGACTTTTTAATTAGCATTTTGCATAATTCACTGAAATTATAATGCACTCATGCATTTGATTGTCAAGGTACAGATGTGCTAATATGAAGCTATAATTTTCTCATCTAAATAACTCTTAGTAAAACCTCTAATTTCTTACAGTTCTATTGTTTAGGACCTATTACAGTTCATTTTAAAAAATGAGTTCAGAAGTGGATTTTGAAGTCAGCTTGCATTGTTGTAGTGGATTGTTTAAGATAGTAGGAACCAAAGGAAACTAACATTATTTAAAAGGTTATTTATTCTGTTTTATTGAAAAGCACTTGATCACAGTTAAAATAACTTTTGAATGTAAAAAACAGCTTTATATTTCAAATCACCACTAAATTTTAGCCAACTAGAAATTATAAAATAAAAATAAAAGGGTCTTTTTTTTTTTTTTAATTCCATGGCACAGGAGTACCACAGACACAAAAATCACAGAGTGTTCATCACAAGACATTCAGGTGACATCAGTACTAAATCAAAAATAAGGACATGTTTTTGATATTTGATTTCCTAGAATGATCCCTTTCACTTGAAAAGGATGAAAAACAATCTATTTGACATATCTGTTAAGCAGATTCCCAAGCTTTCCCCAAAGACACGTGTGTTTATATTGAAGTTTAGTATTTGTTTTCATGTAAATAGCAAACTCCTATCAACTGGGCATCTCAGCTCCACCTCTGAATAAAATGAGAAAGAAAAAGAGTAAAATATGGAATGTGGTTGCTCAAGGGAAGTGGCAGGGTGTACCATGTTTTTATTTAAAAATTCACTATGACTTTGTTTTTCTTTCTGTACACCAGAGGGACTGTTAGAATGAAATAAGTGTTTCCAAATGAGGTGAGAGAACTTGCAAGCTAGGATATCTGGCCATCGGTCCTATTTACAATTGAGGTAAACTGCCAGGAATCAAGCACCCACACACGTGGATAGTTGCTATGTGCTTTGCCAACACAGATTTTTGTGCTCTTGGTGCTGAGAACATTGGCCAGTAAAACTGTTATTATTGCAAACATGTGTGGCAATGCTGAATGAGATTTCTAGGGAATGGTGTGGTAGAATGAATATTAGTATTGGGGGCAAATGCTTCCTTAGGACATAATATAAAAGCACTTCCTATATTTCCAAATTCTGCTGTGCAGAATTCATATTACATGGATAACAGTATGAAAAGACCTCTGTGTTACTCCTGGCATAGTCTACATGGGTCCCTAGTAGGTAATCCCTCACAGCAATTTTATAGTATCTGGCTCTAGATGCTCATAAAACAAAGTGAAGCATTGCATTTGTGGCAATGCTGATGAGCTGAGATTGGCTTATGTTGAGTTCCACTGTTTTATTTCTAGGTAGCATTATACTGTGTCTCATGATTCTTTCATGCGAAGATATTTTTTTTTGTCATTTACTCACAAACAGTTCTATAAAAACTGAAATTAGACACAGGTTTGATAACATGCAAATTAACTTGAAATTCGTGAGGATGAAGTTTGCCAGAAATGGCCAAATGTTTGAAAGTCATATTAGAAATATGAATGTGGAATTTTATTTGCAGAAGAAAGAGTGGTTACTTTCCAATGAGAAGCGAGTATGTTCCACTAAGGTCTTAAGTATAAAATTGCAATCCTAAATTGTTTGTTAGAGGGGGTTTTGAATTGAATTCTTTGTGTGATCTTCATGCACATACTGCTTTTACCTTTACTCGATGATTTTTATTTTTAATTGTAATGATATGAATGTCATGAAGCCTTACCAGTAAAATTTCTAATGATGAAGCTCTTGGAATTCCAAATATACTTAAAGGAAAGCTTTCGGATTACCAGTCAAATGAAAGCATAAAGCCAACCGTTTATAAGGCCATTTAGAAATAAAGCCCAACTTTATGGGACATCATAGTAATATTTTCTAATATTAATGCTTCCAGAAAGCTTTCAATTAGTAAGTAAGTGATTTGATTTTAAAAACAAGCAAGCAAAGAGAGAACAGGGAGGAGAAACTAAAACAGACTTGTAGTATATTGTATTATTGTACGTAAATCACATTCCTAGACATTTCCTTGTTTGGCAACATTATCCATATTCTCCAACTTTACCATTAACCTAAGGTGTTTCAATCATTTTGGTTGCTTTACTGTAATATTTCTAAAGAAAATTCAACTGGGGTATGCGATGGCTCTGTTGGTTCAATGTCTGACTTTGTCTCAGGCCATGCTCTCACAGTTTGTGAGTTTGAGCCCCAAACTTGGGATTCTCTGTCTCTCCCTCTCTCTGTACCTTCTCCCCCGCCCCCCCCATGTCAAAATAAGTAAACTTGAAAAAAGAAAAGAAAATTCAACTTCTTTACAGATAAAACCTCACTAACTTACACACAGTTATCAGAGGAAGGCCTATGTATTCATTAGATTTCACTGTGTCTGTTTGGCAAGCCTGGGATGTAAAAAGGTGAATTATGTAGCAGAATCTCAGCTGTGATACTTACGTGAAAATGTGCAAAGCAAAGCTGGATTCAGATTGACTAGTGTGCACCATTCCTGAATTATAAAGATAATTTTGTCAATCTTGTTCTTAAATTCGCTTTCAGCTTGTTTTTAATTAAAGGATGAGTCAATAGCCTAATGTGATTCACTTTTCACCTTTTTTCCTTTCTAGTTTTATAAGGACCCACCAAACTGTCTTCCACAATGGCTGTACTCTTTTGCATTCCCACCAGCAATGAATGAGAATTCCTGTGGCTCCTCATCCTTGCCAGCATTTGGTGGCGTCAGTGTTGTGGATTTCGTTCATTTAAATAGGTATGTAGTGGTATATCATTGTTTTAATCACACTTTTCTAATGACATATGAAGAACATTTTTCTATATGCTTATTTGCCATCTGTATATCTTCTTGGTGAGGTGTCTGTTCAGGTCTTTTGCTTATATTTTAATGGGGTTGTTTGTTTTCTTGTTGAGTTTTAAGAGTTCTTTGAATATTTCAGATAACAACTCTTTATTGTATCTGTCTTTTGCAAATGTTTTGTCTCAGTCTGTACCGTGTCTTCTCATTTTTACGACAGTGTCAGAGAATAAATTTTTTATTTTAAGGAAGTCAGTTTATCAATTCTTTCTTTCATTAATTGTGCCATTGGTATGGTATCTAAAAAGTCATTCCATATCTAAGGTCATCTAGATTTTCTCCTATTTCCTCCTGTAGGAGTTTTATAGTTTTGCATTTTACATTTAGGTGTATAATTTTTTTGAGTTAATTTTTGTGAAAAGTGTGAGGGCTGTGTCTAGATTTTCTTTGTTGCGTGTGGGTATCTAGTTTTCCAGCACCATTCATAAAAAGACTGTGTTTTCCCCATTTTATTGCTTTTTTTTCTCAAAAATCACTTGCATATGTTTATGTGGGTTGATTGCATTTGACATATTTCATTCCTGGTATAGAATAAAGAATATCATTTTTAAAATATTATATTTTTGTTACTGGCATATAAATACAATTTATTTTTTATTTATTTTAGCCTGTGACTTTGTCAGACTCATTTGTTAATTCTAATAGTTTTGCATGATTTGAGGTTATTTTAGGTAATCCTGTCATGTGTAAATAGTGCTAGTTAGTTTCTTTTCAAACCTTATTCTGTATATATACTTTCCTAAGACTTCCCCTATGTTCTTGAATAAACATTGTGGCAATACAAATACTTCTCTGATTCCAGATAAGATAAATCTTGTTAAAATTCATCTTATATACAATGCTTATTATATGTTAGCATCATTGGGGAAGATGATGATTATAAAGCAGTTACTTTATATTCACAGAATGCTAAGTATTTCTATCATGAGTGAGAATTTCATCAAATACTTTAAATCTCTCACCGAGATAATTTTTCTGTTTATCTTTAAATGTGATGAATGATACTGATTAACTTCTAAATATTTAACTATCTTTGCAATCACAAGATAAGTCTAATTGATTATGATATATAATTAGTTCTATATATCCCTGGAAAATATTAGATAACTTCAAAAAATTTTGCACTATTCTTATGAGAATGATTATCCTGTAATATTCCTTTCTTTTAATATCCTTGATAGGTTTGGGGGCTCCTGGGTGGCTGAGTCTGGTAAGCACCCGGCTCTTGGTTTCAGCCCAGGTTATGATCACGGTTCGTAAGTTCGAGCCCCACATCAGGCTCTGTACTGACAGTGCAGAGCCTGCTTGGGATTCTCTCTCTCCCTTTCCTGCTCACTCTCACTGTCTCTCTCAAAATCAATAAATAAACCTAAATATATTAGGTTTATTATAGGTTTATTAGGGGTGTATGTATATATATATATATATATATATATATATATATATATATATATATATATATATATATATCTCCTTGATAGGTTTGGGGTGAAGTTTATGCTTGCCTGATATTAAAAAAAAAAAGTTAAAGTTTCCCTCATTTTCTGTTTGCTTGAAAGAATTTCTGTAAGGTTAAACCTATTTTTTTAAATAAATACTTATGAGTATTTAGTGGAAAAGCCATCTGTTCCTGGAGATTTCTTTGAAGGGAAGATATTTAATATTGGATTTATTTTATTTAATATGAATCATATTACTGATATTTTATACTTCTACTCTCAGCTTTATTAAACTTTCTTCCCAAAGTATTTGTGCATTTTAGCTAAACTGTCAATTTTATTGGCAAAAATCTCTAATGTAATTAATATCTCTACTACTTTAATATCAGAAACATTAATATCCCAATTTTGCAACTGATATTAATAATGTTTCCTATTTCCCTTTGATCTGCCTACCTATTAATTTACAAATTTTATTGATTTCTTTCGATTACATTATTTTTTTCAATTACTTTCTTTATATAGAATGTTATTTTCTTATTTTCTAGTTTCTAATTTGTAATAAAGGAATTTTGATTACATCTTTTGTGAAGAGCCAATGTGAATTTTTCTTTTTTGTGTGTGGTGATCAGAGACATCCTGTTGGTTTTCTTTTTCTCTTTTTGTTATTTTCTAGCTTAATCCCACTGTGTTAGAAACATATTTTGTATGATTACACTCGTATAACAAATTTTGAAAATTTTCTATGTTTATCTGAAAATGTGTATTCCGTCATACACATTTATATAGGGTTCAATAATCTACACATTACATCATTTCTACATCATAATCTACAGTTACATCATTTTTCAATCACATCTTTAAGTTCTAACGTATTTAAATTATTAACAATTTGGGAAAATTTGCTAAATTCTCACATTACAAATATGGATTCTGCAAATCTACATTTAATCAATATAGGTCTGCATTTTACAGAATAAGATTATTTGACAAGGATAAAGATCTTCCTATTCAATTGATACCTTAATCATGAGGATATGTTTGTATTTATCTCTAATGTTTATAGCTTTAAAGTATTTGATTTAGTATAGCTATATCGCCTTTCTTTTGTTTATTATTTGTATAATATAACTTTTCTCTGCTTACATGCTTCGAGAGTTTTTTGTTTCCTATTAAAAATATTACCATATATTAGCCTCTTATACATTTAATGTCTTAAAGGTTGTTTCTTTTGAATTAAACTAGCATTCCTGATTAATTACAGTCTTATACAAATAATTACTTTACCACTTCCTCAGTAGTGCTGCTGTAGTTCATTTTTCTACTTGCACAGTAATGATAAAACCTAAAAATACTTTAGCACTATGTATTTCCTTTATCTTTACCTTTTGTTCTCAAATTGCTTAATTCTACACATATTTCAAATGCACAAAATATTTTAATTATTATTTTGACTGTATAATCTCCATTTAACTCTTAAAATGCCCATTCTTTCTTTTGGCCAATCAAACCTGCTGTTGACACACTCTAAAGAATCTTTCATTTTAGCTATTATAATTTTTAAAATACAGATTTCTGGGGTACCTGGATGGCTCAGTTGGTTAAGTGTCCAACTATTGATTTTGGCTCAGGTCATGATCTCACCACTGTGGAGCCTGCTTAAAATTCTCTTTCTGTCTCTTTGCCTCTCTTGTCCACTAATGCTCTCTAAACACACAAACAAATATTAAAAATAAAATACAGGCTTTCATTTCAAAAAATAGTATCTGTCTTATTGATAATTTTTATTTGATGAAAAAACATTCTTATACATGTCCATAACTCTTTAGACACAGTTATTTAAATAGCTGATTTAAAATCTTTTTTAAGGGAGTCCAACATCTAAATTTCCTTAGGGACATTTCCTACTGCATGTTTTATGCTTTCCTGTTATGGGCCATATTTTCTTATTTCTTTATGTGTCTTTTAATTTTTTTGTTGATAACTGTATATTTTAAATAACATGGCAAGTCTAGAAATCAAAATTGTCCCTTTTCATAGAATTTGTTATTGTTTCTCTTCCTTGTTATTTGTTTAGTGACTTCTCTGAACTAATTCTGCAAAGCTGTAGTTTTTACCATGTGTGGCCCTGAAGTCTCTGCTTTAATTTTTTTTAATGTTTACTTATTTTTGAGAGAGAGAGAGAAAGAGAGAGAGAGAGACAGAATCTGAAGCAGGCTCCAGGCTCTGAGCTGTCAGCACAGAGCCCAATGCAGGGCTTGAACCATGAACCGTGAGATCATGACTTAAGCCAAAGTCAGAAGTTTAACCAACTGAGCCACCAGGGCACCCCACTGAAATCTCTGCTTTAGTTACCTGACTATTCAGCCAGTGAATAGACATAGAGATTTCCTTGAAGATGTGAAAACAAAACTCTACCAATCTTTTCCAAGGAGTTTGCTGGGTGTTTGGGGTTACACCTTTAACACTAAGCCAAACCCTTTACAACTCTGCCTTAATCTTTACTTCCTGCTGATGCAAATTCAAAAAGTTAGAGGCATGAATTTAGTGCCTTCTTCAGTCTTTCCCAAGTATGTACACAACCATGTTCATAAGTACAGCCTAATTCTTATTCCCAGGAATATGTTAGAACTTTTCAAAGATCCCTATGAAACTCTCATTCCCCAGCTTCCTTTCTTATGCTTTTGGATTAGCTTATTCTTTGCTGTGATTATTATTGACTGTCTCAAGCAATGTTAAACAATTGTCTTTGATTATTTAGGACAAATGTTCCTGGACACAATGCTATTTATTCACTCTGAGAGAACCTGAGAGAGGTCCAACAAGATCAGGCTTGCCCATAAGGTCTTTCAGGGAAAAATCACACATACTAAGGGGAACGTGTCCCTGGGATTACAGTTTTAAAGGACCTCGGGGCCCCGGGGTAGCTCAATCTGTTAAGGACCAGACTTCTGCTCAAGTCATGATCTCATGGTTTGTGAGTTCGAGCCCCACGTTGGGCTCTGTGCCTACAGCTTAAAGCTTCTTTCAGATTCTGTGTCTCCCTCTCTCTCTTCCCCTCCCCCTGCTCCCTCTGTCTCTCTCTCTCTCAAAAATAAACATTAAAATATTGTTTTTTAAATAAAGGACTTCTAACCCTGTGCCCCCACTACTGACTCATAAGATGCTTGTGTTCTCCATGATTGTCTGGCTGTTGGTTATCAAGCCTACCACGAAGCTGGAGAGGAGGAGATGGCAATAGACCAAGTTACAATGCCATAAAACTCATTGTACTTACTAATATTAAGTCCATTGTTCTTGAATACATGCTTCCCACATTGGTGCACACCTGTAGTTAATTATCACAATTCTGGAAAAGTTGATTTTGACACTTTCTAGAAATGTTCTCCTTGTTTTTATTGAGATTATTTTTTGAGATGCTTACCCTACCATTTTTGCTGGCATTCCTACATAGATTTATTTTCTAAAAACTGAACAACATGAATTTATTCAAGGTAAAATCTCAAATCAGTGAGAAGACCATTGATGTAACCTTTCTTCTCTGATGAGTGTTCTGGGAGTTAGGCCATATTGCATGCTGAGTTTTGACTTTTGATTGTTTTTTTTTTTTTTTCAAATTTCCCTTGAGTATTTAATTATTGTTCATATTAACAAGATAGCTGACTTCACATTCTGTTCCCTATCACATATACCAACTAGTTTTTTTTTTAATGTAGTAAGAACATTCAACACGAGGTCTACACTTTCCACAAAATTTTAAGTATACAATACAGTTTGGTAACTATTGCCACAATGTTTTACAACAGATCTCTAGAACTTACTCATCTTGTATAAATAAAACCTTATACTGATTGAACAGTATCATCTCATTTTCTCCTCTCTCCAGACCCTGGAAACCATCATTCTGTTCTGTGCTTCCAGGACTTTGTCTATTTTAGATACTTCATATAAGTGAAATCATATAGGTTGATTTTATAATGGTAAAATAACTTCATGTTTCTGAGATAAATCCCAGTTTGTCAGGATATACAATGATTTTTATATACTGGTGGATTTCAATACATTTTTCTCAAGGATTTTAACAACAGTTTTCATAAGGAATATTGGTGTATACCAATATTTCTATCTTACTAATGTCTTTGGTTTTGGTATTGGTGTTATACTGGCTTTATAGAATGATGTGGAAATGTTCCCTGACCTTTAATATTGAAAACGGGGTTTTGAAGAATTAATGTCTTCCTTAAATTCTTTGTTGAACTCACCTGTGAAACCACCTGGACATTGAGTTTTCTTTCTAGAAAACTTTTAAGCTGCTTTGCATTTTTTTAAAAAAAAGATGAGACCTATTTGTGTTATCTATTTCTTCTATATCACTTTATGTATAATGTAAAAAAAAAATAGTGTATTTCCGCATCTTTTCTTCCAGCCGACAGCCATCTGTTGACTATTTTTCTGAGGACTCTACCTCTAAAAGTCCATGTTTTATTGTGTTTGGTATTAGTATTATGACTAAAAGCCATGGTGCATGTGTCAATTGAAATTAGTTTCTGTGGCATTATTACTTTTTTAAATTTTGTTTTCTATCAAAAAGGAAAAAGTCCTCAGAAAAATAGTCAACAGATGGCTGTATGTGCAAGTTTGTTTTTCTGTCAGCAAATGACATGGCTTGAGTGCTAACAAGATCAAGGGAAAACATTTCAAATTAAAATAACTGAGTATGTGCCTTGAGAATAGCTAGAACTATCCTATGATGGGATGACACTTCATTCACACCACCCTAAATCTTTAAAGGCAGACAATGAGAAAGCAATTAGCAAATGTTGTTTACTGTAAATCTTGTTATAATATGTATAATAAACAATACTGTATATCTTAAATATTATATAAGTATTATAACATTACATATATTATATATATAATATATATGTATATATTTACAATGTATATAAATAATATACAGTATTATTTCAAGGAAATTTTGCTTTCCTTTGAGTAGTTTTTCTTCTCTTTTGTCATGAGATAGATTATGTACATTTTATCCTATTTAGTTTTTTAAGTCAACTTCATGTACTTTGTCAAGAAACAATATGTTGATATCAGTTGTTTGATGCTCTCCAGTTTTTTGAAGGTTGAATTATAGATCCTGGTAGGTCTGCTTAGCAAGGTCAAGGTCCAGATCAGGAGGAAGTGTGGTCTTAAAACATTATATGGAAGTATCTGATTTCTGAATCCATAGATCCCTCTGAACTCTGAGTCTGCATAAATCACCCATACCTTTCTATTAAGTTAATGTTTCACATTTGATTGAAGAGATTACTATGTTTCTGCCTGGTAAAACAATATACTCTAACCTTAAAGATCTTCCTCTTTACTCCTGATGACCACCAGAACAATAAGTCACAACACACATGAGCCAGAAATATCCTGGATCTACTAAGAGCTGCAAGACTTGATCAATATTTACCAGCTAGAATCAGGATAATATTTATAAAACTTAATCTTTTTTTTTTTTTAATTTTTTTTTCAACGTTTATTTATTTTTGGGACAGAGAGAGACAGAGCATGAACGGGGGAAGGGCAGAGAGAGAGGGAGACACAGAATCGGAAACAGGCTCCAGGCTCTGAGCCATCAGCCCAGAGCCCGACGCGGGGTTCGAACTCACGGACCGCAAGATCGTGACCTGGCTGAAGTCCGACGCTTAACCGACTGCGCCACCCAGGCGCCCCTATAAAACTTAATCTTGAGGTGCTAGGTCAAGCAGACTGAGACATAAGATTGGATTATTCTAAGTTGGAAGGCATTTCATTTATGTTACATTATAGGTAAGGAAAATGGAGAGTATATTGACATGGGGACACCTTCTTGTTAAAGAATCTGGGTGATGTTCTAGAATGGTTCTTGGAAGCTTAAAGAAAGGGATGGTCCATAATAAATCACATAAATGATAGTGCTGCCTTGACAGATGTTGAATAATGTAATCAAGATCTTAAGTAGACAAGTTGAAGTGATTACATTATGTAATGATGAAAATCTTGATGAATATAGTCTCTGAGAGGACTTCAAGAACACTCACTTAGCAAAGACATGAGGAAGGTCCTCAGGAGAGGGGCACCAGCATTATTAAGAATCTGTGTTAGGCATCCTTTGTAGGCGATGGCTGGCAGAAGGTGCATAGGTTTGCCTTTAACATGGCTGATCAAGCTACAGTCACAACTATTAAACCGCTCTCAGCCTGGGTGGTTAACAATTCATCTTAATAGGAATCAACACATATTCCAACAATGGGTTTGTATTTCCTTCCCACAGATCTTCCATCAACATTACTCTCTAGGGGCCTACTATATGTTTGATCTTACAGAACATTGTATCAGACCCAAGGTCTCATTTCATAGGAAAATAAGTTTTGCAATTACCAAATAACCATTAGATCTCCTGGTTTTATTGTATGCTATACTGCCAATAAAACACCAGCCTGATAGAAACACGTTTTGAAGATGTGTTGAGGAACCAGCCTGGAGATCTTAACATACAAGCATGACCTACTGTCCTTAAAGATGTAGCATACACACACACACACACACACACAAAGTATCATTATGTTTTGGGTCTAGGAACAAAGGTGTGGAAATAGGAATGGCTCCCAGTACCATCACTCTCAATGACTCATTTTGACACATTGATCTTTCTATGCCTGCTCCTCTAGTGCCCAGAGTGGGAATGTTTTCCTCAGGGCATATATCAAGAATCCTATTAAACTTCAACTTTAGATATTGTGCAGATATCCTGGGCTTACTGTACTAAGAGAGCAGTAGGCAAAGAGAGGGTGTCACCATCCTGACCAGGTAACTATGATCATCAAGTGGAGATCTGATTTTAGACAATGGCACAGAGAAGAATTTGCTTTATACATGAGTGTTTAAACATGTTTTTGTATTTCCTTGCCCAGTTTGGATGGGAAAAGAAAACGGTATGGTCATTAAGGGTTCATACTTCTTAGACATAAAAATCTGTATAACCTTAACTCAAAGACCATTCAGATGATCAGAAGTGCTAGCTGAAGATAAGTGGAATCTATATTGAGTAGTAGAGGAGGGAAATAGCATGGGTCACTTGTAGCATCAACATTAGTTATAGTGGCATACAGTGTATTCACAGATCTTACAAATTCTCCTGATGAAGAGGCCCACCAGAATCTTAGGTTAGATCTGTCCAGAACTTATGTCAAAAAACAGTGTAGATCCAATGGTATAAGAGGGAATTGGGCTAGATTACTCTAAAACTTCTGTCCACACGTTTTTCAGAACTGAAGCCCTCATTTCCCTAACTGCTGGGTGTGTTGCTGGCTGATAGTTGTCCGCCAAAGCTTTCTTTGGAAATTGTTTATGGTTGTAGAGGACTGCCTTATTCATTGTCAAATCTCATCCCCAAAGAAGACTCCCATCCATTGGCTGTTTAATCAGGATATATAAGGATGTAGTCCTTTCGCTAAAATGCAGAACAATTCTATAGGACTAATCCCTCTTCTAGAGTTTCCAACTTGACTGTGACCACTGTTGTAACTGCGTAACAGTTCAAATTCTCTTTGCCTAATCCTGCATCTTTCTGTCCCCACCATTTTTTAATTCAGAAGTACTCTACACTAAGCTTCCTGACTGAATCTCAGAGTCTTTTTCCAGGAAACTCATCCTGCATGCAGTGGGTTGAATTTTATACTCCAAAAAATATGTTCAAGTCCTAATATCTGGTAGCTATGAATGTGACATTATTTAGAAATAGGGTATTTGCAGATATAATTAGTTAAAATCATACTGGGTTAAGGTGAACTCTAAATTCAATGATGCATGCTTATAAGGAAGGTGGTACTCAGAGACAAATACCCAGAGGAGACACATGAAAAAGAAGGGCAGGTGACAATAAGAGAAGTGATTACAGTGATGCAGCTGTAAGCTGAGGAAGACTTGAGGCCACCACCAGCTTGAAGGAGCAAGAAAAGTTTCTTCTTAGAACTTGTAAAGAAGACATGTGGTAATTTTCTTAGTGCTTCTTAGAAAACTAACACACTTCAACAAAACCCAAAGGAAATGAATAGGTACATTTTTTACAGGCATTTTGAAGAACAGGTGGAAATTAATCAGTTTCCTGAAAAAAGTTAGACCTTAAACTCTCATAAGAGTGAAGAGAGAAATAATGTCACACATCAGAGGTTAAGAAAAGTAAATTAGAGTGAATAATAATAAATGTTGAAGAAGAATCATTGTTATTAAGAAAGTATAGAAATTAACTATATTGGACACTGAACTAATCTTTAGGGCTTGAAAGAGGGAACTTGAGTGTGAAGGTTAATTTTATGATGTGTCAACTTGAGCAGGCCACAGAACGTCTAAATTGGTTAAACGTCACTTCTGTATGTATCTGGAAGGGATTAGAATTTGAATTGGTGAACTCAGCAAAGCAAATGGCCCCCTTCAATGCGGGTAGGACTATTCACTTCACCAAAGACCTGAATATAATAAAAAGGTCAAGGAAACTTGAATTCACTCTCTGCCTATTTGAGCTGAGACATCAATCGTCTGCCCTCCACATACCTGATTCTCAGGCTTCAAACCTGTGTGGGAATCTACACCATTGGCTCTCTGACTGTCACATCTTCAAACTATACCACTGGTCTTCCTGGGTCTCCCACTTGCAAAAGATAATGGAACTTTTTAGTCTCCATAATCATGTGAGCCTTGTATACCTTGTAATAAGTGTTTACATACAATAAACATGTATCTTCTGTTATGTTTCTCTGTAGAACTGATATACTAAGGTTGGTATAAAAAGTTGAAACAAATATTAAGACAGCCCATATACATTCATCAAACCTTTATCATTAACGTTTCATTAAATGTAAGAAGATTTTTCTTTGGACAATAAGTATATTTAGCACTTAGACTTTCAATGCCCCTATTTAAGAAAAGATCATATTATTTTTCTTTATTTTCCAGTGGTATTACTCATTAATTATAAATCAATTTAGAATAGTGTGTCATGCATAAGGAAGACTGAATTTATAAGACTGAATCTTTTTCTTTGTTTGGTATAAGTTGTATTCTTATAATTTTTAAGTTGGTTTAAAACTTCAAATCTTCCTGGGATCATGTTAGTATTTTGTCTCCTAAAAAATAAACCAACCAGTATAAGAAAGGAAAAGATGATGTAAAATATGTAATACAAGTTTTACCAGAGTTCTTAAGAATATTTTTTAAATACAGAAAACTGAGATTGGGAAAAAGAAAAGGAAATATCTAAATATAAATACATTTTCAGTGATGTTCTGGGAGAATTCAAGCAATTAGAAACAAAGAAATCTGTTCCTTAGGAGTATAGTTTTGTGTTTAATCTTAAAGAAGTAAGTTAAAATCCTCAGTTTGTTCTCTGAATTTAAGAGTATCATATGGTTTGCTTCCCTCTATTTTTATCTTATTTTTCCTTCCCTTCCCCTATGTTCATCTGTTGTGTTTCCCAAATTCCATATGTGAGTGAAATCATGTGATATTTATCTTTTTCTGACTAATTTGGTTAGCATAATACACTCTGGTTCCATCCATGTTTTTGCAAATGGCAAGGTTTCATTCTTTTTGATTGCTGAACACTATTCCATTACACACACACACACACACACACACACACACACACACACTCCACTTTTTTGTCCATTCATCTGTCGTTGGACATTTGGACTCTTTCCATATTTTGGCTATTGTCAATAGTGCTGCTATAAAACTGGGTGCAAGAGCCCCTTCAAAACCACACACCTGTATCCTTTAGATAAGTACCTAGTAGTTCAATTTCTGGGGGGTAGTGTAGTGTAGTTCTATTTTTCATTTTTTGAGGAAGCTCCATACTGTTTTCCAGAATGGGTGCACCAGTTTGCATTCCCAGCAGCAGTGCAGAAGCGTTCTTTCTTTGCATCCTCGCCAATATCTCTTGTTGCCTGAGTTGTTAATGTTAGCCATTCTGAAAGGAGTGAGATGGTATCTCATTGTGGTTTTGATTTGTATTTCCCTGATGATGAGTGATGTGGAGCATGTTGTCATGCATCCATTAGCCATCTGGATGCCTTCTTTGGAAAAGTATCTATTCATGTCTTGTGCCCATTTCTTCACTGGATTATCTGTTTTTTGGGTGATAAATGTGATATCTCCCCCTCTCTCTCTTCCTCTTGACAGGATAGAGATTTTGGATACTAGCCCTCTATCAGATACATCATTTGCAAATATCTTCTCCCCTTCCATCAGTTGCCTTTTAGTTTTGCTGATTGTTTCCTTTACCATGCAGAAGATTTTTATCTTAATGAAGTCCCAATAGTTCATTTTTGCTTTTGTTTCCCTTGCCTCCAGAGACATGTTGAGTAAGAAGTTGCTGCAGCCAAGGTCAAAGAGGTTTTAACCTGCTTTCTCCTCCAGGATTTTAATGGCTTCCCATCTTACATTTTAGGCCTGTCATCCATTTTGAGTTTATTTTTGTGTATGGTGTAAGAAAGTAGTTCAGGTTTATTCTTCTGCATGTAGCTGTGCAATTTTCCCAGTACCACTTGTTGACAATACTGTCTTTATTCCATTGGACATTCTTCCCTGATATGTCAAAGATTAGTTGGCCATATGCTTGTGGGTCCGTTTCTGGGGTTTCTTCTGTTCCATTGATCTAAGTATATGTTTTTGTGCTAACACGATACTGTCTTGATGATTACAGCTTTGTAATACATCTTGAAGTCTGAAATTGTGATGCCCCCAGCTTTGGTTTTCTTTTTCAGGATTGCTTTGGGTATTCAGGGTCTTTTCTGGTGTCATATAAGTTTTAGGATTGTTTGTTCTAGCTCTGTGAAGAATACTGGTGTTATTGTCATAGGGATTGTGTTGATATGTAGATTGCTTTGGGTATTATTGGCATTTTAACAATATTTTTTCTTCCAATCCATGAGCATGGAATATTTTTACATTTTTTGTGTGTCTTTTTCAATTTCTTTCATAAGCTTTCTATATTTTTCAGTGTATAGATTTTTCATGTCTTTGATTATTACTAGGTATTTTATGGTTTTTGGTGCAACTGAAGTGGAATCCATTCCTTGATTTCTCTTTCTGTTGCTTCATTATTGGTATGCATTGATTTTATATCCTGTGAAATTGCTGAATTCATGTATCAGTTCTAGCAGTTTTTTTATAGAATCTTTTGAGTTTTCCATATAGAGTATCATGTTTTCTGTGAAGAGTGAAAGTTTGACTTCCTCCTTGCTGATTTGGATGCTTTTTATTTCTTGTGGTGTCTGATTGCTGAGGCTAGGACTTCCAATACTATATAGAATAACAGTGGTGAGAGTGGACATCCCTGTCATGTTCCTGATGTCAGGGGGAAAGCTCTCAGTTTTTTCCTATTGAGGATGATATTAGTGGTGGGTCTTTCATATATGGCTTTTATGATCTCGAGGTATGATCCTTCTATCCCTACTTTCTTGTGGGTTTTTATCAAGAAAGTATGCTATATTTTGTCAAATGCTTTCTCTTATCTATTGAGAGGATCATGTGGCTCTTGTCATTTCTTTTATTAATGTGATGTATCACATTGATTGATTTGAAGATATTGAACTAACCCTGCATCCCAGGTATAAATCCACTTTGATCGTGGTGAATAATTCATTTAATTTATTGTTGGATCCAGTCAGCTAGTATCTTGTTGAGCATTTTTTATTCCATATTCATATTCAAATTGGTCTGTAGTTCTCCTTTTTAGTGGGGTTTTTGTCTGAATTTGGAATTCGGGTAATGCTGGCCTCATAGAATGAGTTTGGAAGTTTTCCTTCCATTTCTATTTTTTGGAACAGCTTCAAAAGAATAGTTGTTAACTCTTCTTTAAAATGTTTCATAGAATTCCCCCAGAAAGCCATCCAGCTCTGGAATCTTGATTTGTTGGGAGATTTTTGATTACTAATTTGATTTCTTTTCTGGTTATGGGTCTGTTCAAATTTTTTATTCTTCTTGTTTCAGTTTTGGTAGTTTATATGTTTGTAGGAATTTGTCCATTTCTTCCAAATTTCCCAATTTATTGGCATATAGTTGCTAATAATATTCTCTTATTATTGTTTATATTTCTGCAATGGTGGGTGTGATCTCTCCTCTTTCATTCTTGATTTTACTTATTTGGGTCCTTTCCTTTTTCTTTTTGGTCAAACTGGCTAGTGATTTATTAATTTTGTTAATTCTTTCAAAGAACCATCTCCTGGTTTCATCGATCTGTTCTTTTTTTTTTTCTGATAGCATTGATTTCTGTTCTAATCTTTATTATTTCCCATCTTCTGCTAGTTTTGGGTTTTATTTTCTGTTCTTATTCCAGCCCTTTACAGTGTAAGTTTAGGTTGTGTATCTGAGACTTTTATTCCTTCTTTAGGAAGGCCTGGATTGCTAAATACTTCCCTCTTATGACCTCCTTTGCTGCATCCCAGAGATTTTGGGCTGTTATGTTATCATTTTCATTGGCTTCCATGTACTTTTTAATTTCCTCTTTAACCTCTTGGTTAACCCATTCATTCTTGAGTAGGATGTTTTCTAATCTCCAAGTATTCACCGTCTTTCCAAATTTTTTCTTGTGGTTGATTTCGAGTTTCATAGTGTTGTGGTCTGAAAATATGCATGGTATGATCTTGATATGTTTGTACTTGTTGAGGTCTGATTTGTGATCCATTCTGGAAATGTTCCATGTGCACTCGAGAAGAATGTGTATTCTGTTGTTTGAGGATGAAATGTTCTGAATATATCTCTTAAGTCCATCTGGTTCAGTGTGTCATTCAAAGCCATTGTTTCCTTGTGATTTTCTGTCCATTGTTGTAAGTGGGGTCTTGAAGTCCCCTACTATTGTGGTATTATTATCAATAAGTTTCTTTATGTTTGTGATTAATTGACTTATATATTTGGGTTCTTTCAAGTTGGGGGCATAAATGTTTACAATTATTAGATCTTCTTGGTGGATAGACCCCTTAACTATGATATAGTGCCCTTCTGCCTCTCTTGTTATAGTCTTTATATTAAAATCTAGATTGTCTGATGTAAGTATGGCTACTTCAGCTTTCTTTTGGTGACCATTAGCGTGATAGATGGTTTTCCATCCCCTTACTTTCAATCTGAAGTTGACTATAGGTCTAAAATGAGTCTCTTGTAAACAGCAGATAGATGCATCTTGTTTTCTTATCCATTCTAATATCCTATGTCTTTTGATTGGAGTGTTTAGTCCATTGACATTTAGAGTGAGTACTGAAAGATATGAATCTAATGCCAGTGTGTTGTCTGTAGAGTTGGAGTTTCTGGTGTCTCTGGTCCTTCCTATGTTGCTTTTGGTCTTTTTTTGCTTTGTTTCATCTTTTCTCCCCTCAGAGAGTCCCCCTTAAAATTTCTTGCAGGGCTGGTTTAGTGGTCACAAACCCCTTTAGTTTTTGTTTCTCTGGGAAATTCTTTATTGTTCCTTATACTTTGAATGGCAATCTTGCTGGATAAAGAATTATTGACTGGATATTTTTCCAATTCAGCATGATGAATATATCCTGCCACTCCTTTCTGGCCCGCCAACTTTCTGTGGATAGGTCTGCTGCAAACCTGATCTGTCTTCCCTTGTAGGTTAAGGCCTGCCCCCCATCCCCACTGGCTGCTTTCATAATTCTTTCCTTATCTGTGTATTTTGTGAATTTGACTATGATATGCCTTGTTGATGGTAAGGTTTTGTTGACTCTACTGGGAGTCCTCTGTGCTTCCTAGATTTTGATGTCTGTATTTTTCTTCAAGTAAGGAAATTTTCCCACTATGATTTACTCACTTAAAACTTCTACCCCCTTTTCTCTCTCTTTATCCCAAAAGATATGATTCAGATGTTATTCCTTTTTATTTTTTTTAATTTTTTTAATGTTTATTTATTTTTGAAGGAGAGAGAGACGGAGTGTGAGTGGGGGAGGGGCAGAGAGAGAGGGAGACACAGAATCGGAAGCAGGCTCTGGGCTCTGAGCTGTCAGCACAGAGCCCGATGTGGGGCTCGAACCCACGAACTGTGAGATCATGACCTGAGCCGAAGTCAGACGCTCAACCAACTGAGCCACCCAGGTGCCCCGATGTTATTCCTTTTTAAAGACTCACTGAGTTCTCAAATTCTTGTATTGTATTCTTTTGCCTTAGATTCCCTCTTTTTTCTGCATGATTATTCTCCATAATTTTGCCTTCTACATCACAGAAAGACTGCTGGTGGTCCTCTAGGGCCAGTGCTTGGTTGGCACAATTAGACAGGGCTTGGTGTAATGGCTCCATTCTCCACTAGGTGGTGCTGCTTAGCTTACTGAGGTGGATTGATGAGTAGGAGAGGTGAAAATGGCATCCCAGTCTCTGGCACCAGAACTCTGTGCTCTCACTGACCAACAGTCAAGCACCCCTCCTTTGTCACCAGCTTCTGTCCACTCCCTACTTCTATACTGCCTGCACCCAAGCCACCTGTCTGCAAGGCAGCACCTCTCTGTTGAATTATATCTCATATGGGGCTGTGTTTCCAAACCCCTCACTTCTGAGAGCCCCACAGTTTGGACCTACTCTGACCCTCTGGGGGAGGGTCTCACTGGGCAATGGCTGGGTGCCATCTTGCCGGAGGAATGTTCATGTGATTGCACTGTTGTAGAGGTTCAGAGATTGTAACTGAGTGCCTGCTTGCCCCAGAAAAATTTCACGTGCTCACACAGCAGCAGAGGTTCAGAGATTCTGGCAAAACACAACACACAGCCAGCGCCAGGTTTCACAGCATCTTGGCATCTTTGTTCCAATGCCAGCAAACGTGGCTGTTCTCCGGGATCTTCTGGGACCTTTGCCTGTGAGGAGGCCATATGGCCTCTACCAAATGTCCTTCTATCAGGGGAGCTGCTTCTCCTCGTGTGGCCTGCAGACCCATTGGACCTTGCTGCCTGTTCCTGGGGATTTACCCTTCCTACCAGAGCACCACCAGAGCTGCGGAATTTCTGATTGCTCTCCCGTTTATATAGTCCTAATGGTATTGAAACCCTCTACTTTTTCCTTTCTCCCTTTCTTGTTCAGTTCCTTATGGGTGTTTCCACTATTTCGCTTTCTCTCCAGCTACTTTGCAGGGAGTGCTTTTCCTATATTCACCCTCCTTTCTCTGTCCTTTCTCTGCAAAAACATCCCTCTACTCTCTGTGGCTTTTCTCTCCCCCAGTTTACTTCTTCACTAGTTATGCAGATTGTTGTGTTAGTCCTCAGATCAAATTTCTAGGTGTGTAAAATGGCTTGGTGCTGATCTAGCTGCATTTCAGGAACAAGAGAAGCTGTGAACTTCCATGCTGCTCCATTATCTTGGCCCCTCCCCACAAGAAACGACTTCAATGACTTTCTTTGCCAGTTCCAGGCAATATCAGAGAAAAAGCAAAGGTTTTTCTGGTTTATTATTATGATGATGATTTTATTTTTTTTATATTAAAATTATGAATCAGGGAGGGAGATTGTCATGGATGGAAAATATTTGAAATGCTAGCAAGAGATTAGTTGACATATTCTTTCATGGATTTCCGTGTATAAAAAAATCAAAATGAATTACGATGATAACCATGTTGAACAGGGACGTTGATTCAGAGAAAATAGGAAAAGTCAAAGATTGTTCAGGTTCTAGTAGGAGGAAGGACAATAATAAGTGAAAGTAAGTAACAGAGAGAGATAAAATAAAAATAAGTGAAACACAGTGGAAAGCTGTCAATGGAGAACATTAACATTACTATCAAAATTTTGTGATTTATACATGCCATCAGGAAATTTCTTGTGGTGAATTATTGACAATTTATAGTGGCCAGAAATCATGTAGCTTAGTTAAATATAGATTATAGCTAATTAAATTATAGAAATGGGATTTTCTGGAAGACAATCCTAATAAAATATCCATATTGAAATAGGATTAGAAATGGACAAGTGGATTTGAATTATAAGAAAAGGCATATAAGGCTTATAAACTAAATGGGTTGGGGGGACATTCCTCTTAAATTTCCTGAAAGAGTCTTATTCATGATTTTATGTAGTCATTTTTTTAAAATTTTAATTGCAATACAGTTAATATATAGTATATTAGTTTCAGATATATAATACAGAGATTCAACAATTCTATAGATTAATCAGTTCTCATGATAAATGTACTCTTTTTTAAACAGTTTCTTAAAAACATTAATTTTTCTATATATATATATTATTTTTTATTTTCAGTTTTTAGTTTAATTCTAGTTAGTCAACATGACTGTAATATTAGTTTTGGGAGTAGAATATAGAGATCCATGACTTAAATATAACACTTAGTGTTCATCGCAAGTGCCCTCCTTAATACCCATCACCTATTTATCCCATCCTTCTACCCACCAATCCTCAGTCTGTTCTCTACAGTTAAGAGTCTGTTTTGTGGTTTGCCTCTCTCTTCCCCCCACCCATGTTCATCCGTTTGTTTCTTAAATCCCACATATGAGTGAAATCATATGGTATATGTCTTTCTCTAACTGACTTATGTTGCTTAGCATTATATACTCTAGCTCCACCCATGGCACTGCAAATGGCAAGATTTCATTCTTTTTGATGGCTGAATAATATTCTATTGCATGTATATATGTATGTGTGTATACATATATGTATATATATATATACACACACACATATATATACATATACATATATATACACACATACATATACATACATACACACACACACTTCTTTATTCATCAGTCAATGGACATTTGTTTTCTTTCCATAATTTGGCTATTATAGATAATGTTGCTGTAAACATCAGGGTACATGTTTCTCTTTGAATCCGTATTTTTGCATCCTTTGGGTAAATATTCAAGGTGCGATTACTGGATTGTAGGGTAGTTGTATTATTAATTTTTTGAGAAACCTCTATACTGTCTTCTATAGTGGCTGCACTAGTTTGCCTTCCTACTAACAGTGCAAGAATGTTCCTTTTTCTCCACATCCTAACCAACACTGAGTTTTTAATTTTTCTCATTCTGACAGGTTTGAGGTGATATCTCATTCTGGTTTTGATTTGCATTTCCCTGGTGATAAGTAATGATGAACATCTTTTCATGTGTCTGTTTGCCATCTGTATGTCTTCATTGCAGAAATGTCTGTTCATGTCTTCCCATTTTTTAATTAGATTATTTGTATTTTTTGGTGTTAAGTAGTATAGGTACTTTTTATATTTTGGATAATGATTCCTTAATATATTTATAATTTGCAAATATCTTCTCCCATTCTGTTGACAGTTTCTTTTGCTGCACAAAAGCTTTTTATTTAGGTGTATTTCCAAAAGTTTGTTTACCAATCATTGTTTTCAATCATGAATATTTCAGTAAGAAGTATTAACATTAACTAAACCCATAAAAAAGAATACTTAAAACATAATTTGTGAAAAATTCAAATATGAGTCAAATAAGATACTTTAGAATTGTTTTCCCTGGGTTATCAGATATACATAAATGTTGCATGCATATAGGGAGGAGCACATTTATAGATTTGAGGCAAGAGGCCAGACATTGTATGGCAAAGATTAAGAAGATGTTTAACTTCCATCCTTCACCTGAAGGTACCTTGAGATTTCCTACAATAGTCTCACTTTCAGTCTCATCTTGGCCAACAAGTTTACTCAACCTACAATCTCCTGGGAGGAGAAGTAAGCAGGGTTTGACAATGATTAACTATATAGAGTCTCTATTATGCAGCAAATGGATAGAAGTATGTATGGTGTTTTCAGAGCCTTTTGAAAAGATGAGTGAATAAACAAATGGATGAAAAGGAATACAAGTAAGGATTATGTTAAAGCAGAAATTATAGAGGATAAGCTAGCATATAGTTCAAACCTCTAAAAGTTGTAAAAATGGAGAATGATCAATGGAAAAAAAAGTATATGAATGTGTGCACTTTTCTACCAATTCTCCATAGGAAATGTGAAATAATTATTGTAAAAGGTATCTAAAGATTACTTCTTTCTTTGAAATATTAGCCAACAATAGATGTTTTTTCTACATTGATCTTATTAGATGCTATTTTTTAAATGTTTATTAACTTATTTTGAGAGAGACAGAGAGCAGTAAGCAGGGGAGGGGCAGAGAGAAAGAGAGAGTCTCAAGCTGACTTCACTCTCAGTGTGGAGCCCAATGTGGGGCTCAGTCTCATGAACTGTGACATCATGACATGAGCTGACATCAAGTGTCAGATGCCCAACCAACTGAGCCACCCAGGAGCCCCTGATTTTATAATATACTCTCAAACAAAGGCACATTAAAGATTACACACACACACACACACACACACACACACGCACACATGTACGTAGATACATTTATATATTTATTTATATATTCATTTATGCATATAATTTATATGTTTATTCATTTATTTAACTTGCTCTTAGTGTATAATGATGAACAAATATTTGTTAACAAAAATGTAGGTAAGATTATTTATCAAAAAAAATTTCTTTAAAAAATTTTAAAACTGTACTTAAAAGTGTATTTTTTGAAATTTTAGAGTGAGAGCACTAGGAAGAGAGGCAGAGAGAGAGAGACTCATAAGCAGGCACCATGCTCAGCAGGGAACCTGATGTGGGGCTCGATCCCATGAGCCTGGGATCATGACCTGAGCCAAAATTAAGAATGAGACGTTCTGGGGCGCCTGGGTGGCGCAGTCGGTTAAGCGTCAGACTTCAGCCAGGTCACGATCTCGCTGTCCGTGAGTTCGAGCCCCGTTTCGGGCTCCGGGCTGATGGCTCAGAGCCTGGAGCCTGTTTCCGATTCTGTGTCTCCCTCTCTCTCTGCCCCTCCCCCGTTCATGCTCTGTCTCTCTCTGTTCCAAAAATAAATAAACGTTGAAAAAAAAAATTAAAAAAAAAAAAAAGAATGAGACGTTCAACCAATTTAACCCACTCAGGTACCCCTAAAAGTGTATTTTTTATAATGTAATGATAATAAATGCATAGAGCTTATAGAATGACTCTTAAATGTTCATGAAGCATGTAAAAAAGTAAAAGGATAGTTATTTGGATAATATTAATTTGGATATGTTACAGAGTAGGTTCATAGTTAGAAATTAGACATATCTTAAGACATATTTGTAAGGAAATGATTTTAATGGTAGAGCAGGAAAACAGGGTCATGTAAATATTATTTCAGGACCATATTTATTTTTCTAGTTTATCTTTCTTTCCTTCCTCTGATGTTAAGAACCTTATGTAGACTACAAGTGGATGTGGTAAGTCTTTCTTGGCAAAAGAAGAGCAAATCAGAATGCAAATTCTCCAGAACTCCTCTAAGGAAACATGTCAGGTTTCTTTTGCATGCGTATGGAATTATCTCCTCGAGAGAAAAAGAGAACAGGAAGAGGAAGGACAAGATCTTGCATGTAATATTTGCTAAAATCTCATTACATAGACTTTGAGTTTTCCATTTTCCCAGTAGAAGCTATTATTCATTTCAAGTTCAAATATATTGCTCAAAATTAAAAGATTTTCTGGCATTTTTTCATAAAAATCCAGATGTTCTAGCTGTCATAACTAGATACTGCGGCATCTTAAAGGCTGTATGTTCCTGGGATCCAAATAGTTTTAAAAGTATATATACAGATCACTTTCTTGGATTTAACTTCTTTTTAAAAAAATTTTTATAACATTTACTCATTCTGGGGAGACAGAAAGACAAAGCATGAGTGTGGGAAGGGCAAAGAGAGAGAGGGGGACACAGTATCCAAAGCGGGATCCAGGCTCTGAGCTGTCAGCGCAGGGCCTGACACAGGGCTTGAACCATGAAGCGTGAGATCATGACGTGAGCCAAAGTCAGATACTTAACCGACTAAGCCACCGAGGCACCCTATTTTTTTAAATCAATACAAGGAAGAGGTGCTTTATTCCTATTTCCTAAATTTCATACAACCATGTATTATCATAGCTCATCAATTTTCTCTGACATATTTGAAAATAAATATTTTCTAACTTATCAAATACCTGGAGTGAGTAGGTTCTTACCTTGTCTTCCTAAGTCTTACCAAGACTTACCAAGTCTTTTTACTATGGCACAAATAACCAACACTATATTCACTTACATTGGATGTGAATTCATTTTGTTCACTTTTATGAAGTCTGATTTAGCATACTCTAATAAACAAATATTGCTTAGTAGAACATGTGGGTAAAGACTGCTTAGAGAAAATCTAGGAATAAAATTATTTAGAAGTATAATTTTCATAATTTGTTAATAATAAATCTGTAAAACCTGAAAAATATTGTCTCTTAATGGACCACTGAAATGAAAGCAAACTTATTTGGAGCAAATTAGTTTGGAGAGGTTGAGGCCTCAAATTTTAATTGAATGTAAATGGTGCATTCAGTATGCAAGGCACCATCATTTGAACAGTCTTGAAAAAGATTAAAAGAAGTCTCTCTGTTCAGGAAATAGCACATTAAAAAGCTGTGTATAGCCTAGTTATGTCAGTAAACCATATTATGTGTGTGTTAGCAGACCACCTTAGTGGATGAGATGTATTATAATCAGGATGTTTATCATACATAATTACTGAACAGGAGCTGTATTATATGGCACTGACAAGCATGGATCCGTAGTTCTAGATTTATGTCCTTTTAGGTTCCTGAGCAGAGCTTGTTATGTATAAACCAGCAGAAGCAGATGGACTGCTCTCCAGAGTACAATAGAGCAATGTAGGATTTTACAGGAGAGAAAGTTTCCTTTAGCAAAACCACAGAAATGTATATGGCTAGAGAGACAAATTCCACAACTGAGCAAAAAGAACGGTTGGTCACACTTAAAATTTGATTGATAGATATTAAAGCTGATGAGCGGATGCTTGTGAAAAAAGAAAGGGGGGAGATGGAGGGGAAAGAGGAAGAGGGAGAGAGAGAGAGAGTGCATTTCTTATCTAAAAATTAGCACAAACTTGACTGTATCAAATAAACCCTGAAAGCACAGACTCTAAAGCTACTTTTTTTTTTAAGTTCATTTATTTATTTGGAGACAGACTGAGACAGTAGAAGTGGGGCAGGGGCAAAGAGAGACGAGGAGAGAAAATCCCAAGCAGGCTCTGCGCTGTCAGCACAGAGCCCAATGCAGACTCTAGCTCATGAAACTGTGAGATCATGACTTGAGCTGAAACCAAGAGTCGGATGCTCAACTAACTGAGTCGCCCAGGTGCCCTAAATCTACTTTTTAATAGATGTGTAACCTTGGACACATTTATTTACCTCTCATCCAGTCCCTCTTCCGAGATAGAGACAATAACTGCACTGGTCATAGAGATGCCATAAGGATTAAATGAGATGAGAATGAAATAGTCACCTCTATACAAATGTTGGTTGTAATTATTATCCTGATTTTATTGATGAGTAAAATTCTCAGATTTTAAGGGCCTTAGCCAACATTTCCCAACTCGTAACAGAGTGCAAAGCAGATAATAAGTGCCTCAATTATCTGTTAATGTATAACAAATCATCCTAAAGTTAATGACTGAAAACAAGAACAGTGTATGATTTCTCACAATTCTATTGGTTGACCAAGTGGTTCCCCTGCAGGTCGTCCTTGGGTTCACTGCGCAACGGTATTTCCCTAGTGCTTCAGCTGGGCACTTAACTAAAATGGCTGAGATGAGAGGGCCTTTCTTTCCAATATTTTTAACCTATGTTTTTTCTCAGGACTTCAAGTGATAAGCCACCAGTCTACAAAGACCTCATCACATCTGTTTGCCTTACATTTACTGATGTTACATTGACCAAATTAAGTCCCATAGGCAAGTCCAGGGTCAATATGGAAGAGGACTGCCCAAGGGTATAGGTAGCAGAAGGTGTGAGTTATTGGTGGCCATCATAAAATCAATTATCCACATCTGTGGATCTGAAAATCCTTTGATTTTTTTATGTGCTCCTTTATTTATATAAAATATGTTTATATAAATATAAAGCATTTATATTTATATAAAATACATACTTTTGATACTTTTTATTTATATAAAATATATTTATATTTATTTAAAATAATTATGTACTTTAGACACTTTTTTCAGAATGAAGAACCTCTGTGTATTTGTGTGTGTGTGCATGGCACTTACACACGAACGCTTACATGGGGAGTATGGCTGAAAATTCTTGAAATCTACGATTTAACTGGAAAAAAATCTGCATAATGTTCTAAAAATTTGTGGCAAACAAAGTAATAATAATAAAATTGTTAAAGTAGGAATTTATTCAGAATACAGGTACATCGATATTGAATCTTGCCTGTGCCACTAACCTGTTAATTGATTACCTGCTGATGGGTATTTGGTGATAAGAATATGTAAGGCAGTGGACATTTGCTATCATACTGAATGTTTTACCCATCTGGAAAGGTGATTATCAAATAATGTATATATATATATATTTTAATGTGCCCATGATTAATTATATATATTGGTCTCAAGTGAATTCACTTTTTTGTTTTTTTTGCGATACTCCTTCATTTATACCACATAGTTTCCTCAAAGTTTTTGTTTCCCTTCTCTTTCAAATGCAGCTAATAATATCTACTATGATACCAATTTCTTTTTTATTTTTAGAATTAGCGATGTTGTACATCAAGAATCTGTCATAATGCTTGGCCCCCCTTAATAGGCACTAAATAAATCGAGCAACTGCTCCTCTGTTTTGCTGCTGCTAAAGCTCTCCCTCCTCCTCAAAGCCTGGTCTCTCCCTTCCTTCTTTCACTCCTTCTTCCCTCTCTCCTTGCCTTCAATTTTAATTCTAGTGTCTTTTGCTATGAACCATTTTAAATATTTATTTAGTAATATATAACAATATTCACCTATATAGCTTTTGAATTACAACATACTTAATAAGTTTATAGCCATAAAGTATTTTTTAATATTCTATATTTTCTTCCAATAGTATATAGTTTTTGAAAGTGTTTAAATTTTAAATCCACCATAGTTTTTATGCATATGCTTGGGCATATGTTTGTTATAGAGTCAAGCTCTGCATTTTTTAATATATATATGTGTAGCCAATTATCATACAATCACTAATTTAATATCATCTTTACCATATGTTACTTTATCATTTATACATGCTTTTATATCTAGACCTAATCTGTCCCATTAATGCATTTTGCTATCCTTAAACCAAAAGCACACATTTTTAATTGCTGTAACTTTCCCATGCTGTGACATCTGGTAGGGCATGTTTATTTTCTCTTATTCAGAGTTTTAATTTTTTTAAGTGTTCTTGGTTATTTTTGTATATTTTATTTTACATATGAATTATAAAGTCATTTACTACTTTTTTATTGATTTTCTTCTGGAATTGTTCTCATCTTCCAGAATTCTAATTAGACAAACGTTTAATTTTCTGAATCATCAATGTTATGTAACATTTTATTGTGATATTTTTCCTCTATATTTTGCACTTTATACTTTGGCTCACTTTCTTATATATTTTGTATTATATAGTCAACATTCATGTATTTGTATTTTATTACATGGTACTCAATTGATAAAAAATATCAGAAATTATATTTTAACTCCATAAGCTTTCTTATTCTTGATTTTTCTTATTCATTATGGACTTTTTCTGTTTTTTCCTTTCTTTCCTAAATATTTCTAGGAATACTAAATAATTTTTTAAGGTATTTTCTTGGTCCTGATTTTGTATGCATTATAACCAGACTAGTTATTTTGCTTTTTTATCTTGATCCTTTTATTTTATGTTCTTTATTTATCATAAATATCCGTTAACCCTTAACTGGTAATCCATATTTATTAATGGGAAATGAGTAATTATTCAAAGGTAGCTGATATTATTATTAATAATAATGGCTAATACTTAAAATGCTCTTGCTGTATATAAGGCCATTATATGTTCATTAATATCTTCATTAAATGAGGTAACATGTTCATTATGACTATGAAAAGCTTTAATATGGAGGTGTTTTTCTCTATTTTGTCACTAAAATTAGTTACTTTTTTTTTTTTATTATGTACAGATTCTTTCATTATACCCAATAAGATGGTTTGAATTATTTTGACTAGGATCTGCCTCAGTGTTTGATCTCATCACCCAATCTCCCTAAGAGAGCTCTCTCTAGGAAAGTGTTACACTTTGCAGTTCTTGGGCTCTATTATCATGAAGGCAAACATCTAAGTACCTGCTCTGAATATTCACAGGGAAAATCTGCCTAGCTATTCCACAGACAGTAGTTTCTCTGATTATCATAATGATAATTCCCAAAGCAATTTTTTTGAAGAGTTGATATACTTTATGCCACATCAGGGCTATTAACACATAGTAATGCTATTTAACATTATGATATTTCATCTATACTTTCATCCACTCCATATCTCCCTCCTTTATTATTATGACATATTAAAAGGGTCTTGAGAACATTTACATACATTAAAAGGCACAAATGTTGAATTTTTTCTTATAATCCAGTGCGTTTTTTTTTTTTTTTGTATATTCAGAGTTGTGCACCTATTATCAATAATCCGATTTTGAAGTATCTTCATACCTCCAAAACACCCCATTAATAAGCAAAAGGCCCTCCTCATATTCCTCTAAACTCTCCCTTTCAGACCTGGGCTACCACCAATACACTTCCTGTCTCTATTAGTAAAAGACGAACTAGGTTCATGAGTTTTTTTTTTCAAGAGTTTATTTGAGCATACATCAGTTAGAATTGGGCAGCAGCAAACCAACAATTATGAGCACTCCACCTACAGGAGGTAGAAGTTTTTGTAGAGAATATACAGAAGCAAAACAAACAAAACTATTTAATTGCTATAGTTCAAACAGGTGCTTTATTTATATAGCAAGTTGGCTGTTTGTGATTGGTTGTTCTTAATTTTCATTTTCTTGGATGTGAGTTCATTTAGTCTGGCTAAATTAGGAATTTTGGGCTACCAAAGCATTAAGGCCACCCCAGTCTAATAGGCTCCTTGTTTAATTAATTTAACACTATAAATTTGCCTATTTTGGACACCTCCTATCAATGGAATAATGAAATTTATGGTCTTTTGTGAACTTTCTTTCACTTAGCATAATGTTTTTGATCCATCCATGTTGTAGCATGTTATCAGTATTTCTTTTTTTTTTTACTGCTAAATAATATTCTATTGCAAAAAAATGCACATTTTGTTTATCCATTCATTAGTTGATGGACATTTGGATTGTTGCATTTTTATTGATTATGAATTGATTTTTTCATATGCATGTTTCCATTTCTATTGAGTATATACCCAGAAGTAGAATTGCTTGGACATATGGTACCTCTATGCTTAACATTCTGATATACTTCCAAACCGTTTACCAATGTAGTTTTACTGTTCTATATACCCGCCAGTGGTGAGTGTTATGAGTTCTAGTTTCTCCACATTGTCACCAACACTTGGTTTATATGTCTTTTTGATTATAGCCATCCTAGTGGATATAAAGTGGCATCTCATTACTCTGTTTACTTACATTTCACTAGTGACTAAGGATGTTGTTCATCTTTTCATGTGCTTGTTGACCACTTGTGTATATTCTTTGGAAAAATATATTTAAATCCCTTTGCCCATTAAAAAATGAGCCTTTGTCTTTTTGTTTAATAAGATGATATATTTTGGAAACTAGACCCTCGTCAGATAAATGATATGCAAGTATTTTGTCCAATGATGTAAGTTGTTTATGTTGATTCTCTCTCATGATGGAGTCCTTCACAGTACAAAAGTCTTCAATTTTAATGAAATCTAAATTTTTCAATGGTTACTAGTTCTTTTGGTGTCATACCTAATAAATCAGTGCTAAATCCAAAGTCACAAAGATTTACCCCTATGATCTCTTCTAAGAGCATAAAGTTTTTGCTCTTACATTTGGGTCTATGATCAATTTTAAGTTAACTTTTTGTGTGTGATGTGAAGTAGGGGTCCAGATTAATTATTTTGCCCTTGAAAATAAGTGTCCCAGAATAACTGGTCAAAATGACTATTCTTTCTCCACTCATTAGTCTTAGCATCTTTGTCAGAATTAATTGATGGCATATGAGGGGTTTATTAGGCTTTCAGTTATATCTCACTATCCTTAAATCAGTACAACACTTTGCTGATTACTGTAAATTTGTAGGAAGTTTTGAAATTGGGAATCATGTCTTCCAACTTTATTCTTCCTTTTCAATGTTGTTTTTAGCTTTTTTGAGTCCCTAATAATGCCATTAGAATTTTAGAAATAGGTGTGTGTATGTGTGTGTGTGTGTGTGTGTGTGTGTGCGTGTGTTTTAATATGGCAAAAGACCCAGCTGAGATCCTTATAAAATGCATTGAATCTAGTTATGGATACATTGCTATCTTAACAATATTAAGTCATACAATTTATGCTTATGGGATGTCTTTCCATTTATTTAGATTTTATTTAATATCTTTCAACAATATTTTATAGATTTATGTACACTCTTTATACTTTTGTTTATTAAATTTGTTCTCAGGCATTTTATTATTTCTGATGCTATTGTAAATAGGTGATTTCTTAATTTCACTTTTGAATTGTTTGTTGATAGGGTATAAAATGTAATTGAATTATTTATATTGATCTTACATACTGTAGACTTACCGGAATTGTTTATTATTCCTAATAATTTTATTGTGGATTTCTTCAGATTTCATATTTTGCATATTAATGATTATGCCATCTATAAACAGAGATAGTTATACCTATTTCTTAGAAATGTTTATTTTTCTCACCTAATTGCTCTGGCTTCTATCTTCAGTAAAATTTTGAATAGAAGTTGCAAGAGTGGATGTCCTTGACTTTTTCCTTGATATAGGAAAAAGTGTTCTATTTTTCACCATTTCATATCTATATTTTAGTTGAGGATTTTAATTAGATGCACTTTATTAGCCTGAGGAAGTTTCTATCTCAATTTGTTAACTTTCTTTTTTCAATCACAAACGGTGTTGGATTTTGTCAAATATTTATATGTCATTGAGATTATCAAATAATTTTTTCTTTTATTTGCAAAATATGTTGCATTGCCTTAATTGATTTTCAAATGCTAAACCAACCTTCATTCCTGGAATAAATCTACATGGTAATCAAGTAGCATTTATTACAGTTCTGCATTGGGTTTGCTAGAATTTTATTGAAGATTTTTGATTCTATGGTCAAAGAAATAATTGGTCTGTGGTTGTCTTCTTGTGATGTCTTTGTCTTGTTTTGTGTTAGGGCAATACCATCCTCATAGAGTAGGCTGTGAAGTATTCCTTCTTCTAGATTTTTATGAAGGAGTTGGTGAAGAATTGGTATTAATTCCTCCTTTAATATTTTTTAGAATTCACCATTGAAACCATCTGGGCCTGGGTTTTTCCTAGTAAAATGTTTTTTTTTTTTTTTGTTACAAATTACAAATATTCTGTTATAGGTCTATTCTGATTGTCTTTTTTTTTTTTTTTTTTTGAGTCAGTTTTTCTAGTTTGTGTCTTTCTAGGAATATATTTAATTCACCTAACTGATTGCACATGGATGTTAATAGTATTCTCTTATTATTGTTTTAATTTCTGTTAAGTCATTTTTATGTGTTTTCTTTTATTCCTGACTGCAATGATTTGTTTTCTCTCCTTTTTCTATGATCTATCACTTTTAAACTTTTTTTTGAAAGCCAACTTTTTGTTTTATTACTTTCCCCCAATGGTGTTGTATTCCCTATTTCACTTACTTATAATCTAATCCATATCATTTCTTTTATTTCTCCTTCCCTTGCACTACTTTGATCATTTTTAATTCCTTAAGGTGGAAAGTCAGGTTATTGATTTGAGATCTTTCTTATTTTTAAATATAAGTATTTATAAATACATATTTCCCCTAAGCACTGTATTAGAAGCATCTCATTAGATTCAGTATGTTGTTTTCACTCACCTTAACATGTTTTGTAAGTTCCCTTTGATTTCTTTCTTATTCTATTGGTTTTCTAGGAATATATTTCATTTCAGGATATTTGGGAGTTCTCCTAATTTATATATTTTTAAGTTTTTATTTAACTTCCAGTTAGTTAACACCCAGTGTGATATTAGTTTCAGGTGTATAACATAGTGATTCAGAACTTGCATACAGTACCCAGTGCTCATCACAAGTGCACCCCTAATCCCCATCACCTATCTTACCCAGTTCCTCACCCACCTCCCCCCTGGTAACCATTAGTTGTTTCTCTATAGTTAAGAGTCTGCTGCTTGGTATGTCTCTCTCTTTTTTCCCTTTGTTTGTTTGGTTTGTTTCTTAAATTCCACATATGAGAAAAATCATATGGTGTTTGTTTTTCTCTGACTGATTTCATTTAGCATAATACACTCAAGCTTCATCCACATCTTGGCAAATGGCAAGATTTCATTCTCTTTGATGACTGAGAAATATTCCATTTTATATAGTTGTAGTCCACATCTTATGTATTCATCAGTAGATGGACACTTGGACTTTTTCCATAATTTGGCTGTTGGAGATAATGCTGCTGTAAACATCAGGATGCATGTGTCCCTTCAAGTTAGTATTTTTGTATTCCTTGAATAAACACCTAGTGGTGTAATTGCTGGATTGTAGGGTAGTTCTATTTTTAAAAATTAAAAAAATTCTCCTAATGTCTCTTTGGCTTCTAACTTTAATTCCATTGTAGTAAGAGAACATATTTTTATTATTTCAATCTTTTAAGTATATTGAATCTTGTTTTATAATTTAGCATGAAGTCTATCCTTAAGAATGTTACATGTGCACTTCAGAAAAACATGTGTCATCCTGTTTATCTGAGGAACATTGCATATTTGTTAGCTATGATTAGGTTTATAGTGTTACTCAAGTCTCCTACTTTTTTGGTTGGTATTCTGCTTAGTTTTCTACCAATGTTTTAAGTGGGATAATATTTTAAGTGTCATTGAATTGTCTGTTACTCTTTTCTGTTCACTCATACTTTGCCTTATTTATTTGGGGACTATATTGTTAGGTGAACATATTTTTTGTAATTATAAACATTTTCTGATGGTTTAACTGTTTTAACATTATAAAATCTCCTTCTGTCATTAAAATTATTTTTGTCTTGAAGTCTATTTATTTCTGGTAATAATGTAGGCTACCCAGCTCTCTTTTGGTTATTGTTTGTGTAGCAAATATTTATTATTATTATATTTTCACCTGTGAATGTGTGTTTGAACCTATAAAGTATATATATTGTAGATAGCAAATAATTGAATAATATTTTGTTTTATTAAAAAATTAACATTTATTTATTTTTGAGAGACAGAGAGAGACAGAGAATGAGCATGGCAGGAGGGGAGGGAGCACAAAGAGAGGAGGAGACACAGAATCCGAAGCAGGCTCCAGGGTCTGAGCTGTTAGCACAGAGCCCAACTTGGGGCTGGAACCCACAAACGATGAGATCATGACATGAACCAGAGTTGGGCGCTCAGCCAACTGAGCCATAGAGGTGCCCCTATTTTGTTTTATTTTTTAAATATATGCTGCCAATCTCTGACTTTTTATTACAATGTTTAATCTATTTGTATTTTATATGGTTACTGAGAAGAGCATTTACATCTGTCACTTTGTTATTTGTTCTTGAAAAAAAAATAGGGGTACCTTGATAACTTAGTTAAGAGTCTGACCCTATGTCTTTTGATTAGAGTGTTTAGTCCATTTACATTCAGAGTTATTATTGAAAGATATGGGTTTAGAGTCATTGTGGTGTCTGTAGCTTTCATGCTTGTAGTGATGTCTCTGGTACTTTGTGGTCCTTGCAACATTTCACTCACAGAATCCCCCTTAGGATCTCTTGTAGGGCTGGCTTAGTGGTGATGAATTCCTTCGGTTTTTGTTTGTTTGGGAAAACCTTTATTTCTCTTTCTATTCTGAATGACAGACTTGCTGGATAAAGGATTCTCGGCTGCATATTATTTTCTGTTCATCACATTGAAGATTTTCTGCCATTCCTTTCTGGCCTGCCAAGTTTCAGTAGATAGGTCTGCCACTAGTCTTATGGGTCTCCCTTTGTAAGTTACAGCTTATTTATCCCTAGCTGCTTTCAGAATTTTCTCTTTATCCTTGTATTTTGCCAGTTTCACTATGATATGTCATGCAGAAGATTGATTCAAGTTACATCTGAAGGGAGTTCTCTGTGCCTCTTGGATTTTAATGCCTTTTTCCTTCCCCACATCAGGGAAGCTCTCAGCTATGATTTGTTCAAGTACACCTTCAGCCCCTCTCTCTCTTCTTATGGAATTCCTATGAAATGGATGTTGTTCCGTTTGATTGCATTACTTAGTTCTCTAATTCTCCCCTCACACTCCTGGATTTTTTTTTATCTCTCTTTTTCTCAGCTTCCTCTTTTTCCATAATTTTATCTTTTAATTCACCTATTCTCTCCTCTGCCTCTTCAATCTGTGCTATGGCCACCTCCATTTTATTTTGCACCTCATTTATAGCATTTTTAGCTCCTCATGACTATTTCTTAATCCCTTGATCTTTTGTAGCATTAGATTCTCTGCTGTCCTCTATGCTTTTTCCAAACCTAGTGATTAATTTTATAACTATTATTCTAAATTCTTGTTCCATTATATTGCTTAATATAATCATTTTTGATAAATTCGTTAGCTGTTGCTACTTCCTGGAGTTTCTTTTGAGGAGAGTTCTTCCATTTTGTCATCTTGGGTAGTCTCTTCGGTGGCTCACAGCTGCAGGGCACTTCCCTTGTACTGTCCAGAGTAACTTGTATTGGTGGGTGGGGCCGCAGTCAGACCTGATGTCTGCCCCCAGCCCACCACTGGGGCCACAGTCAGACTGGTGTGTACTTTGTCTTCTCCTCTCCCAGGGGTAGGACTCACTGTGGAGTGGTGTGGCCCATGTCTGGGCTACTTGCACACTGCCAGGCTTGTGGTGCTGCTTCAATGGGATCTGGTGTGTTAGCCAGGATGGATCCACAAGGTGCACAGGGGCAGGAGGGGCAGACTTAGCTCCCTTTGCCATCAGTGGTCCCCTGTGGGAGGGGCCCTGTAGCACTGGGAGGGAGGCAGACCCATTGGAGGGATGGATCCACAGAAGCACAGCATTGGGTGTTTGCGCGGTGCAAGCAAGTTTGGTGACAGGAACTGGTTCCCTTTGGGATTTTGGCTGGGGGATAGGAGAGGGAGATGGAGCTTGCCAGCGCCTTTGTTCCCTGCCGAGCTGAGCTCTGTCTTGTGGGGCTCAGCAACTCTCTCTCACAGTGCCCTCTCGCCCTCCCCGCACTTTGAGAGCATAGCTGTTGACTTTTAACATTCCAGATGTTAAGTCCCACTGGCTGTCAGAACTCACACAGTCCAACCCCTCCACTTTTGCAAGCCAGACTTCGGGGGCTCTGCCTTGCTGGGCAGGCTGCCCCTCCACTGCCCCGGCTTTCTCCAGCCAGTCCATGTAGTGTGCCCTGCCTCTCTGCCCTTCCTGCCCTCTTCCGTGGGCCTCTTGTCTGCGCTTGGCTCTGGAAAGTCCATTCTGCTAGTCTTCTGGAAGTTTTCTGGGTTATTTAGGCAGATGTGGGTGGAATCTAAGCAATCAGCAGGACAAGGTGAACCCAGCGTCCTCCTACACTGCCATCTTCCCTCCAAATCTCTCTCTTATTTCTTCTTTGATGTCATTGATCTTTGTGTCTGTTTTTATGCTGATACCATGCTGTTTTTATTACTATAGCTTTGTAATATAGCTTGAAATTGGGGACTATGATGCTCCCATCTTTTCTCTTCTTTCTCACAAGCACTTTGGCTATTCAGGTATTTTTGTGATTCATATAAGTTTCATGATTGCTCTGTTTCTGTGAAAAATGCCCCTGGAATTTTAATACAGATTGCATTAAGTCTATAAATTGCTTGCAGTAGTTTGGGCATCTAAGATAGCATATATTCTTCCAATCCGTGAGCATGGATATTTTTCACTTATTTGTGTCTTTTGAAACTTCTTTCATTAATGTTTTACAGTTTTTCAGTGTATAGTTATTTCACTTCCTTGGTTAAATGTAAATTCCTATTTTCTTCATTTCAATTCAATTATAAATGGGATTGTTTTCTTAATTTTTCTGATAGTTTGTTATTAGTATATAGAAACAAAAGCTTTTGTATATTGATATTTTATTTTGCACATTTACTGAATTTGTTGATTAGTTCTATTACTTTTTTGCTGGAGTCTCTAGGGTTTTCTATATATAACATGTCATCTGCAACTAGTAATAGTTTTACTTTTTCTTTTCCAATTAGGATGTCTTTCATTGATTGGTTGCCTAATTGCTCTGGGTAGGGCTTCTAATGCTATGTTAAATAAAAGTGGCAAGAGTAGGCATCCTTGTTTTTTTTCTGATCTTAGAGGAAAGTCCTTTTCAGCTTTTCACCACTGGGTATGATGTTATCTGTGGGCTTGTCATAAATGGCCTTTATCAAATTGAAGAATATTCCCTCTGTCACCACTTTCTTGAGAGTTTTAATTATAAATGGCTGTTGAGTTTTGTCAAAAGTTTTTATTTTTATCTATTGAGATGATCGTATGATTTTATTCTTCATTTTGTGATGTCATGTATCACATTGATTGGCTTGTAGATGTTGAACTATCCTTGCATCCTTGGAATAAATTTCAGTTAATTGTGGTATATGATATTTTTAATGTGTTGTTGAATTTGGTTTGCTTATATTTCATTGAGGATTTTTGCATCTATGTTTATCAAGGATATTGGTTTATAGTTTTCTTATCTTGTGAAGTCCTTGTCTGGTTTTGGTATCAGCATAATTATGGCTTTGTATAATAAGTTTGAAAGTGTTTCTTCATCTTTTTTTTCAAAGATTTTGAGAATGATTGGTAGTGTTAATTTTCTTTAAATGTTTGGTAGAACTAACCAGTGAAGCCATCTTGTGCTGGACTTTTCTTTGTTGTGAGGTTTTGATTACTGATTTGATCTTTTTGCTAGTAACTGGTCTGTTCTAATTTTTTATTTCTTTGTGATTAAATCTTTGTGGTTATATGTGTCCATGAATTTTCAATTTCTTCTAGGCTATAAAATTTGTTGGTGCATAATTGATCACAGTAATCTCTTATAATACTCTTTATATCATTCATTTTTGAAGGATATAGAATTTTTTCAACAATTTGCTTCTTTCACCTCTTTGAATAGTTCATCTTCCTGGAAACCTCAGTTTCCAATAAGAAATCAATTTTTTTTAGGGGCGCCTGGGTGGCGCAGTCGGTTAGGCGTCCGACTTCAGCCAGGTCACGATCTCGCGGTCCGTGAGTTCGAGCCCCGCGTTGGGCTCTGGGCTGATGGCTCAGAGCCTGGAGCCTGTTTCCGATCTGTGTCTCCCTCTCTCTCTCTGCCCCTCCCCCGTTCATGCTCTGTCTCTCTCTGTCCCAAAAATGAATAAACGTTGAAAAAAAAAAAGAAATCAATTTTTTTATTGATTATTTATTGTATATTATGAATCATTTTTTCCAGCTACTCCAAAATTCCCCCTTTGGCAATTTGACTATAATGTATGTAGTGATAGATTTCCTTAAATATAACCTACTTAGAGCTTATTGAGTCACTTGGTATGGATATAAGGGTTTTTAATCAAATTTGTTAAGTTTTTTTGTTCCTTTAATTCTTCAAATATTCCTTATGCCCCTTTCTCTGTCTTCTCTTCTTCTGGGCTTCTTCTGGGCTAAGCAAATATTCTTATGCTTGATGATGTCTGTGTTAGGTTTAAAAAATGTCTCCTTTCTACTTTGAATTTGCTGCTGAGGCTGCTAATTTTTTTTATTATTATTTCAGTATTGTACTTTTCAATCCTAGAAACTTTTCATTTTTTTAATTTTCTCTTTTTTGATATTCACTATTTACTGAGTCACCATTGCCATATTTTCTTTTAATTCTTTACATATAGTTTCCTTTTGTTCTTTGAACATATTTACAATAGTCCTTTAAAATTCTATCTAGTAATTTAAACATCTGGGCCCACTAGATACAGTTTCTCTTGAGTCATTTTCTTCTTGTGTATGAACAAAACATTTTTGTTTATTTCCATTCACATAATTTTTATAGAATACTGGTCATTTTAAATGATGTAATATGCAACTTGAAATCAGACTCCCCCCTCCCCAGGATTTTTTCTTGTTTTTGACATTACCATTACTATGCATAGTGACTTTCCTGGACCAGTTCCATAAGTCTGTGTTCTTTGTCATGGGTGAGCACAGAAATCTATGCTCACTTAGCTCAATGGTCAGCTAATAGTTTTTCTTAAGTTGCTTGAACCAATAAGACTCCTAGCCTGGAAACCAGGGACAAAACCCTCTATGGATATTGCATTCTCCAGATTTTCTTTTTAAGATTTTTGATAGCTTCTTGTTTGTACTATATAATATAGCCACCTCAGGTAGCCATAATGTAAAGCCTTTACTGCTGATTGTTTTTGACATATACACTCACTGAATAAGGTTGGAGTCAAGTCAAATAAAGGCAAGTTCCATGAATGTAGCTTTTCTAGGAATAATCTAGCAAGGTCATATAGTGACATTTCTCAGAATATTTTTAAGAGACTCCAAGCCCATCTTCTCTCTCCAGTGGTGGCTAGCCTCCTGATTTTCACAGCTGTAATTGTCCCAAGGTTGCTGTTTTGTAAGGATACTTTAGTGCTAGAGAGTGGGGAATTGTAATAAGAAATGTAAATGCTTACCAAGATTTAACTATTTTCTTGAAAAAAAAAAAAAAAACTCCTCAAATTTTTGTAAGCTGTGGTTATTTGCAGAGTTCCAAAACATTTGATTTTGACAATGTTTGTCAGTATTTGCAAACTTTTAGCAAGGATTTAGAAAGCCGCATTCTAATGTTCTGGAAATACCCATGAAAAAAGTAGTCCTGTGATTTTTCTAACAGTTGAGTCCAATTTTGTTCTCTAGTTTCTGTTTAGAAGTATACAACCCTTATTAAGAGAAGGACTCTATTGTTTTTTGGTTACAAGTTTCTTCATTTGGACTTATCCATTACCCTAATGTTTTCAGTTTCTACTTTCTAGAAATAACATACAACTCTTTTAATAGCATCTCTTTGTTTAGGCAGTTCTTTTGTTTAAACAAACATGTTTATTTAAATTGATTTTCTCTCATTGCAATGGGGTTATGAGAAATGGAATCACATATGGATATTTGGTCTACCATCTTGAAGTAGACCTCACATTCATTACTTATACTGAATCTATAAAATACATATATGCATAGATTGATAATGAACACGATCCTATCATTTAATAAATATCTCGCTAAAGGTTGTATTAAAAAAAACACCTTTTCATTTTTGAGTGTTCTTATTGTTCATGGACACTTTTACAAAAATTAATGATTTGAATAATGAAACACCAAAAGGACAATTAACAGACATATCTTAGAAAGTAAGAGAGAGATTCTTGATTTATAAGTGCTTGCTGTGTTATATAAAGTTGTGAGTATATATGCCATTAATAGAAATGCCAGTGTAAGCTGAACATTACTCTGTTGAAGCTAATGAGTACTGAAGATATATAAATTCCATTCTTCAAATGTATTTAAGTATGTATAAAATTAAAGATAAGCACACTGATTTATGAAAAGAATACTATTATCTGATTAAAAATCAACAAGTAGCCAAGTAATTTCTAAATGTGAATATTGAGGTATTTTGAGCAGTCAGAAAAATTTATGTGAAGACTCTACCATCCATAAGTTTTCACTTGAAAAATGTAAATTTTCCTCATGAACTTCCAATACATTTCAATTATAATTACACATCATTACTAGTGCTTTTGTACCTCTCTTTTTTATTCATTTTACTTCTGAGGACTGTACTAATTAATAAGAAATATTTGAGGATAAAACATTTATTGAGATTGAAGTTAACTTTATCATTTTGATCTGTTTCCATGAAATGCAGACAAAGGCTCTTGGTTTCCAGGGGTGTTCAAACAGTTTGGAATTGTGGAATTCCAAATTATGCAAGGATAAGTGCTCATACTTTAACATAACCAGAGTGTGTACCTTATTCATGGGTATAAAGCAATCTAAGGAATTACTTCTCTTGAAGGGACAGATAATCAACATTGCTACTATGAGCTATAGGTAAAGTATGGTTTTATGTGTTAATGAAATATTTCTCTTCATAAACTATTCCCCTTACAGTATTTGAGTGCTAGCTTTAAGAATATTATAAACGAGGGGCGCCTGGGTGGCTCAGTCGGTTGAGCGTCCGACTTCAGCTCAGGTCATGATCTCGTGGTCCGTGGGTTCGAGCCCCGCGTTGGGCTCTGTATGACAGCTCAGAGCCTGGAACCTGTTTCAGATTCTGTGTCTCCCTCTCTCTCTGCCCCTCCCCCACTTGCACTCTGTCTCTCTCTGTCTCAAAAATAAATAAACATAAAAAAAAGAATATTATAAATGATGGGGTGCCTGGGTGGCTAAGTTGATTAGGTGTCCGACTTCGGCTCAGGTCATGATCTCAGGGGCTCGTGGGTTCGAGCCCCACATCAGGCTCTGTGCTGAAAGCTCAGAGCCTGGAGCGTGCTTTGGATTCTGTGTCTCCCTCTCTCTCTGCCCCTCCCCATCTCATGCTCTCTCTCTCTCTCTCTCAAGAAATAAACATTGAAAACATTTTTTTAAAGAATATTATAAGTGATGCATGTCTATGTCTGTATTGTCTGAATTGTGTGGGTGATTGTTTCTTTTCAATCTTTCTTTGTTAGTCTTTCTTTGCTAATCTTGATCTCATAACTACTTGCCTTTCCCTGTTCACCCAAAGATATATCCTTCTTGCTACAAGTCTCCATTCTTAGACCCTTGAGTCCAATCACATCTTTAGAAAACATGTATTGTTCTCATGAGTATGTCAAATACTAAGGGGGCTTGAAAAAACAGGGGAAGGTTAAGTCATTATGTGTCCTTAAAAGAGAGGAACATGGAGGAATGCCCACTACCACTTACAAAGAGGAAGCTATGAAGTTTAATTTGATAAGCTTTGCATTTCATTTTCTTAATAGAGGAAAGCATCCCAAAGATGAACAAAAGTAAAAAGGGCCACACTGTGTTACTGAAACAATTCTCACCATATTTTGGAAATCTTACTGATGAACCACCAATAATTATTAAGATAGCAGAGAAGTCCCAACTTACTAATACATTATATTCTAATTATCCAGTAGCCTTCAGGAGTAGCACAATTAAATTCAAGTATCAGATATCCCAAAGAACATTGAATTAGTTGCAGATACTCACAATAATAACCATCTCATCTAGAAGAATAGTGAAATAATTATAAGGAGACAGTGTTCCCCTAAAGATATAGATAAGACCTGAAACTCAGGCTAGGTATATTTTGAGGAGAAAGAAAGGGCAGCTCAGATTGTAAAGGGGCTTCCTGATTAGGGTATGGAATACCATAGCATGCTGGCTAACAAATTCACTAAACATAACCCTAAGCAATTCAATAAACATTTTCACTCTCTCTCTCAAACACATATGACAGTAGAAACTGTAAAATAAATTGACCCCTATGTGCAGTTAAGGGTGAACCCCCTGGGATGAGTCCAGCCATGTGAATGGAAGATACTTCTGCCTGGCAACAGCTAGCCTAGATTTTACTTCTCCAAGAAAGAAGACCTAACTATTAATTAGGAGAAAAAAGGGGGGGAGGGAAGGCTTACGGAGGATAAAATTTTATCTATCAGTTTTATATTTTTTTTCTTTCTACAAGGATTCATTTTTAAAGATTTCTACAAGAAAAATAAATTTTGAAAATATAAAGAGTACTCTTTGTGTCTCAGTCTGAAGGCTCCTCTCATTGCAGCATCTCACAAGATGCCATACTTGTAAGACAGGGAACCTTCTTTTGCTGATCTCCCTTGATATAACAAGAAATAGGAGAGTAAATAGAATGCTAACAAAATGATCTTTCTCTCTCCTTTTCTATATATTATTCATTTCCTGATTATTTTTTATTGTTTCTACAGAAAAACTGTATGGGCTACAAAATTAAAAGGCTTTAATTTTGGAGTACCAGGGTGGCTCAGTCAGTTAAGTGCCCAACTCTTGATATCGTCTCAGGTCATGATCTCACAGTACTGAGATCGAGCCCTGTGTGGGGCTCTGCACTATGTGGAGCCTGCTTGGGATTCTCTCTCTCTCTCCCTCTCTCTGCTACTCCCCCACTCGTGTTCTCTCACTCTCAAAAATACATAAACTTAAGGAAAAAAGCTTTAATTCTGAATATATTTCTAGATTTAAAACTCTTCATCTCTCCTTTGTTTCCTTGCTCCTTTTATACTGCCTTTTTCCATGAAATTAAAGCTGTATGAGTGCCAAGACTTGTCTTTTTTGTTCATTATTTTATTATAAATGTTTAGGCCAATGCCTGGGACAAATATTGAGCTCAATAGTTTTTAAGTTTATTTTATTTTTGAGAGAGAGAGAGAGAGCAAATGAGCAGTGGAGGCACAGGGTGAGAGGGAGAGAAACAATCCTAAGCAGATTCCCTGCTATCACATGGAGCCTGAAGAGGTCTTGATCTCACAAACCAGGAGATTGTGACCTGAGCTGAAATCAAGAGTTGGACAATTAACCAACTCAGCCACCCAGGTGCCCTGAGCTCAGTAATTTTTAGTAGGTATGTTACTGGAACTTTATTCAATGACATTGTACAAATACTGACGTAGACCCAATAAGTTGCAGCGTTCATATAGAAAAGCAAGAAATTCTCCAAGTTTGTTATGCAATCGAGTTATTAAGAAAAAACATAAAAAATAAAGGATTTTACTTCAGTTTTATCTTGTCAAAAATCTCTACTTTTTGTATCCTGTTAGTATAAATCTTGACTTTGAGTGATATTATGATTGTTTTTCCTAACAAACTGACCTGTTGTCAAGATGTTTAGAAAATTTAAATATAAAATATAGTTAGATTACTTGTGGCTTAGAGTTTTCCTGAAACCCTAGGATTCTAAGATAACTTTGATTTCTCAACAAATGAGAGCCTTTTCAGAAGAGGTTGGCCAACTAGTAATTGCCTAGCACTAGATACCATGTAATTTATTTTGTGAACTGGGACGCTTGCAAAAGTGCAATAAGATGCTTTTAATAATTAGACCAGAACAACTGGCATTACAGACAGATACTATCTAAGGAAAACAGATTTTTATTTCACACTGTCGAGATTGATGTTATTTAATCAATTACTATCAATTCTCAGAGGTGAAAAAAAATCCTGAGTCTGAAGATGAATATATTTCTCCTTCTCTCTCTCTCTCTCTCTCTCTCTCTCTCTCTCTCACACACACACACACACACACAGCCAGAGAGAGAGAGAATAAGAAAAGCTGGGATTTCCCAGTCTCTGGAATGTCTTAGGACACTGTGTTCTTCAGTAGGCAAAAAAATGGGCTAGTTGAGAATATAGAGAACAGAGTTACTATCTGACTGACCATCCTACTCTTGGCATCTGTTTCATTGAAAAACTTCTACCTATCCATTTTGCCAAAGGTTTCATGGTATGAGTTTCGGGAAAATAACTCAGTGGAACTAAACATTATAATCACAGAGCCAAGTTCACAGTATTCAGAAAGATTTAGCAAATGAAAAACTCAATTCAAAAAACATTGATAACCCAACAAAAAGCTGAAGGGATTAATACATATTGTAACCTGATTCAAACCAAACAGTAGCACATGATAATGACAACTGCCTTGTAAATTTGTGACCAAGATAGGATTATCTGAATGTCTGGATTTACTTTTCTAGTCTCCAAAGAGTTTATTTAAATTATGTTTACTAAAGTAGCTTTACTTTTTATCTTTGAAATAACTGGCTTGCATCTGACCATTCTTTATTTATTTATTTATTTATTTTTTATTTTTTATTTTTTATGTTTTTTAATATATGAAATTTATTGTCAGATTGGTTTCCATACAACACCCAGTGCTCATCCCAAAAGATGCCCTCTTCAATACCCATCACCCACCCTCCCCTCCCTCCCAACCCCCATCAGCCCTCAGTTCTCAGTTTTTAAGAGTCTCTTATGCTTTGGCTCTCTCCCACTCTAACCTCTTTTTTTTTTTTTTTCCTTCCCCTCCCCCATTGGTTTCTGTTAAGTTTCTCAGGATCCACATAAGTCTGACCACTCTTTATAGATAACCTATTTACTATAATGCTCACAGGTCTGATGATTGAATCTAATACAGAATTGCAGTATTCCAATTCACACTCCTCTAGTCCTCTTCATGACATATTTGGGAGTGCTTTTCAGAATGGAAAGAACAGATAAGCTCTTCTTTAAGAGTGACAGAAATCAGGGCACGCGGGTGCCTCAGTTGGTTGAACATCTGACTTGGGCTTTGTTCATGATCTCATAATTAGTAAGTTTGAGCCCCGCATCTGGCTCTGTGCTGATAGCATGGAGCCTGCTTTGGATTCTCTGTCTCCTCTTGCTGCTCCTGTTACCCACCCCCTCATTCTCTCAAAAATGAATAAACATTAATTTTTTTTAAAAAAAGAGTGATAGAAATCATGTGAATAACTTCAAGACCAGAATAAGGAAAGGATATTCCTGAGGATTAAGAACTCAGACTACTTCCTGGGAATACTCACTTCATTACTACTGACTCTAGTGTGGATTAAGTTATACTCGTCATGTCTTGATGCATAAATGAGTGCAGAAATTAGTGGAAAGATCGATCACAGTGATCAATTATGTTTGTATGCATCTGCAAGTGTTCTCTCTCTCTTTTTTTTGCAAGCGTTCTTTATTGTTGCTGCTTATTGACCATTTTTATATCTTTTTATTTTTGAGTTTTTAATATAATTTATTGTCAAGTTAGCTAACATACAGTGTATACACTGTGCTCTTGGCTTCGGGGGTAGATTCCCATGATTCATCTCTTACATACAACACCCAGTGCTCATCCCAAAAAGTGCTCTCCTCAATGCCCATCACCCATTTTCCCCTCTCCCCCGCCCCTCCAACTACCCTCAGTTTGTTCTCTGTATTTGAGTCTCTTATTGTTTGTCTCCCTGTTTGAAACTATTTTCTCCCCTTTCCTTTCCCATGGTCTTCTGTTAAGTTTCTCAAATTCCACATATGAGTGAAAACATAATATCTGACTTCCTCTGACTGGCTTATTTCACTTAGCATAATACCTTCCAGTTCCATCCACGTTGTTGCAGATCAGGGATATTAGCCAATAGTTTCCTTTTCTTGTGACTTCCATCTCTGGACTTGGTATCAGAATAATGCTGCCCTCATAAAATCATTTTGAAAGTACTCTTCCCTCTTCTATTTTTTAGGAAGAGTTTGAGAAGGATTGGTATATATATTTTTTATTTTTATGATTGTTCTTATCCTATTTACATGTAATGTATATAATCTATAATTTGTAACAACTCTTTTTTTTAATTGATTGGTATCACTTTTTAACTAATAGTCCAAGTTATTTTATAGTTTTTATTTTTTTGTTTTTGTATTTATTTAATAAACTATTTACTTATTTTTATTTAAACTTTAGTTAACATTCAGTGCAATACTATTTTCAGGAGTAGAATTCAGTGATTCATCATTTATATACAATATCCAGTGCTCATCACAACAAGTGCTCTTCTTAGTACCCATCACCCATCTAGCCATCTTCCACCCACCATCCTCCACCATACCATGGGCACTGCTAAAGATTGGTATATTATTCTTATTTGAATGGTTGGTAGAATCACTAGTGAAACCACCTTGTCCTTGACTTTGGTTTGTTGGAAGATTTTATATTACTGGTTCATCTCCTTATCAGTAATCAGTCTGTTCAGACTTCCTAATATTTTTGTAGTTTAGTCTTTGCAAATTGTATGTTTCTAGAGGTAATCAAACTTTTTTGCACATAATTGTTCATAGTAGTCCTTTAAGATCTTTGTATCTGTGTTGTCAGTTGTAATGTCTCTTCTTTTATATCTGATTTTATTTGAGTCCTCACTTTTTTTCTTGGAAGTCTATCTAAAAGTCTGTCAGTATTTTTTAATCTTTTCAAAATACTTTCATTAATGTATTTAATTTCTTTTTTAGTCTTTACTTCAATTACTCCCACTCTGATCTTTATTTTCTTCCTTCTACTAACTCTGGACTATGTTCTTTTTTCCCTAGCTTCTTGAAATATAAAGTTACATTATTTATTTGAGACTTCTTCATTCTTATTGAATGCATTTATTGCTATGAACTTCCCTTTTTCATCCCATAAAGTTTGATATATTATATTTCCATTTTATTTCTCTGAAGATTTTCTTTAATATAATTTATTGTCAAATTGGCTAATATACGGTGTGTAAAGTGTGCTCTTGGTTTTTGGGGTAGATTCCCATGGTTCATTGCTTGCATACAACACCCAGTGTTCATCCCAATAAGTACACTCCTCAGTGCCCATCACCCATTTTCCGTCTCCCCCACATCCTCATTCACCCTCAGTTTGTTCTCCATATCTAGGAGTCTCTTATGGTTTGCCTCCTGCCTTCTCTGTCTGTAACTATTTTTCCCCTTCCCTTCCCCCATAGTCTTCTATTAAGTTTCTCAAGATCCACATATCAGTGAAAACATATGATATCTATTCTTCTCTGACAGACTTATTTCACTCAGCATAATACTTTCCAGTTCCTTCCATGTTGCTGCAAATGGCATGATTTCATTCTTTCTCATTGCCAAAGTAGTATTCCATTGTATATGTAAACCACATCTTCATTATCCATTCATCAGTGGATGGACATTTAGGCTCTTTACATAATTTGGCTATTATTGAAGTCGCTGCTATAAACATTGGGGTACACGTGCCCCTATGAATCAGCACTCCTTTATCCTTTGGATAAATTCCTAGTAGTGCTATTGCTGGGTTGTAGGGTAGTCCTATTTTTAATTTTTTGAGGAAACTCCACACTGTTTTCCAGAGTGGCTGCACCAATTTGCATTCCCAACAACAGTGCAAGAGGGTTCCCATTTCTCCACATTCTCGCCAGCATCTGTAGTTTGCTGAGTTATTAATTTTAGCCACTCTGACCAGTGTGAGGTGGTATCTCAGTGTGGTTTTGATTTGTATTTCCCTGATGATGAGTGATGTTGAACTCATGTGTCTTTTGGTCATCTGGATGTCTTCTTTGGAAAAATGTCTGTTTGTGTCTTCTGCACATTTCTGCACTGGATTGTTTTTTGGGTGTTGAGTTTGGTAAGTTGGTATAGATTTTAGATATTAACCCTTTATCCAATATGCCATTTGCAAATATCTTTTCTTATTCCATTGGTTGCCTTTTAGTTTTTTTGGTTGCTTCCTTTGAAGTGCAAAAGCTTTTTATCTCCATGAGGTCCCAATAGTTTATTTTTGCTTTTAATTACCTTGCCTTTGGAGATGTGATGAGCAAGAAATTGCTGTGGCTGGGGTCAAAGAGACTGTTGCCTGCTTTCTCCTCTAGGGTTTAGATGGTTTCTTGTCTTAGATTTAGATCTTTCATCCATCTTGAGTTCATTTTTGTGTATGGTGTAAGAAAGTGGTCTAGTTTCATTAGTCTGCATGTTGCTGTCCAGTTCTCCTAGCACCATTTCTTAAAGAGACTGTCTTTTTTCCATTGGATGCTTTTTCCTGCTTTGTCAAAGATTAGTTGGCCATACATTTGTGGGTACAATTCTGGAGTCTCTATTCTATTCCATTGGTCTATGTGTCTGTTTTTTGTGCCAATGCCATACTGCCTTGATGATTACAGCTTTGTAGTAGAGGCTAAAGTCTGAGATTCTGATGCCACCAACGTTGGTTTTCTTCTTAAATACTACTTTGTCTATTTGGGGTCTTTTGTGGTTCCATACAAGTTTTAGGATTGTTTGTTTTAGCTTTGGGAAGAATGCTGGTGCAATTTTGACTGGGATTGCATTGAATGTGCAAATTTCTATGGGAATTATTGCCATTTAATAATATTTATTCTTCCAATCCATGAGCATGAATTGTTTTCCATTTCTTTGTGTTTTCTTCAATTTACTTCATAAGTGTTCTATAGATTTCAGCATACAGATCTTTTACATCTTTGGTTAGGTTTATTCCTAGGTATTTTACAGTTCTTGGTGGAATTGTAAGTGGGATCAATTTCTTGATTTCTCTTTCTGTTGCTTCATTATTGGTTATAAAAATTAAACCTATTTTTGTACATTGATTTTGTACCCTGCAACTTTGCTGAATTCATGTATCAGTTCTAGCAGTCTTTTGGTGGAGGTTTCCAGGTTTTCCATGTAGAATATCATGTCATCTATGAATTTTGATGACTTTTATTTCATTTTGTTGTCTGATTGCTGATGCTAGGACATCCACCACTATGTTAAACAACAGTGGTGAGAGTGGACATCCCTCTCGTGTTCCTGATCTCGAGAAAAGTTTTTCCACATTGAGGATGATATTAGCTGTGGGCTTCTCATATGTGGCTTTTATGATGTTTAGGTATGTTCCTTCTATCTCGACTTTCTAGAGGGTTTTTATTAAGAAACAATGCTGTATTTTGTCAAATGCTTTTTCTGCATCGATTGACAGGATCATATGGTTCTTTTCTTTTATTGATGTGATTATCACATTGATTGATTTGTGAATATTGAACCAGCCCTGCAGCCCAGGAGTGAACCCCACTTGATCATGGTGAATAATTCTTTTTATATGCTGTTGAATTTGATTTGCTAGTATCTTGTTGAGAATTTTTGCATCTGTGTTCATCAGGGATATTGGCCTGTAATTTTCCTTTTCCTGGTCTCTGTCTGGTTTGGAAATCAAGGTAATGCTGGCTTCACAGAATGAGTCTGGAAGTTTTCCTTCCCTTTCTATATTTTGGAACATCTTGAGAAAGATATGTATTAACTCTGTTTTAAATGTCAGGTAGAATTCCCCTTGGAAGCCATCTGGCCTAGGACTCTTATTTGTTGGGAGATTTTTGATAACTGACTCAATTTCTTCACTAGTTATGGGTCTGTTCAAATTTTCTATTTCTTTCTGTTTGCGTTTTGGTAGTGTGTGGGTGTCTCAGAATTTTTCCACTTTTCCAGGCTGTCCAGTTTGTTGGCATGTAATTTTTCATAGTATTGTCTGATAATTGCTTGTTTTTCTGACAGATTTGTTGTGATAAATCCATTTTCATCATGATTTTATTTGGGTCCTTCCTTTTCTTTTTGAGAAGTCTGGCTAGGGGTTTATCAATTTTGTTTGTTTATTGATTTATTTTTTTTCAAAAAACCAACTCTTAGTTTCATTTATCTGTTCTATCTGTTTTTTTTTTTTATTCTATATTGTTTATTTCTGCTCTGAACTTTATTATTTCTCTTCTTCTGCTGGCTTTGTGGTTTCTTTGTTGTTCTGGTTCTATTTCCTTTAGGTGTGCTGTTAGATTTTGTATTTGAGATTTTTCTTGTTTCTTGAGCTAGGCCTGGATTGCAATGTATTTTTCTCTTAGGACTGCCTTTGCTACATCCCAAAGGGTTTGGACTGTCTGTTTTCCTTCTCATTTGTTTCCATATATTTTTAAATTACTTCTTTAATTGCCTGATTGACCCATTCATTCTTTAGTACGATGTTCTTTAACCTCCATATATTTGGAGGTTTTCCAAACTTTTTCCTATGGCTGATTTCAAGTTTCATAGTATTGTGATCTGAAAGTATGCATGGTATTATCTCAATTCTTTTATAGTTATTGAGGGCTGTTTTGTGACCCCGTATGTGATCTATATTGGAGAATGTTCCATGTGCACTTGAGAAGAATGTGTATTCTACTGCTTTAGGATGAAAAGTTATGAATATATCTGTCAAGTCCATCTGGTCCAGTGTATCATTCAGGGACATTGTTTCTTTACTGATTTTATGTCTATATGATCCATCCATTGCTCTCAGTGGAGTATTAAAGTCTCTTGCAATTACCGCATTCTTACCAATAAGATTGCTTATGTTTGTGATTGTTTTATGTATTTTTGGTGCCTCTGAATTTGGTGCATAAGAATTTATACTTGTTAGCTCTTCTTGAAGGATACATCCCATAATTATGATATAATGTCCTTCTTCATCTCTTGTCACAGCTTTTAGCTTAAAACCTAGTTTGAACGATATAAGTATGGCTATTCCAGCTTTCTTTTGACTTCCAGTAGCATGATAGATGGTTCTCCATCCCTTCACTTTCAATCTGAAGGTGCCCTAAGGTCTAAAATGGGTCTCTTTTAGACAGCAAATAGATGGGTCTTGGTTTTTTTTTTTTTTTTTTTTTTTTTTTTTTTATCCATTTTGATACCCTATGTCTTTTTTTTTTTTTCAACGTTTATTTATTTTTGGGACAGAGAGAGACAGAGCATGAACGGGGGAGGGGCAGAGAGAGAGAGGGAGACACAGAATCGGAAACAGGCTCCAGGCTCCGAGCCATCAGCCCAGAGCCCGACGCGGGGCTCGAACTCACGGACCGCGAGATCGTGACCTGGCTAAAGTCGGACGCTTAACCGACTGCGCCACCCAGGCGCCCCAATACCTTATGTCTTTTGATTGGAGTGTTCAATCCATTTACATTCAGTTATTATTGAAAGATATGGCTTTAGTGTCACTGTGTTATCTGTAGGTTTCATGCTTGTAGTGATGTCTCTGGTACTTTGTGGTCCTTGCAACATTTCACTCACAGAATCCCCCTTAGGATCTCTTGTAGGGCTGGTTTAGTGGTGATGAATTCCTTTGGTTTTTGTTTGGGAAAACCTTTATTTTCCTTCTATTCTGAATGACAGACCTCCTGGATAAAGGATTCTTGGCTGCATACTTTTTCTGTTCATCACATTGAAGATTTCCTGCCATTCCTTCTGTCCTGCCAAGTTTCAGTAGATAGGTCTGCCACTATTCTTATGTGTCCACCTTTGTATGTTAAGGCAGAATTCTCTCCTTATCTTTGTATTTTGCCAGTTTCACTATAATATGTCATGCAGAAGATTGATTCAAGTTACATCTGAAGGGAGTTCTCTGTGCCTCCTGGATTTCAATGTCTATTTCCTTCCCCAGATCGGGGAAGTTCTCAGCTATGACTTGTTCAAGTACACCTTTGGACCTTTTCTCTCTCTCTGCTTCTGGAATTCCTATGATATGGATATTCTTCTGTTTGATTGCATCACTTAGTTCTCTAATTCTCCCCTTGTGTTCCAGAATTTTTTTAATCTTTTTCTCAGCTTCATCTTTTTTTCCATAATTTTATCTTCTATTTCACTTATTCTCCCTTCTGTCTCTTCAATCCTCACTGTCAACACCTCTAGTTTATTTTGCACCTTGTTACAGCATTTTTAAATTCATTATGACTATTTTTGGTTTCTTGATTTCTGCAATAGATTCTCTGCTGTCTTCTCTGTCTTTTTCAAGCCCAGCGATTAATCTTATGACTATTATTCTAAATTCTTGTTTAGTTATATTGTTTATATCTGGTGTGATCAATTCTTTAGCTGTCATTTCTTCCTGGAATTTCTTTTGAGGAGAATTCTTCCATTTTGTCATTTTGGCTAGTTTTCTGTTCCTGTTCGTTTAAAAGCTTGTTAAATGCCCTGCACCTGGGGGCACTAGATATTAAAGAGGGGTCATACACTGTCTAGGGCCTGGCCCTTCAGGAGGTGTTTTTGAAGAGTGTTAGTTGCTCTCTATTCTTATGACTTTGATTATTTTGTCTCCCTACTCATAGTGATGTTTTGGACCCTTCACCAGGTGTGCTTTGATTTGTTCCTTGAAGTATCCCTTGAAAGGAAAACAAACAAAAAAGAAACAGAAAACAAAAACAAGCAAACACACAAACAGAACAAAAACCCAGAAACTCCAGGTACAAGTAAACAATGGGGAGGACGCAGTGCTCCTCCCTTATCCCATACAAAGAGCGAAATAGAAGAGGCCTTATCCCATACAAAGAGAAAAATGACAAGGGCAGGGGAAAAGAAAAGAAAATAAAAAATTGTCCAGACAGAGAAACTATATGGCTTAATCCAGAAAAAGAGTAAAGAAAATAAAGAAGGAAGCGGGGAAAAAGAAAATTGACCAAAGAAACTGTACAGCTTAATCCAGTGAGAGAGTGAGGAAAATAAAGAAGGAGGTGTAGAACATGTATCAAGAGAATTAATTAAATATGTCTGCTTAAACAAACCAAGCAGAGTAACCAGACTAGAGGAGGGAACAAATTAGAAGGAGAAAAGGAAGAAAGAATATATCAATTCTTATTAAAATAAGAATTGCCTGAGAATTAAATCAGGCAATGAAACAGTGAGGGTCAGGAGGAAGGTCTGTGTGGTTCCTCAGTGTCAATCCCACTCCAGTAGATACCAGTTATCAGGCGCACAGGGGTGTGGTTTGGTGTAGGCAGGTCTCGCCTTCACTGTGGGCCCCCTATCCATTCCCTGAAGCCCCACCTTGTTGGTTATGGGGAGAAAAATGACAACACTCCAGTTTCTTCTCTCCAGACCAGGTGTCCCAAACCACTGTTTAAGCCATCCTCACTGTGTCGCAGGTACAAATGAGGCGGTTTTTCCTGCTCCGCTGACTCCCTCACCTTCCTGGTGCTTGGCTGGGATTTAAACACTGATGCCTTAATAATTCCTGCTCTGTGTATCCTGGTTCCAGGGAAGAGCTGCCCTGCCACCTCACAGTGGCATGTGTGCGGTTTGTCCCACTCCTCTGGGACTTAAACCCTGATGTCTTTAAGGTTCTCACTCCATCTGCCCCAGTTTCGGGGAAATGCTGCTCCTTTGTGTGGATATATACTTTCTTCTCATAGCACTCCAGGGCAGGGATCACTTTCTCCTACTGTGGACTGTGCTTTTGAACTAGTTACTGAGCCCGAGACTGGCTCCCCATCCTTCCCAGGTGCCGGGTCTGGGCAGCTGGCCCCAGTCTGGAGAAAGCCCCACAATTGGAGATTGGATCTTTCTCCATCCAAAGTTCTTCTCCTGTTTAGATACGCTTCCCCAGCCTCTCTTTCTCTTCCCTTTGTCTCTGCAGAATTGTATCCCTCCAGTCCATTCATTTTCTCTCTCCAAGTTTATAATCAAGCATGTATAGCCTGTCAGGTTGTCCTGGTGGGTCCCTGGAAGCAACTGTCACTTTGTCTCCTGGACTCTTGGAGTTCAAAGTCCTTTGGCCTCAACACTGCTGTGTTTGAGAGAAGAGGGAACTTTGGATCCCCCTACTTCTCTGCCATGTTAGCCTCTCCTTCTGTATCAGATCTGCCTCTGAGCCACCCCGACCACCTGAGACTTTGCTACCTCCACCTTGGAGTCCTTTTTGCCTAATTATCTTTTAATTTTTTTGACCCACTGGTCATTTAGCAGCCTATAGTTTAGTCTTAACATATCTGTGAATAGTCCAATTTCTTTGTGTCACTTATGTCACTGATATCTACTTTCATACCAATGTGGTAAGAAAAGGTACTTGATATATTTGCAATCTTAAACTTTAAAAACTTCTTTTGTGACCTAATTTATGTCCCAACCTGGAAAATGTTTCATGTGCATATGAGAATAATGTGCATCCTGTTGCTTCGGGATGGAATATTCTGGATATATCTGCTAAATCTATCTGGTCTAATGTATCACTTAAAGCCAATGTTTCCATATTAATTTGCTATCTGAATGATCTATCCATTGACTAACGTGGGTTACTAAAATCTCTTACTATTATTCTTTTCCTATTTCTCCCTGTAGGTTTGTTGATATTAGTTTATATATATTTTTAACTACTCCTATGTTGAGTGCTTGTAAAAATTTACAAATGTTATAATCTTTTCCTCAATTGAACACCTTATAATTATGTAATGTCCTTCTTTGTCTCTTATTACAGTCTTTGTCTTAAAATCTATTTTGTGTGATATAAGTATAGCTACCCCAGTTTTCTTTTGGTTTCCATTTGTATGAAATACATTTTCCATACCTTTACTTACAGTCTGTATATATCTTTGTTTGTGAAGTGATTGTCTTATATGCAGTATATAGATGGATTTAAAAAAATATTCAGGAACTGTATGTAAGTTGGACTATTTCATTTGCATTTAAAGAAATTATTGATAGGCATATACTTTCTGGCTGTATTGTACTTCTTTTTCTGTACCATTCTTCTGGTCTCTTCCTTCATGATTCATTGATTTTCTTTAGTTGTATGCTTAGATTCTTTTTTTCTGTCTACTATTACTTTTTCTTTGTGCCTACCATGTGGCTTACAAATCATATTTATAAGAAATCTTATAAGATATTTTTTATAAGATATTTTTATATTTTACTTGTTAGCAACTTGTTTGAATTCATTTTTAAGCTCTATATTCCCATCTTCATGTTTTATGTTTTTTTTTTAATGTTTAGTTGAGAGAGCACATGAGTGTGGGGAGGGGAAGAGAGAGAGAGGATGAGAGAGAATCTCAAGTAGGCTCCATGCTGTCACTGTGGGGTTCGATCTCACCAACCATGAGATCATGACCTCATCCAAAATCAACCAGACAGTTAACTGAAGAGGCATGCAGGAGCCTCCCACGTTTTATGTTTTTAATGTTATATTTGTCATCATCTATCTTTTCTCTGTTTTGTCCTCTAATGTTCATATTAGCTTTAAGTGATTAATCCACTACCTTTATAATTTTAGATTATTCTAAGTTTTAATACATATTTACCTTTATCAGTGAGGTTTATACTTTCATATGTTTTCTTTCTTTTTTTTTTTTTTTGATGTTTATTTTTGAGAGAGAGTGACAGAAAGAGACAGAGCATAAGCAGGGGAGTAGTAGTGACAGAGCCTGAAGCAGGCTCCAGGCTCTGTACTGACAGCAGAGAGGCTGATACGGGCCTGAAACCCAAGAAATGGGAGATCATGACCTGAGCTGAAGTCAGATGCTTAACCAACTGAGCCACCCAGTGCCCCTCATATGTTTTCTTGTTACTAATTAGCACCCTTTCCTTTTAACTTAAAGCAGTCTCTTTAACATTTCTTGTAAGCCTGGGTTAGTGATGACATACTCCTTTAGCTTTTGCTTGTCTAGAAAACTTTCTCTCTACTTCAATTCTGAGAAAAAACCTGGCCAGCTACTCTTGCCTGGAAGTTTTTTTTTTCTTCTTCTTTCTTTCTTTTAGCACTTTGAACATATAGTGGTACTCCCTTAAGGCTTGCATCGTTTCTGCTGAAAAAACTACTGGTGGTCATACGTGGATTCCCTTGTTATTACAAGTTGTTTTTCTTTTGCTGTTTATAAGAGTCTTTCTTAGCTTTGACATTTTAATTATAATGTGTCTTGGTGTGAATTTCTCTGGGTTCCTCATATTTAGAACTTTCTGGGGACTTCCTGGATCTAGACATCTGCTTCTTTTCCCACGTTAGGGAAGTTTTCAGCCTGTTTCTCTCTCTCCTCTCCCTCTGGAACCTCTAAAATGTGAATGTTAGTCCTCTTGAAGTTTCTTAGGCTATCTTCACTTTATTTCATTTTTTTTCCCTTTTGCTCAAATTTTATGCTTTCTACTTTCATGTCTTTGAGTGTATTCTTTCTTCTGCTTAATCTAATCTGTTCAAATTCTGTAGCATATTTTTTAATTTCAGTTATTGTGACTATTTTTTTACTTTCTTATATTTTCTATCTTTTTGTTGAAGTTCTTACTGTGTTCATCCATTCTTCTTTAGAGTTCAGTAAGCATCTTTATGGTGACATTTTGGAACTCTTTAGCATTCAATCACTTATCTCTATTTCATTAAGGACTTTTTCTAAGGTTTTCATTTGGAACACACTCCTATTTATGTATCTCTCTTGCCTGTCTGTATTGGTATCTATGCAGAGATGAAACAGCTACTTCTCTCATTGTTAAAGAAATGGACATGCAGAAAATAAGCCTTATCATTCCACCCTGCCCTAGCCCTGGGTTGTCTTTCAAACCTTTGTGACTGTCCAAGAAGCTTCCTTTAATTTTAGTGGCTTCCAGTATTTGTGAGTGTGCCACGACCCATCAATGTCCTTAAGGGAGGATCTCAGCAACTGGATTCAAGTGGACTGGAATCCAGATCCACAGGCAGCAGCTTTTAATTTTTTTTTAATGTTTTATTTATTTTTGAGACAGGGAGAGACAGAGCATGAACAGGGGAGGGTCAGAGAGAGGGAGACACAGAATCTGAAACAGGCTCCAGGCTCTGAGCTGTCAGCATAGAGCCCATGCGGGGCTCCAACTCACAGACCTCGAGATCATGACCTGAGCCGAAGTGGGCCACTTAACCGACTGAACCACCCAGGTGCCCCAAGGCAGCAGCTTTTAAAGTGTGCAAATATATAGAATCCAGTGGGATGACAAGCATAAATTCTGCTGGCCACCATTTCCAAGTGATCTAGCTGAGTCCGTTTTATGACTGTCACAAAAATTAGCCCGGAGAAGTATACAACACCTTTCTAGGAGATACCAGCAACCTGGAGTGAAGAAGAGGGAGAACACAAAATTGATATCCACTAACCACTAACCTCTGCCCCTGGAGTAGTCTTATAGGTGTATGCCAAATTAGAAGCCTGTGGACACAGGTCCTTTTGAGATGAAAGCTAGATGTTTCATCTGTCAAGTGCAGGTCCCAAATGTTGAGTTGTCCAAGGTGGGATTCAAACCCTTCACTCCTCAGGGAGAAGCTCCAAGGTTTGTATTCTTCCTGATTATAAACGGCCATGCTGAGGGTGCAGTATATGGTGAGATTGCATCCCCGCATCTTTCCCTCTTTTGTCTGCACTGATGTGGGTTTTTTTTTTTTTTTTTAGTTTCCTTAGTGTGTAGCAGTCATTTAGCTTTTTATACTTTTTGTTATTTTTTCAAAGAAAAATTTCCATATGCAGCTATAGATTCCATGTGCCTGTGGGAAGAGGTGACTTCAGGATCTTCCCATGTTACCATCTTGAACCACAACCTTTCCTCATTGTTTTTATCATGAAGCACTTCTTGTTGTATTAATATAAATTCTGAAAAAAAGAGTTTCTCAAGTTTTTTTTTTAATCCTAATAACTGTAGTTATAGAAGGGTGTGATTTTGTTTTTCTGTGAGCATTATATAGACACATTCAATACGGCATAATTAGAAGTTTAATCAGGCTGGTGGAGTATAAGCCATTACACAGAGAGTATAGTTCCTGAGGCAATAGAAATCTTATGTAGAAATGTACACTTACTACCTTATTGAGAGTGTTTGCGTTTGCAGTTTACCAAAGTGTAAATAGCCAATGGCTTTTATAAGTTGTACGTAACTTGATTAGCCAATAAACCATACTAAAGTACAAAATAAGCCATTTTACCACATACAGTTACCCATTCAAGCCTGTCATTCATTGAGCTGTGCATAAAAGGACATTTGCAGGATAGTGTATCTACTTCTTTATTGCAGAGTATCTTTGTTTATGTATCAGTACACAAAATTTAGTAATTAGCAGTAGGTCTCAGTTCATTTAGTGTAAATGAGCATGATCTCAACTCTACTACATTCTATTAGGGTGTAATAGCTCTCTTGACCTCCACTTAGGAACAAGGTATTTCATCCACCACCAGGGGAAATGAAAATAGCAATGGCTTCTTTTCTCTTCATGGAAATGCAAAGCACCTTTGTGTATTAATCAATGAAAAAAATATAAGATTACTTTTATTTATCAGACTCAAACTATAGTAAATAATTCCATGAATGTGCACTTTTGGTGGTTTAAGCAACAAATTGAAGTCAACAATATTTTTGCCTTTTCTTTATGAATAGAAACTTCAAACATAAAATAAACATTTCAAATTGCTTTTTCTCTCAACATGCAGGAGGAGAAACAATTTTCTGAAGTTAATAACATTTCTGCAAAGGCTGTGGGGAAATCATGCAAAGCTAAACTGCATAGTATGGAAGGATGCTAAACAAAAAACTTTTGGAACTTCTATTACATTTCTTTTCTTTATTGTTCTATGAGATTTAAAGTACTTTGAAAGAGTAACCATTTTTTTAGAACCTGGATGTCTTATACATTTTAGAGGAGACATTTAAACCCTGATGAACTCTTACATCAATTGTATTTATAAATGTAAAGTTTTTCAGTTTCTTTTTACTCCTCTAGAAATGTATAGAAGTGCTATTATTTTTAATGCATGTCTTAATAGATAAGGAAAGTGTTATATTAATGGATTATAACCTTTTGGATTAGACATTATTTTTCAAAATTATTATTTGATATGACTATTATTTTACATAATGGAGGATATATATATTTTGAATATTTGGGACTTTTTACAAGGAAAAGATTCCTTCGAAAAAATGATGTGGAATTTTAATGTCTTATGAACAACAAAATCATATGTCTGAAATTGCCTTGCTCTCTAATCTGACTCTAGCCAGAAATCACATTATAGCTGACAGTCACCTTGCTAAGTCTAGCACCTCTTATGGGTAGAACTAAACATTAAAACTCTCACTCTCACTCTGTCATCACAGGCTTAAGACAGATGTCAGCAAACTTTTCTTAAAGAACCAGAGAGTAAATACTTTAGTTTGTGTGGGTCATATAGTCTCTACAGCAACTACTCAAATCCACTCTTATAGTATTAAAACAGGCATAGAAAATATATAATATATTCTTTTTACTTTTCCAACAATTTAAAAATGTAAAAACCCTTCTAATTTGCAGGCCATTCAGACAAGCAATGGTCCACTTTTGGGCTGTGGGTCATAATCCAGCTGAATTCTGGCTTAATATACATCTCTGACATTGTGCTGGCTAAAATAATTGTTTGTATTTCTGAAACATGTTGTACAATCTTGCTTTAATGTTTTTTACAGAGAAAGAAATGGAATTTATTTTAAGAGATAGCAAATAATCTCACTATCCAAAGATAATAGTTATTATCATTTCAGTAGGATCCCTTTCTTTGCAGATATACTACATATTCTTCCAGAAGCTGTCAGTCCTTTTGAGGAGACAGAAAGATAAGTTATAATACAAAACACTAAGTACTATGAAAAAAATGCTATTAAGCAGAAAAGTTAAGTATACTCTCTTGCCGAGTTAGGGAGTATAACAAAAGGTGAACTTATTTTTTGTTTGTTTGTTTCAAGTTTTTAGTTAAATTATAGTTCATTAACATATAGTGTAATATTAGTTTAATGTGTAATTTAGTGATTCATCACTTGCATATAACACCCAGCATTCACCCCAGCAAGTGACCTCCTTAGTACTCAGCACCTATTTAACTCATCCCCCTACCCACTTCACCTCCAGCAACCCTCTATTTGTTCTCTATAGTCAAGAGTCTATTTTATGATCTCCTTCTGTTTTTCTTTTCCTCCATATTCATCTGTTTGATTCTTAAATTCCATATTTGAGTGAAATCATATGGTATTTTTCTCTGGCTAACTTATTTTGTTTAGCATAATTCTCTCTAGCTCCATCCATGGCAAGATTTCATCCTTCTTTATGGCTGAATAATATTCCATTGTGTGTGTATACCACAACTTCTTTGTTCATTCTTAAGTTAATGGACATTTGGGCTCTTTCCATAATTTGGCTATTGTTGATAATCCTGCTATCAAAAACTGGCTGTACCAGTTTCTCTTCCCACCAACAGCGGAAGAGAGTTCCCCTTTCTCTGCATCCTTTCCAATATCTGTTTCTTTCCTGTGATTTTCATTTTAACCATTCTGATGAGTGTGAGGTGATATATTACTGTAGTTTTTATTTGTATTTCCCTGATGATGAGTAATGTTGAGTATCTTCTCATGTGTGTGTCAGCCATCTGTATGTCTTCTTTGGAAAAATGTCTTTTCAGGTCTTCTGCCCATTTCATAACTGGGTAGTTTGTTTTTTGGGGTGTTCAGTTTGGTAAGTTCTTTATAGATTTTGGATACTAACCCTTTATCTTATATGTCATTTGCAAATATCTTCTCCCATTCCCCTTTTGGTGGACCTTTTGGTTTTGTTGATTTTTTACTTCACTGTGCAGAGGCTTTTATCTTGATGAAGTCCAGTAGTTCATTTTGGCTTTTGTTTCCCTTGCCTCCAGAGACTTGTCTAGTAAGAAGTTGTTATGGCTAAGGTCAAAAAGGTTGCTGCCTATGTTCTTCTCTAGGAGTTTGATGATTTCCTGTCTCACATTTACATCTTTTATCCATTTTAAATTTATTATTTTGTTTGTTGAAAAAAGTGGTCCAGTTTCATTTTTTGCATGTTGTTGCTCAGTTTTCCAAACAACATTTGTTGAAGAGACTATCTTTCCCCAACTGGATTTTCTTTCCTGCTTTGTCAAAGATTAGGTGAGCATATAGCTGTGTGTCCATTTCTGGGTTTTCTGTTCTGTTCCATTGATCTATGTGCCTGTTTTTGTGCCAATATCATACTGTCTTGATAACTACAGGTTTGTAATATGGCTTAAAGTCTGGAATTGTAGTGCCTCCAGCTCTGCTTTTCTTTTTCAAGATTACTTTGTCTACTTTGTTCTTTTGTGGTTCCATACAAATTTTGGGATTGTTTGTTCTAGCTCTGTGAAAAATTCTGGTGAAATCTTGATAGGGATTGCATTAAGTGTATAGATGGCTTTGGGTAGTATAGACATTTTAGCAATATTCTTCCAATCCGTGAGCATGAAATGTTTTTCCATTTCTTTCTGCCACCTTCAATTTCAGAGTATAGATCTTTTACTCTTTGCTTAGGATTATTCGTAGGTATATTCCATTATACACACACACACACACACACACACACACACACACACACACACGTTTTTTGGTGCAATTGTAAGTGGGATGGATTCCTTGATTTCTCTTTCCACTGCTTCATTATTGGTGTATAGAAATGCAATGTATTTCTGTACTTTTATTTTTTATCCTACAACTTTACTTAATTCATGTATCAGTTCTAGCAATTCTTTGGTGGAGTATTTCAAGTTTTCTGCATAGAATATCATGTCATCTGTGATGGCTGAAAATTTGGCTTCTTGCTTGCTGATTTGGTGGCATTTTATTTTTGTTGTCTGATTGCTGAGGCTAGGACTTCCATTACTATTTAAATAACAGTGGTGAGAGTGGACATCTGTTTTGTTCCTGACCACAGAGGAAAATATCTGTTTTTCCCCTTTGAGGATTATATTAGCTGTGAGTCTCCATATAAGGCCTTTATTATGCTGATATACATTCCCTCTATCCCTACTTTTTTTGAGGGTTTTTGTAAAGAATAGATGTATTTTGTCAAATGCTTTTTCTGCATCTATTGAGAGGATCATATGGTTCTTATCCTTTCCTTTTTAATATGGTGAATCACTTTCATTGATTTGCAAATATTGAGTCACCTTTGCAGCCCAGGAATAAATTCTGCTATATCATGGTGAATAATTCTTTTAATGTACTTTTGGATTCAATTTTCTTGAATCTTGTTGAGGAGATTTACATCCATGTTCACCAGGGATATTGGTCTGTAATTCTCCTTTTTAAAAAAAAATTTTTATAACGTTTATTTATTTTTGAGTGACAGAGCCAGAGAACAAGCAGGAGAAGAACACAGAGAGAGAGAGACACACAGAATCTGAAGCAGGGTCCAGGCTCTGACCTGTCAGCACAGAGCCCAATGCGAGTCTCAAGCCCATGAACCGTGAGATCATGACTGAGCTGAAGTCAGTTCTTAACTGACTGAGCCACCCAGGTGTCCCTATAATTCTCCTTCTTTGTAGGGTCTTTGCCTGGTTTTGGAATCAAGGTAATGTTGACCTCATAAAATGTTTCAATTTTTTGCAACAATTTGAGAATAGGTATTAACTCTTCTTTCAATGTTTAGCAGAATTCCCTTGGGAAGCCTTCTGGTCCTGAACTTTTGTTTGTTGGGAAATTTTTGATTACTGATTAAATTTTTTGCTAGTCATTTGTCTGTTCAACTTTTCTATTTCTTCCTGTTTCACTTTTGGTAGTTTATATGTTTCTAGGAATTTAACCATTGCTTCCAGATTGCCGATATTGTTGGCATATAACTTTTTAATAATATGCTCTTATAATTATTTGTATTTCTGTGGTGTTGGTTGCTATTTCTCCTCTCTCATTTGTGATTTTATTTATTTTGGTCTTTAATCTTTCTTTTTGTAAGTCTTGCTAGGGGTTTATCAATTATATTAATTCTTCAAAGAACCAGCTCCTGGTTTCATCAGTCTCTTCTGTTATATTACTTATCATCCTAATCTTTATTATTTCCCTTCTTCTGCTGGCTTTAGGCTTCATCTGTTCCTTTCCTAGCTCCTTTAGGTTTAAGGTTAGGTTGCATGTTTGAGATTTTTCTTTCTTCTTGATATAGACCTATATTGCTATATATTTCCCTCTTATGACCATTTTTGTTGCATCCTAAAGGTTTTGGGCTACTATTTTTTTCACTTTCATTTGTTTCCATGTATTTTTTAAAATTTATTCTTTAATTTCCTGTTTGAACCATTCATTCTTTAGTGGGATGTTCTTTAACCTTAATGACTTTGTGGTCTTTCAAAATTTTTTCTTGTGGTTGACTTCAGGTTTCATAATGCTGTGGTCAGAAAATCTGCATGTTATGATCACAATCTTTGTACTTGTCGAGGCCTGATTTGTGACCTATTCTGGAGAATGTCCCATGTGTGCTTAAATAGAATGTGTTTCTGCTGCTTTAGAATGAAATGTTCTGAATGTATCTGTTAAGTCCATCTGTTTCCTTGTTCATTTTCTGCTTGGATTATCTGTCTGTTACTGTAAGTGGGCTGTTAAAGTCCCCTACTATTATTGTATTCTTACCAATGAGTTTCTTTATGTTTGTTATTTTATATATTTGGTCACTTCCATGTTTGGAGCATATATATTTACAATTGTTAGATCATCTTGTTGGATAGTTCCCTTTTTAAAGATATACTGCACTTTTTCATCTTTTATTATAGTCTTTGTTTTAAAATCTAGTTTCTGATATAAGTATGGCTACTTCAGCTTTCTTTTGACGACCATAAGCATGATAAATTCTTCTCCATCTCCTCACTTTCAATATGGAGATGCCTTTAGGTCTAAAATGGGTCTTTTGTAGACAGTTTATAGACGGGTCTTGTTTTTGTTTGTTTGTTTGGTTGGTTGGTTGGTTTTTTTCCTTATCCATTCTGAAACCCTGTGTCCTTTGGTTGGAGCATTTAGTCCATTTACATTCAGAATGATTACTGATAGATAAAGATTTAGTGCCTTCATATTACCTATAAATTTGTTGTTTCTAGATATTTCCTCTGTTCCTTTCTAGTCTTTGTTGTTTTGGGTCTTTTTATCTTTTTCCCCCACTCAGAGAGACCCCTTTAATATTCCTTGCAGGGCTGGCTCAGGGGTGACAAACTCCCTAGTTTTTATTTGTCTGGGAAACTCTTTATTTCTCCTTGTATCCTGAATGATGGCCATAATGGATAGAGTATTCTTGGCTGCATACTTTTCCCATTCAGCACGTTAAATGTATCATGCCACTCCCTCTGTCCTGCAAAGTTTCTGTGAAGAAACAGAAGCTTATTTGTCTTCCCTTGTAAGTTACGTATTTCTTTTTTCTTGCTGCCTTTACTATAATATGTCTTGGTATTGCCCTGCTTTTGTTGATTTTGATGGGAGTTTTCTGTGCCTCCTAGACTTGAATGTCGGTTTCCTTCCTCAGATTAGGGACGTTTTTAGGTGGACCCTTTAGGGTTCAGATGGACCCTTTGCTCCTTTGCCCCTCTCTTCTTCTGGGACTTCTAGGATACAAATCTTATTATGCTTTATGGAGTCCCTGTGTTCTCCAAGTCTACACTCATGATCTGATTTTTTTTCTCTCTTCTTTTCATTTTCATTATTTTCAATAATTTTATCTTATGTATCATTTATTTATTTCCTCACTTCTTCCTTCATTTTGGTCATTACATCCAATCCGTTTGCACCTTGGTTTTGGCATTTTTTTAAATTTCAGTCTGACTAGTTTTTAGGTCTTTTATCTCTGTAGTAAGGGACTCCTTGGTGCTGCCTTTGCTTTCCTCAAGCCCACCTAATATTCTTATGATTACTGTTTTAAACTCTGGTTCAGGTATATTACATAATCTGTTTGTTTAGATTCCTAATTGTGACCTTTTCTTGTTCTTTTGGGATGAATTCCTTCATCTTGGAATTTGGTCTAGGTCTCTGTCTTCTGTTTTTTAGGAAAGCCTGTTCCATTTCCTTCTCCTGGGAATAGTGATTTTATTTAGAAGAGGTCATATATTGTCCAGAGCCTGGTGCTTCAGGAAGTGTTTCTGGTGTATGTTATGTGCACACTGCTGCTGTGTTTTGGCAGCACTTTCTCCCCGATCGGTCCTCTGCAGGGTTCTCCTTGCCTGCAGCAGGGAGTGTTTGTACCTTGTCCAGTGTGTGCCGAGTTTTAATGAGGTGTGCTCTGATCTGCTGGTTAAAAGAGACCTGATGTTATTTCCACTAGAGCTGAAGCTTTGCAGCACTCTATGATCAGTAGACTTGATATATTCAGGGTATTTCTTTTGGTCTTCTGGAGGAGGAGCCCACTGCTCTGGTTCTCAGGCACAGTGCCCTAGTAAAGAAGCACCTGCAGTGCACAGGGGATGGGGCTTGGTGTAAGTAGTTTAGACCATCACTGTTGGGATGCCTGGGTGGTTCAGTTGGTTAAACATCTGACTCTTGATTTCAGCTCAGATCATGATCTCAAGGTTTGTGAGTTCAAGCCCTGCATCAGGCTCTGTGCTGACAGTGTGGACACTGCTAGGGATTCTCTCCCTGTCCCTCTCTCTCTAAAATAAGTAAATAAACTTTAAAAACATATTTAAAAATAGACCACTGTGCTGCTTACTGAAGTTAGTTTATACTGAGGGGCAGGGGTGGGAAATAGTGCCAGTCCATTCCTTCATCCCTGGGGAGGAGAGTTTGCACCCACGACTGTCTGGGAAGACCTCACACAAGAGCAAACAATCTCTGATCATGTGTTCATCAGGTCCTTGCCTTCACCCTATCTATGTCCAGGACATCTTCATGCTTGGGAGCAGAGTGCACCTATGTTTTATCCCAGGCAGGCTGGCTGAGTTTTAAAACTCAAACTTTAGGGACTTAGCAAGGCACAGATCTGCACAAATCTTGGTTCATTAAAACATAGGTATAGCAAAATTTCTTAATATATTCTCAATAGCATACATACTGATTGGCCATGTTTAGGCTAAATGCTTGGCAGTGCTTCATGTTTCTCTGTGTGTATAATTTTAATTTGTTCCACCCAAACTAACTCTCCTATAAACAGCTTTACACTGGAGTTATAAGATCATTTCATGTTATATTTATATGTTAAGGAGTAAAGACAAATATTCTAGATTTTAGTTTTCCTGTTAATTTTTTTATGATCTCAGATTTCTTAGAAATTTGATGAAAAAGCATAACAGGAATTTTTAAGTAGTTTTCAATGAATGTATATAAGTGCAAGAGAAATGCAATGAGCCAAGTTTCGGGGGAAACTATATTCAGTGGCCCATGATAATACCAGTTTCTACATTTCTACCCTAGGAAATCACAACAAATGAGTATTTTTTCATATAAAATTTTGTCATAGTTATGTTGATTTATCTCCTGTTAAAATACATCTTTCTAGAGCTACATCCAAATTCATGTTAATATCTTTCTTGCTGGCAATTACTTATACATTCAGTTTCTTTTATCCATTGCATGTCAGATAGAACCAAATTGCTAAATCAAATTTAATGGTACAAAACAACATAAATAGGTGCTGAAGAAAAATGTACTTAATATGCTCCTAATATATGAAAGTCTAACTGGAACCTATTTCATCTGAAATAATTAGGCCATAACTGGAACATGACTGTTATTTAAAATTCTTATTTGGTATAGAAATGTAATAGAATAAGTGTGTCATAGGAAGCAAGGATGAATGTGCCTTCAATGCTCAATTTTTTGTGTAGAGTATTATATCTATAACTTCTTTTAAAGACACATAAAACTTGCATTTCCAAAGAACAGAAGTGTTAAGGAATTGTTGAATAAAGAGAAATGTTGCACAGGAAATCTAGATTTTTTTTTTCTGAAGAAAATGCTAACAATAGAAGTCTGCACCAAAAATGTTTACAAAAATAAAATATTTAGAAAAATAAAATATTTAGAAAAATTCTGGAATTTTTTTTTTGTTGGTAAAAAGCACATTAAAGGAGATTTGCCTTGAAAATTCTTTGGTAATATTTAATTCTATAATCTTTAACAAAATAATGATACTATTCTGTAGTTTTTGCATATGGAGTTTAGCGACCTACAGAGGCAGTATGGATTCCCCCCCTCCAAAATATGGTCCAGATTTTCAAACACACGTATGCCACAGCAAGTGGTTATAAAAGGTATATTATTTACATAATGTTTTAATTTTTTCCTGAGGTGATCAAGGCAGGCCTCTCAAGCTTGTGTGAGTATGGCTTGAGAAAATGTGAAAAGGAGACTATTTTTGGTGTTTTATTGTGCTGCAGGGCCTATGACCGGGGTTAGGATTTCTTTATGCAGCCATTCACTTATATGGTTTGATTCTCCTACCCACACTAAATGAGGTAGCATTCAGTCTTCTTAGAGTGGTGACACTTAATGTAAAAATAGCAATCAAATATCGGAAGATGGAATCAGAATATTCATTACAATTTACTTAATGTGAAAAGTAAAGTTATACGATTTTGGAAGTCTTTTTATTTTTATTTTAGGAACTAACAGAATCAGTATGGTATTAAGTTTCTAAGAAGTCAAATGAACAGCAGACAATTATCTAGTGCCTAAAATGTGCCAGACATTGTTACCATTTAACATGTGTTAAATAATTTTCGCCACAACCTAAACTTAATAACATGTTCATTAATATATGTCCAAGTAGAAATTGATGAAGTAAATATTTATACCCAGATAGACTAATAATAGAATCTGTGTTTTAACCGTATATCCCACTTGTTGATGATGAGCTATGTAAGTAAATGGATTCATTTTTGCTTTTGCGTTCCATTACTTATACATTTTATTTAAAAAAAATTTTAATGTTTCTATTTATTTTTGAGACAGAGAGAGACAGAGCGTGAGCAGGGGAGGGGCAGAGAGAGAGGGAGACACAGAATTTGAAGCAGGCTCCAGGCTCTGAGTCGTCAGCACAAAGCCCAATGTGGGGCTCGAACTCACGGACCGTGAGAACCTGACCTGAGCTGAAGTCGGATGCTCAACCGACTGCGCCACCCAGGCTCCCCCATTACCTATACATTTTAAATTAGAATTCTATTTTATGTCTATAAATACAAAAATTATTCTATATAGCTTTAAAAAATCATATATTTCCATCACTGTGTATTCTCATTTCAATAAAGACTATAACATTCATAATAGGTTTTTGAATGAGAGTAAAAACTGTAATTTTATTGCATTTAATTAACAGATATTATGGGCTTAGGTTTTAATCAAAGCAGTAGTAAATCAGGGCTTTTTGTGACAATTTAGAGTATAAGAAATCAAAGATATTTCTATTTTATCCTTTTTATTAACATCTGTTATTGTCATTTCTGTATCAAACCACTTTGCTGTTCTTTCATTTCAAATATTTTTTATTCCTTCAACATTATTATTTTTAAATTTCATATATATACATATATATGTATATATGTGCATACATATGTATATATATATACATATGCATATATATATATATTTGTTTTTAATTCCAGTATACTGTATGTACAGCGTTTATTAGTTTCAGGTATAAAATATAGTGATTCAACAATTCCATACATCACCCAGTGTTCATCACAACAAGTGCACTTCTTTATCCCCATCACCCATTTCACCAATCCCCCACCCACCTCCCAACTGGTAACCATCTTTGTTCTCTACAGTTGAGTCTATTCCTTGGTTTGTCTCTTTCTTTTGCTCATTGATTTTGTTTCTTAAATTCCATATATGAATGAAATCATATGGTATTTGTTTCTCTGACTTATTTTGTTTAGCATCATACTCTCTAGTCCATCTATTTGTTGCAAATGGCAAGATATTATTCCTTTTTGTAGTTGAATAATATTCCATTGTGTGTGTATGTGAGTGTATGTACATATATACCACATCTTCTTTAGTCATCTATCAAAGGACACTTGGGCTGCTTCATAGTTTAGCTATTGTAAACAATGCTGTTATAGATATAAAGGTGCATGTATCTCTTTGAATTAGTATTTTTGTTTTTGTTTTTGGTAAAAAAACCAGTATTAAAATTACTGGATGATATAGTAGTTTTATTTTTAAATTTTGAGGCAATTCCATACTGTTTTCCACAGTGGCTGTACCAATTTGCATTCCTACCAACAGTTCAAGAAGTTTCCTTTCTGTCCATATCCTTGCCAACACCTGATGTTTCTTGTGTGGTTGATTTTAGCCATTCTGACAAGTATGAGGTGATACCTCACTATAGTTTTGATTTGCATTTCCCTGATGAGTGATGTTGAGCATCTTTACATGTGTCTTTTGGTCATCTGGATGTCTTTGAAAAATGTCTGTTCATGTCTTCTGCCCATTTTCTTTTTATTGGGTTATTTGTTTTTTGGGTGTTGAGTTGTATAATTTCTTATAATATTTTGGATTCTAACCCTTTGTCAGAGATATAATTTACAAATATCTTCTACCATTAAGTAGGCTGCCATTTAGTTTTATTGTTTCCCTCACTGTACAAAAAGCTTTTTATTTTGATGTACCAATAGTTTGTTTTGCTTTTATTTCCCTGTCTCAGGAGACACATCTAGAAAAAAATTTGCCACAGCTAATGTCAGAATTTACTGCCTGTGTTCTTTTACAGGATTTTCTTGATCTCAGATCTCATATATAGATTCTTAATCCATTTTAAGTTTATTTTTGTATTTGGTGTAAGAAAGTGGTCCAGTTTCGTTCTTTTGGATATAACTCACATTTTTTGAGTTTTACCAACGCTATTTGTTGAAGAGACTTTTTACCATTGGATATTCTTTCCTGTTTACTCAAAGATTAATTGACCATATACTTATGAGTTTATTTCTGGGTTTTCTGTTCTATTGATCGATATACTTATTTTTGTGCCAGTACTTTATTGTTTTGATTACTACATCTCTGTAATATAACTTGAAGTCTGGAATTGTGATACCTCCAGTTTTGCTTTTCTTTTTCAATATTGCTTTGACTTTTCAGGCTCTTTTATGGTTCCATACAAATTTTAGGATTGTTCAAGCTCTGAAAAATGTCTTTGGAGTTTTGATAGGCATCACATTAAACCTGTAGATTGCTTGGGTAATATAGACATTTTAACAATATTCTTCCAATACATGAACATGGAATGTCTTTCCATTTTTTGTGTCATCTTCAATTTTTTTTATTAATGTTTCATAGTTTCCAGGGTGCAGGTCTTTCAACTCTTTGGTTAGGCTTATTTTTAGGTATCTTATTATTTTTGGTATAATTGTAAATGGTATTGTTTTCTTCATTTCTCTTTCTGCTACTTCATTGTTATGTATAGAAAAGCAACTGATTGTTGTACACTGATTTTGTATCTTGTGAGTTTACTGAATTAGTGTATCAATTACAGCAGTTATTTGGTGGAATCTTTGGGTTTACTATGTATAGTATCATGTCATTTGCAAGTAGTGAAAGTTTTATTTCTTCCTTATTGATTTGGATGCCTTTTATTTCTTTTTGTTGTCTGATTGCTGTGGCTAGGACTTCCAGTACTGTGTTGAATAAAGTTGGTGAGAATATATATCTTGTTTTGTTACTAACATAGGGGAAAAGATCTCAGTTTTTTCCCATTAAGGATGATGTTAGCTGTTGGTTTCTCATATTTTTCCTTTATTATATTTAGGTTTGTTCCCTCTAAACCTAATTTGTTGAGGATTTTTTTTTTATGAATAGAAATGTACTTTGTGAACTGCTTTTCCTGTGTTTATTGAAGTAATCACATAGTTTTCATCCCTTCTCTTTGATATGATGTATCAAGTTGATTGATTTGCAAATATTTAACCACTCTTGCAACCCAGGAATAAATCCCACCTGATCGTGGTGAGTGATTTTTGGATTATTATTGGATTATTGGATTTGGTTTGCTAGTATTTTGTTGAGGATTTTTGCATGTATGTTTATCAGGGATATTGGCCTTTACTTCTCCTTTTTAGTGGTGTCTTTATCTGTTTTTGATATCAGAGTGATACTGGCCTCATAGAATAAATTTGGAAGTTTTATTTCCTTTGTTATTTTTTCAAATAGTTTGAGTAGAATAGGTATTAACTCTTCTTTAGTGAGGCCATCTGGTCCTGGACTTTTATGTGTTGGAAGTCTTAATTACTGATCCAATCTCCTTGCTGGTAATCATTCTGTTCAAATTTTCTTTTTCTTCCTGCTCCAGTTTTGGCAGGTTATATGTTTCCAGGAATTTGTCCATTTCTTCGAAGTTGTCTAATTTGTAGGCATGTAGTTGTTCATAATATTGTCGTGCAATTGATTGCATTTCTGTATGTTGGTTGTTATTCTCCTCTTTCATTTGTGATTTTGTTTATTTGACTCTTCTCTCTCTTTTTTTTATGGATGAGTTTGGCAAGAGCTTTATCAAATTTATTGACCTTTTCAAAGAACAGTCTCCTGTTTTTTTTAATTAATTAATTTTTAGTTTCTATGTCATTTATTTCTGCTCTGGGTTTAAATTTTGTTTGTTCTTTTCCTAGTTCCTTTAGGTGTAAGGTTAGAGTTTTTGAGATTTACTAACCTACTTACTTATTTTTCCTTCTTAAGGTAGGTTTGTATTGATATAAACTTTCCTCTTGGAATTGCTTTTGCTGCACTTGAAAGGTTTTGGACAGTGTGTTTTCATTTTCATTTGTTTCCATGTACTGTTTAATCTATTCTTTGATTTCTTAGTTTACCCATTCATTATGTAGTAACATGTTAATGAACCTCCATGTATTTGTGGTCTTTATAGATTTTTTCTTGTGTTTAATTTCATAGTGCGGTGTTTAGGAAAAAAAAAAGCATGGTTTACTTGATCGACTTGAATTTGTGGAGGGTTGTTTTCTGTTCTAATTTGTAGAGAACCTTCTGTGTGTATTGAAAAGAATATGTATTCTACTGTTTTAGAGTAGAATGTTCTGAATATATCTGTTAAATCCATCTGGTCCAGTGTTTTACTCAAAGCCATTGTTTACTTGTTGATTTTCTGTTTGGGCAATCTGTCCACTGATGAAAGTGGGGTGTTAAGGTCACCTGATATTATTGTGTTACTATCAATTATTTCCTTTATGTTTGTTATTAAATGTTTTATGTTGTTGGGTACTCCCATGTTGGGTACATAAATATTTATATTCATTATATTTTTTATTCCCTTTATTATTATATAATATTCTTTGCTTCTTTTTAAAGTCTTTGTTTTAAACTTTTTTTGTCTAATAAAAATATTTCTTGTCTGGCTTTCTTTTGATAGCCATTTGCATGATAAGTTTTTTCTATATCCCCTCACTTTTAATCTGCAGTTTTATTTAAATCTTAAACGAGTTTCTTGTATGTAGCATATAGATATGTCTTCTTGTTCTTTTTTTTTTTTTTAATCCACTCTGTCACCCTATGTATTTTTTTTTTTAAATTTTTTTTTTTTTTCAACGTTTATTTATTTTCGGGACAGAGAGAGACAGAGCATGAACAGGGGAGCGTCAGAGAGAGAAGGAAGCACAGAATCGGAAACAGGCTCCAGGCTCTGAGCCATCAGCCCAGAGCCCGACGCGGGGCTCGAACTCACGGACCGCGAGATCGTGACCTGGCTGAAGTCGGACGCTTAACCGACTGCGCCACCCAGGCGCCCCCACCCTATGTATTTTGATAGGAGCATTTAGTCCATTTACATTCAAAGTAATTATCGATAGATACGTATTTACTGCCATTTTGTTACTTGTGGTTTTTTTTAATATAAAATTTATTGTTAAATTGGTTTCCATACAACACCCAGTGCTCATCCCAACAAGTGCCCTCCTTAATACCCCTCACCCACCCTCCCATCCCTCCCACCCCCCATCAACCCTCAGTTTGTTCTCAGTTTTTAAGAGTCTCTTATGCTTTGGCTCCCTCCCACTCTAACCTCTTTTTTTCCCCCCCTTCCCCTCCCCCACGGTCTTCTGTTAAGTTTCTCAGGATCCACATAGGAGTAAAAACATATGATATCTCTCCTTCTGTGTATGACTTATTTCACTTGGCATAACTCTCTCCAGTTCCATCTACATTGCTACAAAAGGCCATATTTCATTCTTTCCCATTGCAACATAGTATTCCATTGTGTATATAAACCACAATTTCTTTATCCATTCATCAGTTGATGGACATTTAGGCACTTTCCATAATTTGGCTATTGTTGAAAGTGCGGCTATAAACATTGGGGTACAAGTGTCCCTATACATCATCACTCCTGTATCCCTTGGGTAAATTCGTAGCACTACTATTGCTGGGTCATAGGGTACATCTATTTTTAATTTTTTGAGGAACCTCCACACTGTTTTCCAGAGCAGCTGCACCAGTTTGCATTCCCACCAACAGTGCAAGAGGGCTTCCGTTTCTCCACATCCTCTCTAGCATCTATAGTCTCCTAATTTGTTCATTTTAGCCACTCTGACTGGAGTGAGATGGTATCTGAGTGTGGTTTTGATTTGTATTTCCCTGATGAGGAGCAATGTTGAGCATCTTTTCATGTGCCTGTTGGCCATCTGGATGTCTTCTTTAGAGAAGTGTCTATTCATGTTTTCTGCCTGTTTCTTCACTGGATTATTTGTTTTTCGAGTGTGGAATTTGGTGAGTTCTTTATAGATTATAGTTCTCTATAGATTATACTAGCCCTTTGTCCGATATGTCACTTGCAAATATCTTTTCCCATTCCGTTGGTTGCTTTTAGTTTTGTTGATTGTCTCCTTTGCGGTGCAGAAGTTATCTTCATGAGGTCCCAATGTTCATTTTCGTTGTTAATTCTCTTGCCTTTGGGGATGTGTCAAGTAAGAAATTGCTCTGGCTGAGGTCAGAGAGGTTTCCTGTCTCACATTCAGGTCCTTTATTCATTTTGAGTTTATTTTTGTGAATGGTGTAAGAAAGTGGTCTAGTTTCATTCTTCTGCATATTGCTGTCCAGCTCTCCCAGCACCAATTGTTAAAGAGACTGTCTTTTTTCCATTGGATATTCTTTCCTGCTTTTTCAAAGATTAGTGTGCCATACTTTTATGGGTCTGACAGAAAGGGAAGGAAAACTTCCAGACTCATTCTATGAACCCAGCATTACTTTGATTCCTAAACCAGACAGAGACCCAGCATAAAAAGAGAAGTATAGGCCAATATCCCTGATGAATATGGATACAAAAATTCTCAATAAGATACTAGAAAATTGAATTCAACGGCATATGAAAAGAATTACTCACCATGATCAAGTGGGATTCATTCCTGGGCTGCAGGGCTGGTTCAATATTCTCAAATCAATCAATGTGATACGTCACATTAATAAAAGAAAAGAACCATATGATCCTGTCAATCGATGCAGAAAAAGCATTTGACAAAATCCAGCACCCTTTCTTAATAAAAACCCTCGAGAAAGTTGGGATAGAAGGAACATACTTAAACATCATAAAAGCCATTTATGAAGAACCCACAGCTAATATCATCCTGAATGTGGAAAAACTGAGAGCTTTCCCCCTGAGATCAGGAACAAGACAGGGATGTCCACTCTCACTGCTGTTGTTTAACATAGTGTTGGAAGTGCTATCATCAGCAATAAGACAACAAAAGGAAATCAAAGGCATCAAAATTGGCAAAGATAAAGTCAGGCTTTCACTTTTTGTAGATGACATGATATTATACATGGAAAACCCAATAGACTCCACCAAAAGTCTACTAGAACCAATACATGAATTCAACAAAGTTGCAGGATACAAAATTAATGTACAGAAATCAGTTGCATTCTTATACACTAACAATGAAGCAACACAAAGACAAATAAACTGATCCCATTCACAACTGCACCAAGAATCATAAAATACCTAGGAATAAATCTAACCAAAGATGTAAAAGATCTGTATGCTGAAAACTATAGAAAGCTTATGAAGGAAATTGAAGAAGATATAAAGAAATGGAAAAACATTCCATGCTCATGGATTGGAAGAATAAATATTGTTAAAATGTCAATACTACCAAAGCTATCTACACATTCAATGCAATCCCAATCAAAAGTGCACCAGCATTCTTCTCAAAGCTAGAACAAGCCATCCTAAAATTTGTATGGAACCACAAAAGACCCCGAATAGCCAAAATAATTTTGAAGAAGAAGACCAAAGCAGGAGGCATCACAATCCCAGACTTTAGCCTCTACTACAAAGCTGTCATCATCAAGACAGCATGGTATTGGCACAAAAACAGACACATAGACCAATGGAATAGAATACTTGTGGTTGTTTTTATAGTTTTTCTCTGATCCTTTTTCTTTCATGGTTTACCAGTTTTCTGTAGTGATACATTTGGATTTCTTATTCTATTTTTTGCATATCTATTACTGTTTTTTGATTCGTGGTTACCATTTAGGTTATATATAATACTATCTGCATGTAGCAGTCTGTATTAAGGTGATAATGGCTTAAATTTGAACTCATTCTTTACTCCTCTCCCCTTCATGTTTTAGATATTTGAATCATATTTTACCTCCTTTTATTTTGTGCTTTTCTTGAGTGATTTTTACAGATGGTCTTAATTTTTTTTCTCTTCTGTTTCCTATTTTTCTTACTCTTATATTAAGGGAGATTCTGTGAATGCAAAACAAAAACCATTTCTTGTACAGCTAGTTTACTGGTCATGAATTCCTTTAATTTTTTTTTTGGGGGGGGTGGAAATTCCTTAACTCTCCTATTCTAAATATAATCTTGCTGCGTAAAGTAGCCTTGGCTACAGATTTTTCCCTTTTAGCACTTTGAATACATCATGCCACTCCCTTCTTGCCTGCAAAGTTTTTGCTTAAAAATCAGCTGATAGGCTTATGGCATTTTCTTTATATGTAACTGTCTTCTTTTCTCTTGCAACCTTTAAAATTATTTCTTTATCACTAGTTTTTGTTATTTTAATTACTATGTGTCTTGGTGTGGACTTCCCTGGGTCGAATTTATCAAGGACTTTCTGTGCTTCCTGAATCTGGATCTCTGTTTCCCTCCCCAGTTTCAGGAAGTTTTCAATTATTATTTCTTCAAATACATTTTTGGCTCCCCCCTTTCTCTCTCTTCTCCTTTTTAGAACCCTATAATGCAAATGTTATTATTCTTGATGGAGCTATTGAGTTCTACCTATTTTCATTATGCAGTAGTCTCACCTGTTCAGCTTGATTGTTTCCCATTACTTTATCCTCCAGGTTACTGATACATTCCTCTGTTCCCTACAGCCTGCTTTTTATTCCATCAGTTATATATTTTTAATTTCACTTATTGAGTTATTCGCTTCTGGTATGTTATTTTGTATCTCTTTGTAAAGGGTCTCATTGATGTCCTCCACTCTTTTCTGAAATCCAATGAGTAACTTTATAATCATTACTTAATTTAATTCTCTATCAGGAATATCGCTTATTTCTGTTTTGCTTAGATCTCCTGCTTGTTCTTTCATTTAGGACATATTTCTTTATTTCCTTGTCTACCTCTCTGTGTATGTTTCTGTGTTTTAGGACAGTCATTTAAACCTTCTGCTTTTGAAAATAGCATTTTTATGAAGAAGAGGACCTGTAGTGCTCTGCAGTGCATTGTCCCCTATTTACAGAACACTGCACTTCAGAGGAGTCTATGTGTGCTGTTTACATCCTGTTATTGTGTCTGAAGCACTTTTCTTTATGTCCAGATATCTGTGTAGAGTCTCTGCCTGCTAGGGGCCTCTCTGTGATGTAAATAAGACCCAGTCAGGCCAACTCTGCCTGGCATGACCATAGGAGGCCTCAAGAGGTGGGGCAGCAGTGTTAGCAGAATTTGCACTGCACCACTTGTCCTAGGCTGGTTCCCCTGTAGCATGGGGGCTGCTAGAAACATGGAGGTGGCAGCTGGATGGAGAGAATGTGGTGTTAACAAAATTTTCTCTAAGCCCAGGGCCTAGGCCAACAGGCTTGGGATGGATGAGTCCTCAAGAGAACAACACGCTATAGGGCACACCACTAGCAGGTTAGGCATCAAGTTTGTCAGTGTTTATGCTGGGGCACAGGGGAGGAAAATGGAACCTATCATTTACTTTGTTCTTAGTGAAGTCCCCCCGAATTAGTAGGAAAAGATATCCCTCCCATTTATCCCCTGGTATTGTGTAAACTGTCACTTCTACAAGCTGTTCTCTTTAAGGTGAGAACCCAGCTATCACAGGCTCTCCCCTCTTGCCCAATGCAAATCAGCTGACTTTTAAAGCTCCAGGCTCCAAGTCCCACTGGTTATACAAACTCACAGAAATCAATCCCTCTGGTTTGCAAGGCCTGACATTAGAAAATTCTTTTTCCCTGCCTGGGCTCACTGGTGCTTTCCCCTCTCCATACCCACAACCAGTTCCCTACCATTCTTTCTGTCCTTCCTTATCTCTCCAATGTAGCTTCTTTTCTACATTTAGTGGTGGAATTTGTTCTGCTAGTCTTTGGGTAATTCTCACATTTACTTACTCCATTGTGAGTGATATCTTTTTGTGAGATGGGATGAGGTGAGTTTAGGGTCCTCCTACTCCACTATCTTCACAAACTCTGCTTCCATTTCAAAATTTTGACGGTCCAAAAGCATTTTAACCTCAAGTAAGGTAACTTAAGTCAAACTGGCATTGCAACTTAACCAATCCATCTACATGAGAGTAAAACTTACCAAATACTATATAAAATAGAAAAATACAGCATTAAATACAAGCAGCTAATCATATTACAACATTTCATTTCTAACATGGTAAAGGATAATGGTTAGACATTTTGACTCAAGAATGTTTCAAAGGTTATTTAAGACAATATATAAAAATAAGTCAGTTTATAGTCTCAATATTTCTCCACATTAATGTGGAGATGAAACAGCATGCTAGTAAGTAACCAATGGGTAAAAAGAAATCAGAAAAGGAACCAAAAAAAACCTACAGACAAATGAAAATACAACCAACTAAAATACAGAATGCAACAAAAACGGTTGTAACAGGGTAGTTCATAGTAATAAATGCCTACCTAAAGGAAAAGAAAAAACTCAAACATGCTACCTTTACACCTTAAGGAATTTTTATTTTTCAATGAACAAAGCCTAAAGTTTGTAGAAGGAAGGAAATAATGAACAATGGAAATAAAATACAATAGAGGAGATTTTGGTTCTTTGAAAAATAAAACTGACAAACCTTTTAACTACCATCACCAAAAAAAGAGAAGACTCAAGTAAGAAACAAAAGAAGAGATGTCATGATCCTGTGTATTATTGTGGTATCAGTTATAAGAGACTTTTATACACAATTTCGTGCCAACAAATAGGACAAACTAGAAACATGGGTACATGTCTAAAAATGTTCAACATACTAAGATTGGTATAGTAAAGACATTGATCAGTAATAACAAACATCCCAACAAGTCCAGGATGAGATGGTTTCACTGGTGAATTCTACCCAATATTCAAAAGAGAATACAAAATCTTCTCAAACTTTTTCAAAATAATAGAAAAGGAAGGAACATTTCCAAACTTATTTTACAAGACCAGCATTACCCTGATACAAATACCTGACAAACACTACAGAAAATAAAATTACAGGCTAATAAGCCTCATGAATATAGATACAAAAATCCTCAAAACATATTAGCAAACGAATTTCAACCTAAAATTAAAATGATCATACAACTCTGAAAATAGTAAGATTTTACTGAAAGAAATTAAAGTCACCACAAATAAATGAAAAGATAGTCCATGCTCATGGATTGGAAGAATATTATTAAAACGTCCACACTACCCAAAGCAATTTACAGATTGAATGTAATCCGCATCAAAATACCAATGGCATTTTTCATGGAACTAGATCAGAGAACTTTAAAATTTGAATGGAACCACAAAATATTCCAAATAACCAAAGCAATTGTGAGAAAGAACAAAGCTGAAGGTATCACACTCCTGGAATTTAAACGATACTACAAAGCTATAGTAATCAAAATTGTATGGTGCTGGCGAAAAAACAGAAATATAGGTCAATGGATAGAGAGCCCAGAAAGAAGCCAGTGCCTATATGGGCAATTAATCTATGGAAAAGAAGGCAAGGATATAAAATAAGGAAAGTTTCTTCGGTAAATGGTGTTAGGAAAACTGGACAGCTACCTGCATAATCATAAAACTAGAGTGCTATTTTATACCATATACAAAAGTAAGTTCAAAGTGGATTAAAGACTTGAATATAAGACCTGAAACCATAAAGCTCCTATGAGAAAACATAAGCAGTAAGCTCACTGAGATCTGTCTTAGCAATATGTTTGATGGGACCAGTCTCCTTACGCAAGGGCAACAAAAACTAAAAACAAATGGGATTATATCAAATGAAAAAGCCTTTGCAACAAAGGAAACCATGAACAAAATGAAAAGGAAATCTGAATGGGAGGAGATATTAGCAAATCATGTATCCAATAACAGGTTAAGATCCAAAATATATAAAAATATACAACTTAATAGCAAAACATCAAACAGCCCAATTTAAAAATGGGCAAAAGAGTTGAATAGACATTTTTTTTTCAAAGACATTCAGGTGGCCAACAGACACATGAAAAGATGTTCAGCATCACTAAGCATGAGGGAAATGCAAATCAAAACCACAATGGGCTATTACCTTACTCTTGTCAGATGGTTGTTGGCAAAAATACCCAAAGAAAAAAGTGTTTCCCAAGGATATGAAGAAAAGGGTATGCTGTACACTGTTAGTAGAAATGAAAATTGGTATAGTCACTATGGAAAACAATATGGAGTTTCCCAAAAATGAAAAATAGAAACACCATATGACCCAGCAATTTCCCTTCTGGGTGTTTATATGAAAAAACAAGAACACCAATCTAAAGAGTTATACATACCCTTATGTTCACTGCAGCAATGACTATTTATAATAGTCAAGATATGAAAATAAACAATGTTAACCAATAGAAAAATGGATAAAGAAGGTGTGACTACATATGGAGATTATCCAACTATCTACCACCCAATGGAATATTAGTCATAAAAAATAATGAGATCTTGGCATTTATGACAATATGGATGGACCTAGAGAGTATCACAATAATTGAAATAAGCCACACAGAAAAAGACAAAACAAACCAGAAACAGACTCATAGGTGCAGAAAAGAAACTGGTGGTTACCAGAGGGGTCTTCTAGGGTTTGGGAGACAGGTGAAATACACAAAGGGTATTATGAGGTACAGACTTTGAGGCTTAAAATATGTGATAGAGGGGCACCTGGGTAGTTCAGTTGGTTAAGCCTCTGACAGCAGCTCAGGTCATGATCTCATGGTTCGTGAGTTCAAGACCGTGTTGGGCTCTGTGCTGACAGCTTGGAGCCTGCTTTGGATTCTGTGTCTTCCTCTCTTGCAAAAATAAATAAACATTAAAAAATAAAGTATGTCAGAGATAAAATGTACAGCATAGGGAACATAATAATGTAATAACTATGTATTATGACAGATGGTAAATTGTGGAGATTATAATGTGTAAAACTATCAAATCAATATGATATACACCTGAAACTAATAGGAAATTGTATGTCAACTATACTTCAATAAAAATAAAATGAAATTATTTTTTAAAATATCATATACCATGTTTAAGTGGAATTTTCCAGGGATGCAAGCATAGTTCAATGTAATACATCACATTAGTAAAATGATAAAAATCCCATCAATATACATTCATAATAAAAACTCACAATAAAGTGGATATACAGAGAATGCATCTCAACAAAGTAAAGGCTATATATGACAAGGCCTCAGTTAACATCATACTTAATGGTAAAAAGCACAAATCTGTTTCTCAAAGATCAGACACAAGATAGATACCCATGCTCATGACATTTATTCAACATAGAAATTCTAGCCTGAGCAACTTGGCAAGAAGAAAAAAGAAAAGGCACCCAAAGGAAGTAAAACTGTCACCAATTGCAGATGACCTATTATCATTGATTAGGATTTTCTCTTAATAATATAAGTGAAGTTTCAAAGTACAAAATCAATATAAAAATTTATTGCATTTCTATACAGTAATAGTGAACATAGATAAATTATGAAAATAATATCATTTATAGTTGCATCAAAAAGAATAAAATACCTGGGGGTAAATACCTGGGGGTAAATAAATACAAGGTAGTGAAAAACCAGTAGACTAAAAACTCTAAGACCCTGATGAAAGAAGTTGAAGAAGACAAAAAATTGACAAGATACTTTTGTGTTCATTGATTGGAATAATTAATATTGTTAAAATGTCCATACCACCCAAAGTAATCTATAAATTCAATGCAATCCCTATCAAAACTCCAAATGACATTTTTCATAAGTAGAACATAAATCCAAAAATTTGTATAGAAGCATAAAAGTTGCTGAATAAAGCAATCATAAGCATAAAGAAAAAAGTTGAATGCATTATGGTGATTTCAAATTGTATTATAAAGCAATAGTAATGAAAACAGTATGGCACTGGTATTAAAACAAACACATAGACCAATGAAACCAAATAGAGAGCCCAGAAATAAACCTATGTATATATGGTCAATTAATTTGCAGGAGAGGAAGAAAGAACATACAATAGGGAAAGGTCAGTCTCTTCAATAAATGATGCTGCGAAAACTGGACATCACACGCAAAAGAATGAATCTTATATCTGTTTCACATCATATGCAAAAACTAACTCAAAATGGATTAAATACTTGAATATAAGACCTGAAACCATAAAACTTCTAGAAGAAAACAGGCTATGAACTACTTGACATTGGTTTTGGAGATGATTTTTGTTTTGGACTTGACACCAAAAGCGGTCAATAAAAATAAACAAGTGGAACTACATCAAACTAAAAAGTTTCTGCACAGAAAAAAGATCATGTGCAAAATGAAGACAACCTACTGAATGGGAGAAAATATTTGAAAATTAGATATCTCATAAGGAATTAATATAAAACATATACAAAGAAATCATAAAACCCAATAGAAAAAAAAAAAAACCCACACTATTTGGCAAAAAATGGGTAGAGGATCTGTATAGACTTTTTTTCAAAAAAGATATACAGATAGCCAAATGGTACAGGAAAAGGTGCTCCCTCTCTAATCATGAGGGGAATACAAATCAAAATCACAATAAGATATCAGTTCATACCTGTTAGGATGGCTATTATGGAGAAAAGGGACTGGAAAAAATAAGTGTTGGTGAGGATGTGGAGAAAAGGGAATTCTTGTACTCTCTTGGTGGGAATGTAGATTGGTGAAGCTATTATAGAAAACTGTATGGAGGTCACTCAAAAAAAATGAAAAATAGAACAACCATATGATTCAGAAATTCTACTTCTGGATATTTGCTTGAAGAAAACAAAAACACTAACTCAAAGATATATGTCCATTGCAGCATTATCTACAATAGCCACGATATAGAAACAACCTAAGTGTCCATCAAAAGACTATTATTAATGATATGGAATATTATTCAGCCATTAGAAAAGGAGACCCCTTGCCGTTTACAACAACATTCATCTATTTCATGCCATTTTGCTAAGTGAAATAAATCAGAATTTATAAATACTATACATGATCTCACTTATACGTGGCTTTGACCTTGTGGATACAGAGAACAAATTAGTGGTTGCCAGAAATAGGGTTGAGGAGTGGGTGAAGGGAGTTAAAAAGTGCAAATTTCCAGTTATAAAATAAGTCAAGGGGATATAACGTACAGCATGTTGACTACAGTTTAAAGGACGATACTGTTTATTTGAAAATTGCTAAGAGAGAAGATCTTAAAAGTTCTCATTGTAAAAAAATGGAAAATTTGTAAGTATCAGTTTACTTCTACAATAAATCTGTTGCCCTGGTTTGAGAGGAAAAATAAGCCCCCAGGTTACTGTTGCTCTCAAATATGTAGCCAATAACTACAAAATGTAGCTAGCTAGTACATTTCATTTTCACTTATATCCTTTAATATTAGTTTCTAGATAGTATTTGTCAATGAGTGTGAAATTTAGAAGAGACACACAGAAATGTGGACATCATGTATTTCTATTGGGTTGAGACAAGGTCTTCAAACCTCCTCAGTTCAAGAAGGTAAAGCCTTACCAAAAAACCCCACAAATTTTTAATTCCATAAATCTGGTTGACAGTTTTTAATACAAAAAGGTGATTAATATTAGATTAGGCATAATAGGATGTAAAGGGTTTATGGGTAGAATGGTATCAATAAACCTTTATTAAATACCTTGGATGTGCCAGGTGTTGGGTTAGGCAGGCAGATTCAAAAGGTAACATGATTTCTGTGCTTAAGGAGAGATCCTGAGGTAAAAGACACACTGAAAAAAATAACCAGTAATTAAGCACTATAAATTGTACGTTTATAAAAAGGCATACAGTGTACCATGAAAACATAAAAAGAAGACCTAACCTGGTATGATGGTCACTGAAGAATTTTCTGGAAACATAACTTGTAACCATTAAATTGTTTGGTTGTAGTCCAATCATTTCCCTAGCCTAAGAAAATAAAGATGGAGCATAGCTTTTTATACTTGAATTTTATACTTTCATCAGTTCTGGATGAGTCCATAATTCAACAAATATTTCCTCATTGATGTGATTAGTACAAATGTTGAAACCATGATTGACATTTCCTTCATACTGATACTAATCTATAGATTAACAAAGTTATACATATATTTACAAATTTACTTAATTTTAAATATACATTGTTTTTATGTTTTCCTCATAAGACTGTCATGAAAGCTTTATGAAACACTCATCTAAAGTCTTCATGGTAATAAGATGCCTTTCTATAATCTCCCAGTCTGGAAACTGTCCATGGAGAAAGAATAAAATTTATTTGGAATGTGTTACTTTTACTGAACATAAAATGTTTTTTAGTGATGGCATCTAAGTCCACTTGGAATTTACAAATCATTTCTGTGATAAACTGTCCAAATGGTGCCCTCAGCAGCCATATGATACCCATCGGTAAATAAGCTAATGCTTATTCATTTAAAAGCTATCTTTAGTTTTTGTTTTTTGTTTTGCACCAAATATTATTCTTTAGGCACTGTTATAGGCACATGAACATGTTATAGGCACAAGAACATGAAGTAAGCTTCACTGACTGCCCTGAAGGAGTTGAGGCTTAATGTTTTCTGATCCTTATAGTAAAACCCAATGTCTTCAGAAGTGCCATTTCCATCATGTTTTATTTGCAAAAGTGCAAATTTCTATATTTTAGTAGTCTCTAATGGAGTTCATCAGCAATACTTAATCAAGTTGCCTCTGCATTTTAGTACATTTCTTCATTACTGAGCAATCAATGATTCGTTAGCAAATTATAAGAAGAGCCAAAAAGCCTTAAAATTAGGACAAGGACTACGTTTTAAAAAAGTGCATTTTAAAACAAAATTTTCTTTACGTAGTTGCCACTTATTAAACGCCTACTGTGTGCAATACATGGTATGTGGGTATTATCTAACCTTCACAATACTCTACAAGGAAGATATTGTTTAAGTTTAACAGTGAATTTCAGAAATTTTAAGTAACTGGCCCAATTTCACGCAGCTAGTAATTGGTACCATCATGATATGTTTTTGATTCCATAGTCTATGTTCCTTCTGTGGCCTCAATATCTCTAAAGCTACTTTTCCTGCCTATTTCAGAAAACAGTCTGTGTTGTCTTTCGGCAAACTATTTTTTTAGGAGCAGCAGAATATTTTGGAACAAGTAGTATAATGTGATTCGAAGTAGTGGCTTGCATCAAAGAATGCCTGGCAAGAAGGTATATTTTATGAAATAGGCATCATTACAATACTTTTAAACTCACTGAAGTTGAAAACCTTATAGTGGCCTGAAAGAGCTAATATAATTTCAAAATTTTCTACATGGTTTCCATTGAATCATTTATCTATTGCTGAAATATACTGATATCCACATGGGTTTATTGGAATGGCTGGCATGTCCCAGATTTCACCTTTCTAATCACTGCAACTTACAGATTATTGTTCCTATTACTTGTACCCACGGTAAGAAGCAGCAGAAAACTGAAACAAATAACTACTATTGTTTGACTTGGCTATTTAATGGTGACGATCTATTAGATTTTTTACAAAAATATTGAATTCAACATGTACTCTCAACAGTAATTCAGTAAATTTTAATATTTAGATGCTTTTTTTGTGGTACCCAACCTTCATTTCAGTAATGTCACATTATATTTACAAAATAATTTGTTTTGTAAAATTATTCACAAATTTTCATTTATAATCCAGTGAGTACCTAATTCCCCCACCCCAGGTTCAGAATGGTCACTTTCATCTCTACAATTTCTATAATTTTTCTTTCTTTGTTGTATGAATTCTGATAGAACTGTGTACTCATTTCAGTTTTTGTATTAAGACTTTTGTCCAGTTGAGTTGGTACGTCACTTGTAATTACTAAGTATGGCACAAGAGGATATTCTATTTAATTCAACAGATGCATATTTGCTGTGTACTAGAGTTTAGGCATTCTGCTAGATGCTGAGGGAGACTGTTAGAAAACACATCAGATGAGACTTTTGTCCTAACATAGCTTATATTCCAGAGGAGGGAGACAGAAGGAAACTAATAATCTATTAATTACAATGCATGCTATTGAAGTACAAAGGGATTAGGTATTCCACTGCATTTAAGACCTCATGCTATCCGTGAAATGAAACAGGTGCTTCTTGTGAAAAACAGAGAAGACCATGCCCTATTGCTCCATGGAAATTTTATCTACCAGTTTTCTCAGGTATTGAACAACATTTGTTTTGTCTTTTTAATCAGCAATTATACCAGAAACCTTATTTTTAATCAGTAATGAGGAAAAGCAAAATATATATAAAACAATGTTTTTCTTATGTTAGTTTTGCCCACATTTTAAGAAATGAGTTCTATTCTTGAATGAATGCTTACCAGTAAGGAAGTCCAAAATTCTAAGTGCTATTTTGGGACCTGGTGTTTAGCGATTTTTGAACCAGTCATTGAAGGCTTTCCAACTCCTTCCAAGATTATCTTTGTTAGTTCTAAATAAATCAGTATCTCTTTTTTATTTTGTATATAGTTAGAAGAATTGTATGATGGTATTCATCATATTTTAACTATAAAACATTCCAACATCAGTGATAGAAATTGGATATTAAGGGTTGAAGTTACCTTTAAAAAATGCACATCACCACTTGCAAGGTTTATTTTTTTGCAAATTATTCTAGCCTCATTTGTACATTACAAAGTTTGGCTTGTACTCTTTCCTAAGAGTGAGCATTCCCAGCAAGATGTGTTCATAAGAAATATTAAATAGGGGCTCCTGGGTGGCTCAGTTAGTTAAGCAACCAATTCTTGATTTCGGCTCAGGTCATAACCTCATGGTTGTGGGACTGAGCCCCACATTTGGCTCTGCATTGACACTGTGGAGCCTGCTTGGGATTCTCTCCCTCCATCTGTCTCTACTCCTCTCCAGCTCATGTGTGTACTTTCTTTCAAAATAAATTAAAAAAAAAACTTAAAAAATTAGAAAACTGGTCTGGTTTGAAGAGGCAGTAACACTGAGCAGGCTGCAATGTATAGGGTTTCATTGTGGTTATTGATAATGATGTTGTAACATTCAAATATCCTCAGTGCACCTTTAATTTTGCCTGTAGGGATTTATGAATTTTCTTCAGTTTTCTTTCACTGACTTTACTAAACACATAGTGTCATTATTGGATTTTGGCTCTAAATCTACACTTCTACTTTCTGCAGAGTTGCTAAGCCTAGAATTCTAAAAACACCATTTATTAGACATCTTTGTCCACTAGTTTACTGTTAATTTCTGCCAATGGAAGTGAGGGAGATTGGAAGTTAGGGGAAAGAAACAAGTGACTTCTTTCCTGTATTTCATTTCTGACACTATCCCTCTTCAAAAGAGAGCAGCTAACTCCAGATTCTTTTGGGTTTCCTGTCACCAGCACAAACTAGCCACTCAGAGGAAACAGTTGCATCTTGGCCTTGACAAATGGAGTTACAGTGGCGGATGCCCCCTCATGGGTCTGAATGTCAAACACATTCCTCTCCACAGAGCCTCTCGCCATTGGTCCAAGGTCCTATAGGATTCCTCCTCTAAGCTCCCAGGTTCTGAAGAGCCCACCCACTCTTCCTTTGGTTTCCCCAATCCTAGAGGGGAGGGGTAGCCTTTTCCTATAGTCATTAATCTGTGGGTAGCCTCAGTATCCTCTATGTTCTTTGGGCTTTCTACTACCTTTGCAAATATCCTGTATTAAATAATTTTCTTTTGAAAAAGTAATGTTTCTTTTTCTTTCTGATTAAATTTGGCTCAATATACTCATGTGTGCTTTACATCATGTTTTACCCATAATGGGATCTTTGGTAACATATAACTGACTCGTGATGCAGTAAAACAAAGTTATCTAATTTTATTTTTAAAAATTTTTAATGTTTATTTTTGAGAGAGTGTGAGCAGGGGAGGGGCAGAGAGATAAGGAGACACAGAATCCAAAACAGGCAACAGGCTCTAAGCTGTCAGCACAGAGCCCAAGGCAGGGCTTGAACCCACAGACCATGAGATCATGACCGGAGCAGAAGTCGAATGCTTAACCATCTGAGCCACCCAGGTGCCCCAAAAGTTACCTCATTTTATCTAAAACCTCTTCAATATATGTTTAAAGAAGCAATTTTTAGTTATATATGAAAGAGGGAGGGGTGCCCAGGTGGCTCAGTCAGTTAAGCATATGACTCCTGATCTTGGCTCAGGTAATGATCTCATGGTTGGTGGAATGGAGCCCCTGCTGACACACAGAGCTACTTGGGATTCTCTCCCCCCCCCTGCCCCTGCTCCACTCCCCTTCTTCCCCCCCAAAAATAAATAAAAAACAAAAATAGGGCACACATAGTACCTGAAGTGAGGTATATATGGAGGATAGATCCTTCACAAGATCATCTTTTTCACATGAGAAATAAAATTATGTTATTGGAAACCAGAAAAGAACACCACCTCCAGGCCAGAATTATTAGATTTTTATCTGAACCAGAAAAGAGGCTGAAGAATGCAATACTGATCTGATTACTGTCCATATTTGCTCATATGCTCTCAGGGAATAATTAATCATCTCTCAGTTATCTAGCTCACTGAGCCAACGCCTTACTAATATACTGGAAGGAATTTACAACAGCCCATTGGCAACCAAAAATCTTACTTAAACCAAGTGGGACTTTTTTTCAAAGATCTACATCTAAATAATTTCTGCTAATACTTCTGAAATATCTGAATCTAAGAATAGATTATAAGCTTATAAACAAAAAAGATTGCTAAGAAGGGAAAAGTCTGACATTTCTTGTCTGTAGTATTAGCCTCTTGAAGATACATATTCTTGGATAGAAGACCAACAACTATGATAAACCCTGCCAAGAAATGTTTCATTTATAAAGATGAAAAAAAAATATTTCCAGACTTGAAAGTCTCAGAATGTATGCCACCCATACAACTTCTCTGAAACACACTTCTTGAGGAAGTATTCCAGCCTAATAAAAATAGAACAAAGTGAAGTTATGCAGCCACAAAGATGGGGTTCAGTTTGAAAATTACTGTGATACAAATTTATTTTTGGTAACACATTGCTTTAAATTTAGTTTACATCCAAAGGAGCTAATAGCACAAATACATAGCCAGATAATGATGCAAGTGAGTCAGTCTAGCTGCACACTGCCTGAATTTAAGGCACATCCAAGTGCAAGGATATTTTAGCCACATCTCAGAAAGAAATACCTATCAGGTCAGAGTGACTATAAACTGAGGCTTGCTATATTTTATCTCCCAATTAGCATAAAAAACAACTTATACTGATACTAATGTAATCACACCCAACATCTAGATTTTGGACCTGAATTTGTCAGTATTTAGAAATTTCACCTTACCTGCATCGCTATCTCAATATAAAATTGTTAGTTTGTGCCGTTTTAGGAGCCATAGCCAACCACATGCTTCTTGACACAGAGGTTTACTACGCAGGAGAGATAAATGACCCATAAAGCATTTTGCAATCTGTATAAAAATACTATACTGTGATATGTTGTTGTAAGATGGTTAACAGCACAGATGGTAAAGATTCTCATCCATTCAAATTCCTGTTCTGTCTTATACCAACTGAGTTACCCTGGCAGTCTCCTTTTTTCCTTATTTCCTTTATATTTAAAGAAAAAAGTTAATAATCATATTTAGCTTATAAGGTTATCATGAGTATTATATCGCTTATATTTTGAGTTTATAATGTTTGTAATGTGGTTTATAGCATACAATGTAATTCTCAAATCAAAACAGAATAACAATATTAATATTAGAAATAACTTTTACAATGGTGGCAAAAAAAATTTAAAATATATTAAGGATGTTTTACTTTTATTAAGGAGTAGATATAAACACATTTATAGTTGAATCTTTGTATTTTGATATTTAAAAATAAGTAAAACTTCCAGTTCATGAGACAAAAAATAAGAAATATATACATGCAAACACAGATACCTATAAAGATGAATATTTCTCTAAAATATAAAATATTATCAAAATTGATTTTACAATCACACACACACAAACATCTTTACCTAAGTACAAATGTAATTGGGTTCATCTAACACCAATATAATAAAACCTGATATTAGAAACCAATTAAAATTAACAGATTCTTCTAAAGAATAAAATGGGCTTTAAGGGGAAAGTGGGTGATGGACATTGAGGAGGGCACCTGTTGGGATGACCACCAGGTGTTGTATGGAAACCAATTTGACAAAATAAATTTCAAAATATATATATGCAATATACGTATATAACTTTATATTGAATATGTAATAAAGTTATTGAAAAAATATAAATCAAAGATGAAATAAAGGCATAAATTACTGGATATTTACAGTTGTTTATTTTTTAAAAATCTAAGGAATGCAGAGTAAGCAGTATTCTGAGAAGCTTTCATAATATAACATATACTAAATACAAATGCATTCAATCTTCAAGTATTTAAAAAAAAGAAAAGAATAATCTTAGCAGGAAAAATAACTAGCTTAGAAAATACTGGTAGAATTATTAGATATTATATTCATATATTTCTTTGAAAATATAGGGGAAAAACCCACAATCATGTTTGGGCAAATGAAAATGTTAAAAAAAAATAAAATAAACACCGGGACTTGCTGGGAACATAGCAGAATGAGTGAATCTTAAGCTCACCTTGTCCCAGCAATACACCTAGATAGTACATCAGTGTAAATAACGCAGAAAATGATCTCAAGACCAGAATAGCAAACTCTACAACTAAATGTAAAGCAGAGGCCACAAGAGAGTAGGAAGGGCAGAGATGCACTGGGGAGCTAAATGGACCCCCAGAACTATCCACAGGAGGGAAGGACCTGCAGACATGGACAGGGGAGAGAAACAGACCATCACACCAGGGAACCTGCATGGGGAAGAGGGATCCCCATAACATTTGGCTTTTGAAAAAACAGAAGGACTGAATTTCCTGAGTTCTTATAACTAGTAAGACTTAAAATCTGGATTTTAAAAATAAATGGGCTTGGCTCTAGGAGAGCCAGGAGGGCACAAGGAAACTGAGTCCCTGCCTTTAAAGAGACAACACAACAAACAACCTAAAGAGATATAACATAGAAACAGCAGTTTGAAAAATGGGGCACACAGGAAGGAAAATTGTTTACTAATGTCAGAGCTTGTGCTGGAGGAGCAGAAATATTTGGGAAACTTCTCCAGGACAAAAAGAGTGAACAGGGGCCGTTTCCCTCCCCCACCTCCTAGCATAAATGCATGGCCGCCTGTGGGAACCAACATGGTACCCACACTCCCTACCTAACCTGTTAACCCTGTGTCTCACCATGCTTCAAATGATTAGCCCCTCCAGCCAGGCCTGCCATAGTTCCAGTGGTGGTGGCAGCAGGTCCCCTCTCCCAGAAGACTAATGCCCAACTCTTACGAACACTGCACCCCCTCCCTCACCACACATGCATACACTATGTGGATCCAACCTCTCAAACACCCTATTGACTAGAACCCATCCACGGTGGTGCAAAAGGCTTGGCAGTGTGCAAACAGCCCCCAGAGGTGACAGCAGGACTCCAAAGTGATTCCTGCCCTAGGGAGAGGGAAAGATTACCACACATACTTGTCCAACCAGTCTAAGGACAGCCCCAGTAGGGTCTGAGAGCAGATAGCTGGTCTGACTGGAAGCACCAGCCACCAACAAAAGCTTCTCAAAGTACAACACAGTGAGAGCACCTTGCAAATGCCTGGCCTGATTCAACTCAAGCCCAAGGTAGCATTGGACTGGTCCACTAACACCACAGAGACTAAACACTGCCTACAATAGGCAATGAGAGCCACTGCAGATAGCTGGACTGAGGGAAAAAGTAGCGAAACCACAAAAACAAGGCACATGCAACACACGCAGGAGACAAATGACAGGTTTGAGTGAATAGGAGACACAGGAACTCTTCTTCATAAAGCCATTACATTCAAGGCCAAGAGATATAGCTGACTTTCCTAACACAGAAATGGACCCACAGAGAGAAAATGAGGACACAAAGGACTATATCCCAAAAGAACGAAAGGGACAAAATCACAGCAGGAGACCTAAGTGAAATGGAGATAAGTAATATATCTCATAGAGAACGTAATGATCATAAAGATACTCACTGGACATGAGAAGAGGACATCAGTGAGACCATTAATAAAGAGATAAAAAAGAACCAATAGAGATGAAGAACACAATACATGACATCAGTGAGACCCTTAATAAAGAGATAAAAAAGAATCAATAGAGAACACAATACATGAAATTAAAAATACACTAGATGGAGAAAACAGTAGAGAAAGCAGAAAAACAAATCCGTAACCTGGAAGACAGAGTAACCGAAAATAATCAAGCTGAGCAGGTGAAAGGAAAAAAGATTATGCAAAATGAGAACAGACTTAGGGAACTCAGTGACACCATCAAGCATAGCAGCATTTACATTATAGGGATCCCAGAAGGAGAAGAGAGAGAAAAAGGGGACAAAAAATTTATTTGAAGAACTAGTAGCTGTAATAAAAGTATAAACAACAGCTTCAAAGAGAATACATCATATTATGCAGATTATAACTTTGGATAAATGCTTTGATAATAGTTATAAGGTGGTCTTTTTTCCCCCCATTGGAACAATTAGAAATTGCTCAAGTTTTCTCAGCAGGAGGTAGGAATACAGACTAACTGCCCTGAAGAATTAAAAGCTTTATCTATTATATACATTTTAAAAAAAGGCCTAATGGTCTCAAAATGTAAGAAGGTGTTTAGGTATTTTATAATATATAAAAATAGTTATAAATTCAATTAATGAGGTCAGAATACAAGTCATTAGTTTAGGGATAGGTTTAAACTAGGCTTAAGTGAACTAAATTGAAAATACCAACTAAGAAAGAAAGAAAAACAGAGACCCATATTACAAATATAAATAAGGAAATACCACAAAATATCATAGAGTGATAAAAATGTACCGTGGCCAATTAGATTTTATTTTGGAGGGATCCTTCAACATTAAGTTCTATTTACACAGTTTGGTACATTCATGCATTACGTTAAAAAAATTATAATACCAGTAAACACTAGAATACGTTAACTAATGCATAATTTCTATTAGTTTTTTTTTTCAACTGTGGAAAAAAAAAAAAAGGCAAACTTGTTGATGCCTGGAATGGATTAACTATATCAAAATCAAAGACATAATTTCTATACAAATTCCAAACCACCATATTAATTCCACACAATTCTCTGTAAAGTTACAAACAAAACACATTTCTTCAACTATGTAAATTGTTTCAAAGATTTTTATCCACGAAAAGAAAAAAAAAAGTTAAAGACAGTTCTGGAGAAAAAAAATCATATAGTCACTTGGATTCGTGCTACAAAAAGCAAATTGTACTCACATACAACTTTGTCTTCAATTAATCTTGGAAATCTTGCCACATAACCCCGTAATTCCTTGTTACATTTCGCTCAGTAGATACTGCTTATCTTTAGTGCTCTCCTTAACCTCCCCCTCTCATTATTTTCAAGCATAAACTTCACAGCATTCTATCAGATAAAAAAAAAAAAGATAATAACGTATAAATTGCCTTAACTCACATCCCTTCCACACAGTTTCCTTTTATCCAAAATCATTCCTTTATTTCCTCCCATCACAGCAGAAGAGATCTTATTTTTATATCCAAAATTAATATATTTCTGGATTAGGGCTTGGGATCAATCATTGTTCTAAGGATGAAAGAATTGAAAATGTTTATAATATCAGATAGAATCTGAATGATAGAGAATGTACAAGGTAGCTGGTGAGTATGGAATATAGTCGAGATAGTTCTCCTATTTAAAGTTGTTCCTAGAGGCCAACAAACTAGAGTTCTAAATTTTACCACTATTCTCCCTTAGCACTATATTTTTATCACATATATAGTATATTTATATTAGTGTTTTATTTTTCTTACATGTTACAATCTGCCTAAGAAACTATATTTATGTTAATGAATTCATTTTTAAAATAAATTTCATATATTTATTGAACCCTGATAATGTATTTTACACTCTACTACATAATGCAGGGAAACAAAAGAAATCACCTCTTCATTCAATAGAACAGTGTTGTAAACTAATGATATTAGTTAATTGTTTACATAAGTAAATGTAAGATTATGAAAAGTTCTAGGCAGTATAAGGCAAATGACTGAAGACACATGTTTACAAAGTATAATGAAAAAATCTGATTCAATCTTGGAATGTGGGAAATATTTCATTCAAGTGATATTTGAACTGAGATCTTAAAAATGATTAGGATTTAATTGGACATAATGAATAGGTAACCATAAGAAGTACTCATGCCTAACAACTGCATAGTTTTTAAACTTCCACAGAAATTGGAAAATCACACAGAAGCCTAAATTTCTTTGTTCTTAGTTGCAACACTAAATATATGATATAAATCATTAGATGAAGCAAAAACAATTACTAAGCATCTACTTCTCAATGTGCCATATGAACTAATAAATACTGACTTTTCCATTGAGTGCCCATGTTATGGGATTCAAATAGTTACCAAAAAAAATCACAGCATCCACAATAAACAATTTAATAAATACTAAGTATGTGTATAAAATAATATATACTATGTTTTTAAAGAAATAAAATCTCTTCAACTAAAAGGGAACTAAATAAGGCTGAAGCCTCCTAATTCTGATTCATACTTGCTTCTTCCTTGATCATCTCCCAGCTACAGGCAAGGCCCAGAAAGCATGATTCTTCATAATGATAGAGACCCCTTGTCTGCTATCACTTGTATTCTATCACTTGTCTTCTTGGCTTACATGGTTCTTGGTCTCCCCACTGCCTCTGACAGCACCAGATTTCTCTCCTTGGAATAGAGGCTGCATAGAAGAATCAAATTCAATCTCAACCAAAGAAATTTTATGATTTGTTAAGAATATGTATATATTTCATTTCACAAAAAAAACCTTAAACATATGTAACATGAAAGAGAGAGAGAGAGAGACAGGAAGAGAGAGCTTGCTGTGTGAAATCATGTATTAACTTTCTACTTAAACTCAGTATATACTGTTGTATGGTGAGAAGTTGCCACAATGGGTCCAATTTAGAGGATATAAATCCTCTCTATTAATTAGCCATAGCAGTAGCCTTTCTCACTTTCCCCTACCAACAATTATTCAATTATTCTTCAGACAGTAGAAGCATGCTCTAATACATTGGAAGCCAATACCGAGGAAACAAACTTATTCAGACTTTACTATGCCAGTCGTTCTTTAAAACAAACTGATGAGGTATTTGGTGATTTCCACTTACAACGAAGGCTACTAAAGAAGCATCTGCCACTCTAATCTTGCTAGCAACAGTATTCTCAGAACACAGTCACTGAAAAAGCATCATGTTAACTTCAAATTCATATTTTGTAGGTTAAAATTCATGCCTCTAATCCCCTCACTGGATCACTGCTTTGTTGAAAAGTAGCATCATTTACAGTCCTGACAGCAGAGGATTGGGGTGCCAAGAACTGCAAATGTGTTGTCATCTGACTTCGGCAATGGTTTAGAAACCCAAAGAATATTGCAACATATTTTCAACAAGGAAAATTCCTTTAAGAAGATAAAAAACAAAAATAAACCAGGCATTTAAATAGGATAGGAGTAAAACATGACTTAAGGTTTCTGATAGCTTCTCATTTACTCTTTCATATTCTTTTCTGTCTGATTATTTCACCATATAAGATCTCAAGTGTTTTCTCTCTCTCCACTCCACTAATTACTTTTTCCAAATCTGTAATCATAATAGCAGCCTTCAAATAAAAATTTATTGTGTATTTTTGCTTGAATTTAGTACCTTTATGTGCTTGATACTTTAAAGACTTTTTAGACAGATAGTGATAATCTAAGAAAAAAATAGGGAACTCAAAAACCCAAACCTGCTATATTCTGCAAAGCTACACACAGATAAAGTCAGTGTATTAATTCATAGATTTTTTAACAAGTATAGAGAAATATGAATTCTAGACCTTACTCCCTATGTGTATTAGTAAGAAAAAAACATTCAACTTTTCTTTCTTGTCTTCTGGATCACTCTTCTCTGTTCACATCAATTAGATAAAAGGAAGCAATAATTAATTGATTAATTGTTCATCTTCCTGGATACTGATAAGCTGATGTTCCCAAGTAAGTACAGTCAACTGTGGCCCAGACAACTCCCATTTTCTGTAGACTCCTGTCCTTGTGCATGTTCAGGTACACTGTGATAAGAATCAGGATTTGTCTTAGGAGAAATAGGCCACAATGTTCCACCCTAAGAAACCAAAGCTTTCTACATTGGAAGATTTGGCTTTGCTCTCTTTTGACATTATCTTTTAAATATATAATCCTGTGGGAAACAATGGCAGTGATTTATGAGGCAGAATCCAGGTATATCTGTTTTGTGTGGGACCTAACTGATTCTTGGCTACCCATTGAGACAGTCATAGTCTCATTCATCCACTCAGATCACAATGGCATGCCTTAAGCAAGTCTTCTTTGTCTAGTAATCTCCTAGGTATTTCTTTGCTACACGTTAAGAGTTACTTTTATGACATATTAGGACTTGATAATCTTCAAGGCTCTGTCTGCCTTTAATCACCTACACAGAATTTTCTGGGAATTTACTATCTTCCCAGGAAGCAATAGGCAGAGCCTCTTTTTCAAATTGGGTTCTGATCTCATATTTTTCCTATATCCCACCGTCTGTTCCAGAACCAGGGGATTATTTTTTAATCTGGAATAGAACAGTCTTTCATTGTTAAAATTCCATTTCTCCCATATATTTTGGTTGTATTCTGAGTTGCCTTTGATTCCCTAAATGCTTGGTATTTGTAAACCACTTATATTCTTTTCCTGATGACAACTCATACAGAATTCTTATTACTTGAGTTAAAAGTGGGATGCTATGGAGAAAAAAAGGGAGAGAAGAACCAAGAGAGGGAAAATAGTTATTTAAAATTTTTTTCCATGTTCTATTTATCCGTATGTTCACCACAGGCATATACAGATAATTCAAACTATAGATACAGACCAACTGAATGTTGAAAAAGCTATTAAAGTAGGGAGAGGAGAAGTTAGTATGATGTCTATCTTAATTTGAAAAAGACAAATAAACTTTTGCCTACTTATTAACCTACTTATTCTATGTAACCTCTTATATCAAATTACTGTAACATAGCTACTTATCACTGAACCCAGAATATTATTTCTTTGATATTTTCAGGTAACCAGCTTTTTCCACAAGAGGTTTAACCTGGAATCTATGGACAGAAGTCAGGCAGTGCAGGAATTAAGATGGATAAATATTAGCTACATCTATATTTTAACCAACTTTTAACTGAAAATTAATATTCTCTTGCATTATGAATATAGATATGACTATAGGCATACTTCATTTTATTTCATTTTGCCTTATTAACTTCACAGATGCTGTGTTTTTGCTAAATTGAAACTTTGTGGCAACCATGCATCAAACAATTCTATCAGCATCAGTTTTCCAACACCACTTGCTCATTTTGTACCCCCTGTGTCACATTTTGGTAATTCTAACAGTATTTTAAACTTTTAAATTATGATATTCGTTATGGTGATCTGTGGTCAGTGACATTTGATGTTACCATTGTATTGGAGAGCTATGAACCAGACCCATATACAATGGTGAACTTAATAAATGTTTGTCCTGACTGCTCCATAGGCCAGCCATTTCCCCATTTCGTTCCCTCTTTTCAGTCCTCCCTATTCCTGGAGAAACAATAATATTGAAATTAGGCCAATTAATAACCCTACAATGGCCTCCAAGTATTCAAGTGAAAGGAAGAGTCACATTTCTCACTTTAAATCCAAAACTAGACATGATTAAGCTTAGGAGGAAGGCACGTTGAAAGCCAACATAGACCAAAAGTTAGTCCTCTTGCACAAAACAGACAAGTTGTGACTACAAAGGAAGTTCTCCAAAAGTAAAAATGTAAAAATCCTACTCCAGCGGACACACAAATGATAAGAAAATGAAATAGCCTTATTGCTAATATGGAGAAAATTTGAGTGGCTTGGATAGGAGATAAAACCAACCACAACCTCCTCTCAAACCAAAGCCTAATCCAGAGGAAGGCCCTAACTATTTAATTCTTCGAAGGCTGAGAAAGGTGAGGAGCCTTCAGAAGAAAAGTTGGAAGCTAGTGAAGGTTAGCTCATGAGGTTTCAGGAAACAAGCCGCCTCCATACCATAAAAGTGCAAGGCAAAGCTGCAAGGGCTGATATACAGAAGCGGCTGCAAGTTATCCAAAAGATCCAGCTACGATAATAAATGAAGGTGGCTAACAAATTTTTAATATAATAAAACAACCTTATATTTGAAGATATGCCATCTAGGACTTTCATAGTTAAAGAGGAGAAGTCATGCTTGGCTTTAAAGCTTCAAAGGACAGGCTAACAATTTTGTTAGGAGCTAATGAAGACAGTAATTTTAAGTTAAAAGTCATTGCTCATTTACCATTATGTAAATTCTAGGGCCCTTAAGAATTATGTTACTTAGAGATGGGTCCAAAATGGTGGCACAGGATAACACTGAATTCACCTCCTCACATAGACATACTGAATACATAGAGAGAGAACATATATACATATATATAGAGAACATATACATATATAGAGAACAATTTTCTTCTGAAGAAAAATAGAGGGCTGTTTTAACAGCTAATATGTAACAAAGGATAGAGGGACACATAGAGAATAGCAGGAAAAACAAAGACACAGTAATGATGGGAACCCCACACTTGATGCAGCAACCTGAGTAGGGAGGGATATCACTGAGGGGTCCACATGAAAAATGTGATCAACCCAGGACACAGAAAAACAAAAACAAAAAAATAGTGGTTTGAAGGGAAACTAGACTATAAGAAACCTGTTTACTAATCCTAGAATATCCACTAAATGATAGGGAACTGTTGGAATTCATTGGGCTTGGAGGTACTGGACATTGTTTACATCCCCCTCCACCATGATAGCACAGACAGAAACAAGATCTGGACACGTTAGGCAGACTACTACCTCAGCTAGCCATGGGCCACAGCCCACAGCAGCTTCAGCTATCCTCAACAAGCTGGCCTTGAGCCTGTGTCTGTCCCAGCTCCACCCATCCTAACAAGGCTGCTTTGGCATAGTGCACATTGAGACACCCCTACCCTGTGCAACTATAGCTCCACCTGTCTCATTAAGGCTGCCTAGGCATGAAACACCCCAGGACACTTGTGACTCATGCCTGCTTTAGTTTCAGCCATCCCATCAGGACAGCCCTGGTGTAGAGTGCTATAGGATACCTCGCCCATGCCTGCTGCAGCTCCAACTATCCCTCCAGGGTAGCCCTGGTGCAGAATGCCCTGGAACCCACAGCTTATGTCTGTTACATCTTCAGCCAACCAGTCTAACACATGCAGTACATATAGGAAATGCTCCTATACAAGGCCACTCCTTCAAGATGTAGGGAGGTAGTTGTTTTGCCTAGTTCATGGGAATAAACACAGAAAGTCAAATGTCATGAGGAAAAAGGAATATGCTCCAGTTGAAAGAATAAGAAACATCAGGAAAAAACAAAAAGCAAAAACTAAATGCAATGGAGATAATCCACCTGATAAAGAACTTAAAATAAGGGTCATAAAGTGGTCACTAAACTTCATAGATGAATAGATGAACTCAGTGAGAACCTCAACACAAAGACAGAAAATATATTTTAAAAAACAGTTAAAGAATACAGTAACTGAAATGAAAAATACACTGGAGGGAATCAACAGCAGAATAAACGATGGAGAAAAACAGATCAGCAATCTTAAGATAAGTGGAAAGAAACCAAGCTAAAAAACAAAACAAAAATTGAATGAGGATAGCTTTAAAGACATCCGAGTTAACATTAGGTATACTAATATTTGCATTATAAGGATCCCAGAAGAAGAGAGAAAAAGGCAGAAAACTTATTTGAAGAAATAATAACTGAAACTTCCCTAACTTGTGGAAGGAAACACACATCCAGGTTTAGGAAAGCACAGAAAGCTCCAAGCAAGATGAACTCAAGGGGTCCACACCAAGACACATAATAATTAAAATGTTAAAAATTAAAGATAAAAACAGAATCTTAAAAGAAGAAAAAAAGCAATTAGTTATATGCAAGGGAACTCCCAGAAGAATAGTGGCTGACTTTTCAGCAGAAACTTTGCAGGCCAGAAGGGAGTGGCATGATATATTCAAAGAGCCGCAAGAAAGAAAGAAAAACGAACAAACGAAACTACAAGAATAATCTACCTGGCGAGGTTAACATTAAGAATTTAAGAAAAAATAGTTTTCCAGACCAACAAAAGAAACTAAATGCATTCATCACCACAAAACAAGTCTTACAAGAAATGTTAAAGGGACTCTTTAATAATTGGGGGGAAACACGTAAGTAGAAGAAAATTATGAAAGCAAAAGTTTCCCAGTAAAAGCAAATATAGTAAGGGTAGTAGATCAATTACTTATAAAGTTTTTCTGAATGTTAAAAGAAACAAAATGTAAAGTCCATTATATTTTAAAAAATTGCTCAACGAACTCAGAAAATAAAAATATGTAAGATATTATACACATAAAATGTGGAGTCAGGAAAATCAAAATTTAGTGCTTTTAGAATGTGTTCAAACTTAAGTGACCATCAATTTAACATAGAATGTTATATACTTGGGATATACTTGGAAAGTTAATTGTAACAAAAACCTATAATAAATACACAAAAAAATGAAGCGAAAGAAATCCAAGCATAACACTCAAGATAGTCCTTCAGTCACAAGGGAAAAGAGCAAGACAAAAAAAGGAACTGAGAAGTACTAGAAAAAAATAACGGTCGCAATAAATGTGTATCTACCAATAATTACTTTAAATGTAAATTGTCTAAATGCTCCAATCAAAAATATAGGATGACTGAATGGATTAAAAAAAGACCCACATATATACTGCCTATAAGAGACTGACTTCATACCTAAAGACACATACCTGAAAGTAAAGTGATGGAAAAAGATAGTCTATGTGAATAGAAGTAAGAAGAAAGAAGAAAGATGGAAGAAGAAGGAAGAAGCAGTGGCAGCAGCAGCAGGAGGAGGAGGAGTAGCAATATTGTATCAGACAAAACATTCTTTAAAACAAAGATGGTAACAAGAGACCAAGTGGGGCAGTAAATAACATAAAGAGATCAATTTCAAGAAAGGATATAACAATTATAAATATTTATGAACCCAACATCAGAGCACTTAAATTTATACAAAAAACATTAACAGAGATAAAAGAAGAAGTTGAAAGTGATGGAATAATAATATAGTACTTTAGAACCCCACTTACATCAACGGATAGATCAGACTGAAAATCAGGAAACAGTGGCTTTGAATGATACATTAGTCCAGATGGACTTCACAGATGTACAGAACATTCTACCCATAAAAGCAAAATACACATTCTTCTCTAGTGCATACGGAATATTCTCCATGATAGATCAAATGTGAAGCCACAAAACAACTCTCAGTAAATTTAAGAAGATTGAGATCATATCCATCATCTTTTCAAATCACAACAATATGAAACTAGAAGTCAAATCCAAGAAGAAAATTGGAAAAGATACTAATATGGAGACTAAACAACTTGCTACTAAACAACCAGTGGATCAAGAAAACCATCAAAGAGGAAATAGAAAAATACCTGGAGACAAAGGAAAATGGAAACACAACAGTTCAAAATCTTTAAGACACAGGGAAAGCAGTTCAAGAGGGAAGTTTTTAGTGACACAGGCCCTCCTGAAGAAACTAGAAAAATCTAAAATAAGAAATCTAATCTAAAAGAACTAGAAAAAGAAAAAGGAAACCAAAAGTTAGTAGAAGGAAGAAAATTAAAAATACTAGAGTGGAAACAAATGACATAGCTACTAAAAAATGAAAAGATCAATGAATCTAAGATCTGATGTACTGAAAACACAAAATTGATAAATCTTTAGCCAGATTTAAGAAAAAATGAGAGAGGACTCACATAAAAGAAATCAGAAATTATAGAAAAGAATTTACAACCAATACCACAGACACACACAGGATTAGGAGAGACTACTAGGAAAATTATATGTCAACAAAATGAACAATTTAGAAGAAATGACTAAATGCCTAGAAACATATGCTCTTCCAGGCCTAAATCAGGAAGACACAGAAAATCTGAACATACCAATTACTTGTAATGAAAATGAATCAGTAATCAAAAGACTCCCAACAAAGTCCAGGACCAAATGGCTTCACAGGTAAATTCTACCAACATTTAAAGAAGAGTTCATACCTATCCTTCTCAAACTACTCCAAAATATAGAAAAGGAAGCAATTTTTCTAAATTATTTCTGTGAGACAAGCATTAACCTCATGTGAAAACCAGACAAAAACACTATAGAATAAGAAGATGACAGGCCAATACCCATGAAGAACATAGATGCCAAAATCCTCAACTTATTCCAGGAATGCAAGGATGGCCTCACATCCACAAATCAAAGGATAAACAGCATATAATAATCTTAATAGATAAAGAGAAAGCATTTGACAAAATTCAACATCCATTTATGATTAAAAATAATAAAAGCTCTCAACAAAGTGAATTTAGAGTGAACTTACCTCAACACAATAAAAGTCATATATGACAAACCCACATCCAACATCATACTAAAAGCAGACTAAAAGGTTTTCCTCTAAGGTCAAGAAAAAGACAAGGATAGGGACACCTGGGTAGCTCAGTCAGTTAAGTGTCCAACTTCAGCTCAGGTCATGATCTCACGGTTCATGAGTCCGAGCCCCATGTCAGGCTCTGCGCTGACAGCTCAGAGCCTGGACCTGCTTCTAATCCTGTGTCGCCCTCTCTCTCTGCCCCTCTCTCAAAAATAAATGATAAAACATTTAAAAAAATAAAAAGGAAATAAAAAGACAAGGATATCCACTGTCATCACTTCTACTCAATATAGTACTTGAAGTCTTAGCTGCAGCAATCAAATAAGAAAAAGAAATAAAGCCATCTAAATGGATAAAGTAGAGGTGAATTGCAGATGGTATAGTATTATATATATAAAACCCTAAGTACTCTACTGAAAAAAGTATTAAAACTAATACATTTATTAAAGTTGTAGGATAGAAAATTAATGCACAGAAATCTATTTTTTAAGGTCACAGTTTATTTTCTTTAATTTTGTAAGTGTTTATTTATTTTTGAGAGAGATATAGAGAGATAGCTAGGATGCAAGTGGGGGAGGGCCAGAGAGAGGGAGACACAGAATCTGAAGCAGGCTCCAGGCTCCGAGCTGTCAGCATAGAGCCCTATATGGGGCTCAAACTTACAAACTGTTAGATCATGACCTGAGCCAAAGTCGGATGCTTAACAACTGAGCCACCCAGGCGCCCCTAGAAATATCTTGTATTTCTCTTTACCAATGACAAAATAGCAGGAAGATAAATTGAGAAAACAATCCCATTGACAATTACATTTAAAAAAAAATACCTAAATACAAATTTAATCAAGAATCTATACTCTGAAAATAAGTCACTGATGAAAGAAACTGAAGATGACATGAATAGATGGAAAGATATACCATAATCATGGATTATAAGAATTAATATTATTAAAATGTACTATCCAAAGCAATCTACAGATTCAATACAATCCCTTTCAAAATACCAATATCATTTTTTTAAGAACTAGAATAAATAACTCTAAAATTTGTATGGAAACACAAAAGACTCTGAATGGTCAAAGTGACTGTGAGAAAGAACAGAGCTGGAGATACCAGAAGCCTGGATTTCAAACTATAGTATAAAGCTGCAGTAATTGAAACAGTATGGTACTGGCACAAAAACAGACACACAGATCACTGGAATGGAATAGAGATTCCAGAAATCAACCCATATTTTTATAATCAATTAATCTATGACAAAGGAAGCAAGAATATAAAATGCAGGAAAAGATACCTCTTTAACATGGTGTTGGGAGAATTGCACAGCTATATGCAAAAGAATGAAACTGGATCACTTTCCTTAACCATACACAAAATAAACTCAAGATGGATTAAAGACCCAAATGTAAGATCTAAAATCTTAAAACTGATAGAAAAGTTGGCAGTAATCTCTTGGATATAAGCCTTAGAAATATTTTTTTTGGATCTGTCTCCTTGGGCAAGGACAAAAAAAATTTGTCAGCATACAAAAATAAAAAGCTTTGGCACAGTAAAAGAAACCTCAAAAAAATGAAAAAGCAGCCACTGAATGAGAGAAGATATTTGCAAATAATATATCCAACGAGGGGCTAATATCCAAAATATACAAAGAACTCCTACAACTCATCACCAAGAAACCAAATAATCCTTTTTGAAAAAAGGGCAGAACACCTAAACAGATATTTCTTCAAAGAAATGTCCATACAGATGGACATTAGACATGTGAAACGATGCTTAACATCACTAACAATCAGGAAAAGGCAAATCAAAACCGCAATGAGATATTAACTCACTCCCGTCAGAATGGCTAGTATCAAAAGACAAAAAATAACAAATGTTGGCAAGAATATGGGAAAAAGGCAACCACTGTGTATGGTTACTGAGAATCTACATTGGTGCAGCCACTGTGGATAACATTTTAGAGATTCCTCAAAAAAACCAAAGTATAATTACTGCACGACTCAGTAATTTCAATTCTGGATATTTAACCAAAGAAAACAAAAACACTCTTTCAAAAAATATATATGCACTCTTATGTCTACTGCAACATTACTTATAATAGCCAAGATATGGAAACAACCTGTGTCCATAAGTAGCTAAAGAAGATAAAGAAGGGTGTGTGTGTGTGTGTGTGTGTGTGTGTGCACGCACGTGTGATATTATTTGGCCATAACAGAATAAAATCTTTCCTTTTACAATATGGCAGGCCCAGAGTGTGTTATGCTAAGTGAAATAAGTGAGAAAAAGACAAATACCACCTGATTTATATGTGGAATGTAAAACAATAGAACAAATTAACAAACAAAAACAATAGAAATAGACTCATAAATACAGAGAACAAACTGGTGATCCTCAGAGGGGAGGTGGTTGGAGAGATGAGTAAAATGAGTGAAAGGAATTAAGAGATACAGACTTCTTCCAGTTAAAAAATAAACATGACAAGGGTTAAAGTTACACTATAGGGAATATAGACAATAATGTAATAATTTGTATGATTATAGATTGTAACCACGCTTACCATGGTGATCATTTTTGAATGTATATAATTGTCAAGTCACTATATTGTAATGCTAAACTAATATAACGTTATATGTTAATCTCTATTTTTTTAATGTTTATTGTTGAGGGAGAGAGAGAGAGAGAGAGAGTGAGTGGGGGAGGGGCAGAGAGAGAGGGAGACACAGAATTTGAAGCAGGCTCCAGGCTCTGAGCTGTCAGCACAGAGCCTGAAGTAGGGCTCGACTCATGGACCGCGAGATCATGGCCTGAGCCGAAGTTGGATGCCCAACTGACTGAGCCACCAAGGCACCCCTAAATTGATATGTTAACTCTACTTTAAAAAAATAATGTATCTACTTTCCCTGTACTCTGTAAATGAATAACAAAACTAGATAACAGCACATCTCTTGCAACATAGTTTACTGAATATTTTCAGTCCACTGTTGATACCTACTGCTCAGAAAGAAACACTCATTGACAATGCATCTGATCACCTGAGAGCTCTGTTAAAAATGTACATTGAGGGGTGCTGGTGGCAAATCAGTTGAGCATCCCCTACTCTTGGTTTCGACCCAGGTCATAATCTCATGGTTCCTGGGTTCAAGCCCTGCATTGGGCTCTCTGCTGCCAGTGTGAACCCTGCTTGGGATTTTCTCTCTCCTCTCTCTCTCATTGCCCCTCCCCACTTGCATGCATTCTCACTCTTAAAAAAATAAATAAATATACTTTAAAAAGGTACAATGAGTTAAATGTTTTTATGCCTGCTAACACAACCTCCATTCTTTAGTTCATGGACTAGGGAGACATTTTGACTTCCAAGTCTTTTTATGTAAGAAACACAGTTGATAATGCTATAGCTGCCATAGGTAGGGATTCCTCTGATAGATTGGGGCAAAGTAAATTGAAAACCTCTGGAAAGGATTCACCATTCTAGATGCCATTAAGAACATTCATGGTTCACAGGAAGAGGTCAAAATATCAACATCGACAGGAGTTTGGAAGAAGTGCATTCCAAGCCTCACAGACAACTTGAGGGGTTCAATACGTGAGTGAAAGAAATAACTGCAGTTGTAGTGGACATAACAAGATAACTAGAATTAGAAGTGGAGCCTGTAGCTATGACTGAATCACTGCAAACTCATGATAAAACTTTAACTGATGAAGAGTTGTTTCTTATGGATGAGCAAAGAAAGTGGTTTCTTGAGACAGGATCCACTCCTGGTGAAGAAGCTGTGATGATTGTTGAAATGACAATAAAGAATTTAGAATATTACATAAACTTAGTTGATAAAACAAACAGTGGCAGGATGTGAGAGGACTGACTCCAATTTTGAAAGAAGTTCTACTGTAGATAAAATGTGGTCAAACAGTATCACATGCTACAGAGAAATTCCTCATGAATGGAAAGTCAATCCATGCAGCAAACTTCATTGTTGTCTTATTTAAAAAAAATGCCACATCTCCCCAACTTTAGCCACCACCATCCTCATCAGTCAGTAGCTGTAATCATTGAGACCAGACCCCACACCAGCAAATTTTATGACTTGCTGAAAACTCAGATAAAGTTTACAATTTTGTAGTGATAAATTATTTTTCAATTAAGATATGCACATTGATTTTTTTTAGATGTAATACTTTTGCATACCTAATATATTACTGTGTAGTGTAAACATAATTTTTATGTGAACTAGAAACCAAAAAATGCATTTGACTCATTTTATCATAATATTCATTGTGTTATACTATTCACTTTATTGCAGTGGTCTGGAAGTGAAACCACATTATCTCTGAGGTATGCCTGTTTACTAATATTATCTGTGAATTTATATACAATATCAATTAGATGCACTCATTTAATATTCTAGTTTATGTAAGACTTTAAAATATATTTGAATTTATTATAAAATTTCAGTCACTATTGAAATCACTCCTAGATCTTGTTATTTAATACACTAAAAGATGCAGTTTTATTGCTCATTCTCTCTCAGTTTTGGGATTAAATATTTGGTAACTAAATTTCAGTATACCAATCTCCTTTATAATTTGATACAAATTATTGTTTTCATTTGAAAACATTACTTGAAGAAGGGGTAGGTGATCTTCACCAGATGACCAAAGGGATACATAGCACATACAACATTTTACAAACTCCATGCTTGACTGTAGTTTCTGATGGAGTCAGATAGGCTTCTGTATCACCCACATCACTAGCAGAACAGAATTATGGGGTATTTTAGTTTGTAACTTGAGGCTATCTGATCACTGACTTGAATTCTCCTTGTGTGGAAATATGATTAAACAAGAAAAATAAATAACTTAATGTCAGCTTATATTTATTTGACCAAAACCAAGAAAGAAATTATGCTTTACTAATAGTTGTTGGATGGAGTACCACTGGGGCCCTCACTAGGTCCATATATCTGACAGTCATTGATCACTTAGCATATGGAAGGATTCCTAAAGGAAGACCATGTAATTGTAAAGGGTCGATAATGGTGGACTCATTATTCTTTCACTAGCAGAACATTACAATATATTGAAGTTTTTATGCTATAAAATATCCATAATAGCATTACATTTTTTGGAAACTATATCTTTAAGTAGTAAATTCTATAATAATTTATGATGTAATGGGGTTGAGTTTAAAGATAAGTCACTCATTTTTTTCATTTTTCCACTCATTTTACAGAGATAAGTTTCAAATTTGCTGACCTTTTCTTAATAAGCCAGTAGCTTGCTGCCAAGCATATATATTCAAAAAGAATAATGACAGTTAATCTGCCATTTCAATATAAAGGTAGAACTTTAATATTAAGGGAGAAAGTCACTGTTGTTCGAAGGATATTTTTCCATGGAAATAATAGTTTTAAAAGAGATTCTTGCAAAATTTTCCATCTTTATGTAATTTTGTTTCTAAAAATGATATGTGCCACATATATCTGATAGTTTCAAAACCCTGAAACAATATTTAGAGACTAGAAAGTTAAATTAAAATTTCCAGTGGGCTTAACTTATTTGTAAAAATAGAAAAATGAAACATTTTGGTTTGGAATATCTCTCTACGATCAGAGAAATGGAAATTTTCTATCTGTGTTCCAACAAAAAAAATATATAATTGGAAAATGACATTAAAATATTATCATCATGGTTTAATAAGTGCAGTCAATGATGCTTCTTTTATATTTTTATACGTGGATTTTTAGGAGTTTTTTCTCCTCTTTAACCTATAATTGTCATTAAAAATGTTATACAAAATAAACTTTGCAAAAAGATCCCTAAGTTGAAATACTCAGTTTCAAAAATCATGAAGTAAACAATCACTTGCTCTAACAGAAATATTACTATTAATTTTACTGAAACCTAACATTTTCTATCAATAAAACATAATTATTTTATATGATATATACTTCACCTTATTAACTTTCTACGTTTAATGTATTTTTGATATAAACATTCTATTAGTTTTGTGGTAAGTGCATACAATTTTTGAAGTTTACATATATTGGGATACAAAATTAAAAGTGTTGTCCCTCATAATAGAGTGCACAATCTGAAACGTTGGCACATCACTGGAATAAACATGTAAGAATATCCATGAATGAGTAATATTGATCTAATCCTTTCTCAACAGATACATATTTAAGTTAATTTACTGTTGTATTGACAGCTTTGCTTTTAATATCCCAGTGGTGATTTGAAAACCATTTCCTCTTGAAAGTCGCTTGAAATGACTTTTATTAGCAAGACTATTTGTTTCATGTTTCAATCATTTCGTGAGTTCTTGTAATTATGGGCATATTTTGCATGTTTCATGTTCTATGACATACAAGTCCTTGCTTGCTAAGTATAATCTTCTAAGTGACTATTTCAGCTACACAGAGTTTTTATTAACTTTTATTGCTGACTCATCCTCTCTCCACTATCAATGCCTTAGGTCTAATTATTCAGATATCATGCCCAGATTGCTATAAGAATCTTCTAGCAGTCTCCCTATCCCATGTTAGAGCCTTTTCAACATTGTTGCCAGAATAATATTTCCAAAAATTAACCCCATACTTAAAATCCACCCCCCCCCCAAAAAAAAAGAAATCCCAGTGGCTTGCCTTCAACCTCAAAAATGTAAAATTTTGTCATAAGTTCCCGAGACTTGTGACAAAGCTCTCACTTGATGGGGCTCTAATCACCTCAGCCTCTTGCACCACCAGAAGTGTGCCAACTTGTCACCACACTATTGCACATACAGTTTCCTTTGCTGAAACTCCCATTTTCTTACGTCTTCCTGAATTCTGGTGCCTTCTTTTCTTATATATCTGATGTTCATCCCTCCTCCGTTCCATTTCCTTTTGTTAAACAACACTCATGCTCTGTACTTCCATTGCTGGCACATCAGTGTTTGTCAATTCATTTATCATATTTTAAAATAAGTTATCAGAAAAAAAAAAAACCCTGGATAGAGTTTTTGACCAGAAATTCTAAAATATGACAATTCCCTGATATATCCACAAACATGGAATGTAGAAAGTTTCTGTGAAATGATCTCAAAGAATGGTTTCATTTTCATTCTAAATGATACTATCCATTGAAGTAACAGGACAGAAAAAAGATACTAAAATCAAAGGGAAAGTAAATACTATACATACTGAGACTAATAGAACAATGCACATGTATTTTTAACATCTAAAATTTCTATCTTTTATGTGTTTAAAATATAGTTGGATGTTCAATATTTACATGGGAATCATATCCTTATTTTTAAAAATGAAAAGAAACATTAATCATCATGATTAAACAGATTAAGAGCTCCACATATTAAATTATTTCAAAGATAAAATTAAAAAACTAACAGAAAAATAAAATGTCCTTCATTTAAGAATATAAATTTATAGTCTCCATTCAGACTGGTTTAACAAATAAAAGATATAATATTTTTAAAATATGAGTTTACTGAGAGAAAAATTAACAAATTCAGATGATACTAATTTACAAACTGAAGTCATTCTTAAAATATATTTTGGTTAAAGCTCTCAGAGTAAAGCTAGAAGTGTCTTCAAAAGTTATACTGATATGTGATCCTGCTAAACTGGCTCTTCTTGTGGCCAATTTCAATTTCTAAGTATTTATTTTCAGAATGGATTACAAGTGGAAACAGGAAATTATTTTTCCACAAAATTTTTCAGCTATCATCACATAGAAACTAATAAACATTTCTGGCCAGTGGTGCTTTTACTATGTATGTGGATGAATGCCTAAGCTTTTAAAAAAATAATAGTCATTTACTTAAATAAAAATAAAATTTTTAATAAAAGTAAATCACTTTTACTATATATTTTTAACATGGCTTTTTTCTCCTTGGTTGGAGCCAGGGGTGTTGTCTTTGTGTTTCTTGTTCAAAATATTTACTGCCCCTTCCTTTTTCCCGTTCTGATTGGCCTCTTTCTACTGGTTTCCTTTGTGTAAGATTAGGCTTTTTAATCTATCAACATGAGGTAGTTGACTTGCTTTGACTAATGAAATATGAGTGGGAGGGATATTTGTTAGTTCCTAACAGAAGATTTAAAGACATTACATGATTATACTGTGCCCTCCCTACCCAACATGGAGCCAGAATGTCCCAATAGGGCCTTCTACTTCATATTCATGCTGGATTAAAGATCTGAGTCACCCTGCAAAGAATAATACCAGAGAAAAACTGTGTTAGTGAAGGCTATTGAGATAGAGGGGCTCTTTGTTACTGCAATCTAACTTAGTATACCCTATTCAGGAGGATGCATCAATCATCTATTTTTGGCAGAGTTACACTAAGAATAATACCCTGTTAGCATTTTCTTCTCTTCTGTGTATAATTTTATGTTACATATTATTAAGTATATTATTCCACTAACTTATTCATATATCTGGCTCACCTTACCAGTCTATCAGTTTCTTAAAAATAAGATCCATGTTTTATTTATCTGTTTCCCTCGTGCCCAGGCTGAATCTTGTTCATAGAAATGTTTAAGAGAAGTGCTTAAGAAAGTTTTGTCAAATTAATGAACAATGGGTCAACTACCAAGTCATAGGAATAAAAAGGTGGAATGTTTGTTGGAAAAATGGAATATAAGAAAGCATAGTAGAGCTTGACAAAGGAAAAGAACAAGAAGAGCTCAGATTAATAAGCAAGTAAACTCTTACTATAAATATGGGGAGCTATTCCATAGCTATGAATATCAAGGAAAAGATCATTTTCTTTTTAAATGTATTTATCTATATATCTACCATCAATCCCATTAGAAAGTTTATAGTGTTCCATTTTAAATAATTTCAGCTAGTGACGGTTTTGTCAATTTTCATGAAATATTCATGTCATAGTTCTGTTTATTTCAACTATGTGTTTTTTCACCAAAGAAGAGTTATTGCCATTGGATGCATGGGAAAACAACATATGGGGACACTTTTGGTAGTGAATTAGATATTAAAATGGATAATTTTGTTGAGAAATCAGCACCATAATAGAAGGAAGGACATAGATTCCACCAAAAAATACAATCTGGTTATTTCATCACATTTCAAAATTTATTCTGCTAGCTCATTACACTAGAGCCACAAAAAATCTTTATTAATCAGATTACAGGGATGAAAATATAAGAAAACTTTAAGAAGCACAGTATATTCCACTGTCTTCTATGTTTTATATGTGTGTATGTATGTGTGCATACATATATATGTATATGAAGAAACTATAATACTTTATATTTTTAATTATTCTCTATATACTAACTTTGGTACCAAGCACTTAATGAACATTATCTCATATATTTTTTCAGTTTATTTATTTTGAGAGTGATAGAGCATGCGTGAGTGGGGGAGGGAAAGAAAGAGAGGGAGAGGGAGAGAAAATCCCAAGCAGGTTCCACACTGTCAGCACAGAGCCAGATGCAAGGCTGGAACTCACAAACCATGAGATCATGACCCAAGCTGAAATCAAGAGTTAGATGCTAAACTGACTGAGCCACCCAGGTGCCCCAAACTTTATCTCATTTAATCCTCACAAAAATCATGTGACTTAAGTACTCATATGAAGGAACAGAGGTACAAATGTTTTATTCAGGATTGCCAAGTTGATACAGCAAGTAAATGTAGAAGTAGAATTTATTCAAATACCTACTTTTCACTAAGTCATAGCGCCTCTCTAAAGACATATATGTTAATGATATTATTTCTATAGAGTTTGATATGTACAACTAGTATGATGAAGACTGAGGTACAGTTTAGTGACTGAAAGGTGTGTACTGTGTGAGTTTAAGGGAACACATGGGGAAAAGTTAGAAGGAAAAAGAAATGGAAGGAAGGAAAGAAGAAACAGAGGGAGGGTGGGAGCCTAGGCTAGAGGTTTCTTTAGTTAGTTAGTTTGTTTGTTTTAATCTCTGAGCTTTAGTTGGTATCCCAATCTCTTTTTCTCCCACTCCTACTTGCTCATACTCCCCACCATATAACTTCCAAAGCCACCAAGATGGGCTTCCCACAATATAACTGAGCCAGCAGATGCTGGGATCCTTAGAATAGGAACAAGAAACATTTCTGGATCTCTTGGCAGAGGAGGCCCAGTCAAAGGCTGAGATCCTGTGTGGGGAGCCCAGATCCAATGCTCTGTGATCACAGCAGAAGAACTTCAAGCTCTGGTTTTACCTCCCACTGAGGCTCCAAAGTTCAAGGTTCAAGGGAAAATAATCTACTTTTTTACTTTACTCTTTAAACCTCAATGTCCTCAGCTTTAAAGGCCATAGTAATTGTGCCAAACTTGTAAGATTGTTATAAGATTTAATGTTTTTGGTACATAGGAAACTCTCATTAAATGACCAAATTTTACTTGGGGAAATGATCAAAATATATTTTGGCTTGGGTCAAAATATAAATAGGGTGTATGAGAAACTCATTTATTAATGCTCCCTAACTAAGCAATAATGTAAAATGTTTCTTGTCTGAACAACGTATGTATCCTCTTTGGTATTCTCAGAAAATATCAAAAATATTGCAATGAAGCACTTTATTTTCACATACCAGATAAGTGGCAATTTATATAAAAGACCCTATGCCTTTATTTTAGAAAGTGATATTCAAATTACTCCAAATATTTAGAAAAAAATAGATATTTTGGAACTCTTCACATTATTTCTTAAATGTATTTAAAAAATTAACACAGAAAATAACAAATGTTGGTGAAGATGCAGAAAAAGGGGAGCCCTTCTTACACTGTTGGTGGGAATGCAAACAGGTGCAGCCACCCTGGAAAGCAGGATGGAGGTTCTGCAAAAGATTAAAAATAGAACTACCCAACAACCCAGCAATTGTGCAGCCAGATATTCATCCAAGTGGTACAAAAGTACAGATTTGAAGGGGCACTTGCACCCCAATGTTTATAGCAGCATTATAAACAATAGCCAGACTATGGAAAGAGCCCAAATATCCATTCACTTTAGTGTGGATAAAGAGGATGTGGTGTGTGTATATATGTGTGTATGTATGTGTGTGTATATATATACACACACATACATACACACATACAATGGAATATTATTCAGCCATCAAAAATAATGAAATTTTGCTATTTACAATGATCTGAATGAAGCTAGACTGTATTATGCTAAGTGAAATAAGGCACTCAGGAAAAGATAAATACCATAGGATTTTATTCATATTAAAGAAGGAAAGGGAAAGGGTGAAAAAGAGAGAAAACCAAACCATAAGACTCTTAATGATAGAGTATACAATCTGAGGGTTGAGGGAGGGAGGTGTATGGAGAATGGGCTAAATGCATGATGGGTACTAAGGAGAGCACTTGTTGTATTGAGCACTGGGTGTTATATGTAAGTGATTAATCTCTAAATTCCACTCCTGAAACCAATATTACACTGTATATTAACTGACTAGAATTTAAATAAAATTTGAAGAAAATAAACAGAAAGATGAAAAAGCAAATTTCAGAATAATATAGTGAGATTCAACTGATTTCACAGGAATAATATTTATGTATTAATACACATGTATAACATACATGATGCTATTCTAACTGGAGAATATAAAACAAATTCTCAAAAATAAGCATCTTGGCAACACAAGAGATAATTGTATTGATGTAGCCTTTCTATGTTTCTACTATATAGAAATAATATACTGCTTGTGATAATGTACTAAAGTTTTGCATGATATACAATTCAGGAAAACTGGGTAAAGGATAAAAGGGATCTCTGAGTTATTGACTGCAACTACATGTAAATTTACAATTATCTGAAAATGAAGTGTTTAAAAAAAGTAAAGTAACGTGTTTTCAATTATCAAAAAAAAAAAATGAAAGAAAAAAAAAGAAGAGACACGGGGAAAGGAAGATGGCAGCTAAATAGGAGGACCCTAGTTCCATTTTGTACCACAAACCCAAGCAGTTAATTACCAAATCATCCTAAATACCCCCAGAAATTGACCTGAAGACTGACAGAACAAACTGCACAACTAAAGGGAGAAAAGGTCCACACTGAAGAAAATAGGAATTGCAGAGACATGGTCTAGGGGAGAAATGATGCTGTGGAAGGGAAGGAACTGTGGTCTCATGGAAGGTCAGGAGAGAAGGGAGCACATGGAAACATAGAAGGAAAACATTTCCCAAAGCCATTGACTTGGAAAAGGAGATGGTCTGAATTTCAAGAGTTCTTGCAATCAGTGGGTCTTAAAACCTGGAATTTTAAAGGTCAATGGGCTTGGCTGAGATAAAGCCTGAAGGGTACTGCACTGCTCTTGGAAGGAAGCAGGCAAATAACCCAGGGGTAGGTAATGTGGAAACAGCAATCAAAGAACACCTGAGACATACTGGGGGTAGGGAGCATCCGTCAGTCCCTCTGCTGAGGGCTGCCTTGAGAGGCAGCATTCATAGAGACATCTCTCCAGAATAAAAGGAGCTGACTGGTTCCATTTCCCTCCCCAGCCCATCAGCATAAACAGAGCCACCTGAAGGCAGCAGCACAGTGGCAACACTGGCTGCCTACCTCGTTTACACAAAGCCCCACTCCCTGCGCTCTGTTGGCATGGCCTTCTCAATGAAGCTTGCCTCAGTCCCAGCACAATGGGCTCCACCCCCAGAAGACAAGCACAAAGCCCTGCCCAAACCACCTCTCCTGATGAGAGGGTTCTGCAAAGCCTCAATTCTGGTGGAGTTGGTGTCAGCTTTCATTTTACAAGCAGACCAGAGCACACCTAATTAAAAATTCACCACAATCAGGCCAGGACCAAACACTATCCCAACAGGCAAGGAGACCTTCTACAGAGGACTGGGCTGAAGGGTAGAGCAGCCACAACACAATAGCAGAGCATATGTAGCACAAACTGGAGACTCTCCCTGAATCTGCATGACCTATGCACTACATGACCTCTTTTTCAGAAGGCCATTACTTTCAGGAGCAGGAGACATAACTGGCTCTTCTAACACAGAGAAGAGGTCAGAAATTTAGACAAAATGCCAAGATGGAGGAATTTACCCCAAATGAAAGAACAAGGAAAGGCCACATCCAGAGATCTATATGAAGCAGATATAAATAACATCCCTGGTGGATAATTTAAATCATAAGGATACTCACTGGGATTGAGAAAAGAATAGAAGACATCAATGAGACCCTTACCACAGACTTAAAAGAGTAAAAAGTATCATAGATGAAGAATACAGTAAAGGAGATTGGAAAGAGGACTGATTCAATGAACAGCAGGTGGGAAGAAGCAGAGGACTGAATTCATGACCTAGAAGACAAAATAATGGAAAACAGTGAAGCTGAACAAAGAGAGTAAGAATTATGCAGCACAAAAATAGACTTAGGGAACTCAGTGACCATGAAACATAACAACTTCCCTAATCTGGGGAAGAAAACAGACATCCAGATCCAGAAGGCAGAGAACTCCCATCAAAATCAATAAAAGTAGGCCAACACCAAGACATATTGTAATTACATTTGTGAAATATAGTAATAAAGAAATATCTTAAAAGCAGCAAGATAAAAGAAGTCATTAACTTATGAGGGAAAACCCATAAAACTAGCCAGAGATTTCTCAACAGTAACTTGGCAAATCAGAAGGGAGAGGCATGATATATTGAAAATGCTAAGAAGGGAAAAATCTGCAACCAAGAATATTCTATCCAGCAAGGCCATCATTCAGAATAGAAGAAGAGATTGCTTCTCAGCCTTTTGGCTAAGATCAAGTGCAGAATAGAAGGAGAGATAGTTTTCCAGATTTACAAAAACTACAGGAGTTCATGACCACCAAATTAGCCCTACAAGAAATATTAAAGGGGATTCTTTGAGTGCAGAGGAGAGACCAAAAGTGACAAAGGCAAGAAAAGATCAGAAAAAATTCTAAGAAGCAATGACAAAACAAGCAATAAAATGATAATACATATATATCGATAATTAGTTTGAATATATGTGGACTAAATATGCCAATTAAAAGACATGGCATATAAAAATGGATTTAAGAAAAAAGACCCATCTATATGCTGCCTACAAGAGACTCATTTTAGATCTAAAGACACTTTCAGATTGAAAGTGAAGTGTGGGAATTTTTTATCATGCAAAAGGACATCAAAAGAAAGCTGGAGTAGCAATACTTATATCAAACTAGTCTTTAAAACAAAGATTATAAAAAGAAACAAAGGTCATTATATAATTATAAATGGGACAATCAAACAAGAAGATATAATAATTATAAATATATATGCCCCAACCTGAGAGCACACTCAACTATATAAAACAATGACAAAAATAAAGGAACCAATTGGTAATAACACAATAATAGTATGGGAATTTAACACCCCACTTACAACAATAGACAGATTATTTAAACATAAATCAACAAGGAAACAATGTTTTCTAGTGACACACTAGACCAGATGGACTTAACAGTTTTATTCAGAACATTCCATCCTAAAACAGCAAAATATACATTGTTTTCAAGTGCACATGAAACATTCCCCAGAATGGGTCACATATTATGTCACAAATAAGGCCTCAACAAATACAAAAAGGTTGAAATCATACCATACACCTTTTCTGACCACAACACTACAAATCTACAAATCAACCACAAGAAAAAATTTGGAAAGACCATAAATATATGGAGTTTAATAACATGCCACTAGACAGTGAATGAGTCAACCAGGAAATGAAAGAAGAAATAGAAAAGTACATGGAAACAAAAACAATGGTCAAAACATTTGGGAAGCATTACAAGCAGTCCTTAGAGGAAAGCAGATTGCAATACAGGCATACCTCAAGAAGCAAGGAAAATCTCAAGTAATAGATGCTGCCATTTTGTAAAACAGTATTGAGTTTCCTCAATAAGTTAAAAATAGAATTGCACTGGGGCGCCTGGGTGGCGCAGTCGGTTAAGCATCCGACTTCAGCCAGGTCATGATCTCGCCGTCCATGGTTCGAGCCCCGCGTCGGGCTCTGGGCTGATGGCTCAGAGCCTGGAGCCTGTTTCCGATTCTGTGTCTCCCTCTCTCTCTGCCCCTCCCCCGTTCATGCTCTGTCTCTCTCTGTCCCCAAAATAAATAAACGTTGAAAAAAAAAAATAGAATTGCACTTTGATCAAGCAATTGCACAACGGGGTATTACTCAAGGAATACAAAAAATACTAATTCATAAGGACACATGCACCCTGATGTTTATACCAGCATTATCTATAATAGATAAATTATGGAAACAGCCCAAGTGTACATCAATTATTGAATGGTAAAGAAGATGTGGTGTGTGTGTGTGTATGCATATACACACACAATGGAATATTAGTCATCAAAAAGAATGAAATATTGCCATTTTCAATGACATGGATAGAGCTAGAGAGTATTATGCTAAGCAAAATAAGTCAGTCAGTGAAGGAAACATACCAAAGGATTTCACTCATATGGCATTTAAGAAACAAAACAAGCAAGGGGAAAAAAAGAGAGAGGGAGGCAAAACAAGAAAGGGACTCTTAGCGATAGAGAACCGATGGTTACTAGAGGGGAGGTAGGTGGGGGGATGGGTAAAACAGGCGATGGGGATTAACAAGGGCACTTGCTGTCATGAGCAGTAGGTGTTTTATGGAAGTGTTGAATCACTATATTGTACATGTGAAATTAATATTGCACTGTATATTAACTGAAATTAAAGAAATAGACACACAAAATTTCATATCAATTTAAGGATTACTACCCAAGCCTATCCATGATAAATTAATGTACTTTTTAACAAAAAATGTGGATAGAAATTATTGATATTGGCACAATAAACAACATCATTTGCATTTACTTGAATATTATTTTAACTATGTTCTTGTCCTTGATTGTGACCTATTCATGGCAAGTGTTAAAGCTTTTTCATTAGGTCCTAATAACTGAAATATGTTTTTATCAATTTTTCAAAGAAGATGGCAAAGTAGGAAAGTCCTAAGCTCACTTGGTCCCAGGGATACACTAAGTAATAGCTACATCTATGTGACCAACTCTGAAAATAACCTAAACACTGGCATAGCAGGCCTTCTACATTTAATCCTAGAGAGGATGCCACATAGAAAAGAAAAGGGTGGAAGGGAGGAAATGAAATGTGGTTGGGAACCAAATCCCCATGGAGATGTGAGACGGTCAGACCCTACCCCAGGCACCCCAGGCACTAGGGATTATTAACCATCATACCTGTCTTTGAAAACCAGTGTGCCTTTGGGTGCTTTTAAAATCAGCAGTCTTAACTCTAGGAGAGACATCAGGCAATAGGAAACTAAATTCCTGCCCTTAAAGAGCCAGCATTCTAAATAATTCCACCCAAGACACAGCACAGAATCAGCAGTTTGAAAATGATGTAGGTATATGTGAAAGAGATTTATTTACTAATTTCAAAATATGTTCTGTAGGGGCAAGGGTCTTCAAGAGACTTCTTCAGGAACAAAAATGCCAGCAAGTACCATTTCTCTTTCCTACCCATCTTAGATACCTGGATATTTGCAGGAGCCAGCCCAAATACCTTCTACCTATCTTGCTAGCACCACATGCCTCACTCCCATGTTTCCCTGCAGACCTGCCTCATTCAACCCACCCATCTCAGCTGGCTTCTGTCCAGTACAGTACCTTCCCACCCATACCCTGCAAGCAACCCTGGCAGGAACTGGTGTCACTCAAAGGTAACTCCTGTCTTGTGGAAAGCGAGAGAGAACCAGTGTGCCTGTAGGTCTAGTAGCCAAGCCTCTAAACTGTGCAGAGAACAAGCCCTGCCATTTGGCATGCCAGCAACTGTGACAGACAAGCTAGCTGCAGATTTTCAATTTGACTGCTGACAACCCCCACCAACAAAATCTAATCAGTTGGTCATGCAGGGAACAATCTTTGCTGTTCAGTACACACCTGAAACTGTGGCAGAGAGGCTAACTGCAGACAGCTGCCCTGACTGCCAACCTTGCCGACCTGTAACCCTGTACCATCTCAAACAGGCCTCTCAACAGTAAACCTTGTCGACTGAACCCATTGCAGGCAAAGCTGACCATGGCAACTGGCTGAGCTGATGGTAAATGTGGCTCAGCCACAAAAGTAGGGTGCATGCAGCCCACACAGGAGACACCCCTGGAGCACCTGGTTCTGGAGACCAGGGTATTGTGTTACAGGGCACCAAAGGACCTCTTTTATAGGAGGCCACTACTTTTAAGACCAGGAAACATAGCTGACTTACCTAATACATTCACACACACACACACACACACACACACACACAGAACTGGACAAAATGAAGAGACAGAGGAATATGTCACAATTAAAAGAAAAAATACAGTCACAGCAAAAGATCTAAATAAAACTAAAATAAAAAATACACCTGATAAAGAATTCAAAATTAATAGTCATATGAGTCTCACTGGACTTAAGAGTGGATGAACTCCGTGATAACGTCAACAAAGAGTTATAAAATATAAAAAAGAATCAGAGTTCAAAATTATGTAATAATAATGGAAATTAAACAATAAACTAGTGGGCAGGGCCTCTGGGTGGCTCAGTCAGTTAAGCGTCTGACTTTGGCTCAGGTCATGATCTCATGGTTCATGGGTTCAAGCCCCACCTTAGGCTCTGTGTTGACAACTTAGAGCCTGGAGAGCCTGGAACTTGCTTCAGATTCTGTGTCTCCTCTTTCTCTGCCCCTCCCCTGCTCATGCTCTATCTCTGTCTCTCAAAAATAAATAATAATAAACATCCAACTCTTGATTTAAAAAAAATACACTAGTGGGAAAGAACAGCAGGTTAGAGGATGCAGGAGAATGTATCAATAATCTTGAAGACAGGGTGCTAGAAAGCAACCAAGCTGAACAGCAACAAATAATAATAATAATAATAATAATAATAATAACAACAATAATAATATAAATGAGAACAGGTTAAGGAAACTCTGCATTATCATCAAGTGTGATAACATTCATACTGTAGAGGTCCCAAAAGGTGAAGAGAGAAAGAAGGGAGCAGAGAAATTGAAGAAACAATACCTGAAAACTTCCCTAATTTGGGGAAAGAAACAGACATCCAGGTCCTAGAAGCACAGTGAATCTCTAACAATATGAACCCAAGGAGGTCAATACCAAGATATATAATAATTAAAATGGCAAAAAGTAATAATAAAGAACAAATTTTAGAAGCAGCAAGAGAAAAGAAAATAGTAACATGCAAGGGGAACCCCTCGAGGCTATCAGCTGATTCTTTAGCAAAAACTTTGCAGGCTAGCGGGGAGTGACATGATGTATTCAAAGTGTTGAAAGAAAAAACTTTAGAACTAAGAATAATGGACCCAGCAAGATTATTATTCAGAATACAAGGAGAGATAAAGAGCTTTCCAGATAAATAAAATTTAAAGGAGTTCACCTTCACTAAATTAGCCTTATAAGAAATGGTAAAGGAATTCTTTAAGTGGAAAGAAAAGGTTATAAATGAAGTAAGCAAATTATGAAAGGAAAAAATTTCACTTGTAAAAGCAAATATATAATAAAAGTAGTAGATTAATCACTTAGAAAGTCAGTATGGAGGTTAAAACACAAAAGCAGCAAAATCAATTTATCTACAAAATTAGTCAAAAGATACATGTAAGAGCGCTGACTATACTGACTCCATCTTTGGTTCTCCATCTTGTTCATATTTGCTCAAAGACCTCTTTTGGGGCTACATATTCCAATCCTTAGGAGATTAATACACAAACCTTGGAAATGCCTACCCACCGAGTCTGGGATGGGAAGAAGCTTGTTTTGGCCTTCCATTAATTTGTTATAATTAACATAGTCTTTTCCTGATGCATAGGTTATGCCACAAGATCAAATTAAAGTCTAGCTGTTGGTTAGGTGCATTCAAGCTGTCTGAGGTGCACATAAACCCTTTGATCTCATTGCAATGTCCTTCTGTCTGTCTCTCACTCTATGTAATCTGTGGACTAAGATCTGGATTTTGCAGACAATAACTATACAGTTTTCATGGATTATTCTCTACCAGAACCTGTCAGTGAGTTACCCTAAATAAAACTCTGTATAAACTGTATGGAGTGGGCTACTTTGTTTTCCAGTCTCAAAGTGCTTTCTCAGTTTGGGAGATACTTTACTGTCTCTCCCTCATCTTCTAACAGATATACAAAACAAAAATAAATAAAATAGGACTCTTTATACACAAAATATGGAGGACAGACTTAAAATATAGCATTTTTAGATTATGTTTGAAATTAAGCATCCATCAACTTAAAATAGACTGCTATACATATAAGGTGTTATATATAAACCTAACATTAACCACAAACCAAAACTATAATACATACACAAAATATAAAGGAAAAGAAATTCGGGGCACCTGGGTGGGTCAGTTGGTTAAGCATCCAACTTTGGCTCAGGTCATGATGTCACAGCTCTTGAGTTTGAGCCCCAGGTCAAGTTCTGTGCTGATACCCTGCTTTGGATTCTGTGTGTCTCCCTCTCCACTCCTCTCCTGCTTGTTCGTTCTCTCTCTCTCTCTCTCTCTCTCTCTCTCTCTCTCTCTTTCTCTCTCTCTCTGTCTCTCTCTCTCAAAATAAATAAACATTAAAAAAATTAAAGGAAAAGAAATACAAGCATTAACACTAAAGAAAACCATCAAACCACAAGGGAAGAGAGCAAGAAAAGGAGGAAGGAAAAGAGAAGACTTATAAAACCGACTGGAAAACAATTAACAAAATGGCAATAAATAACACATCAATAATTAATTTAAATGTAAACGGACAAATGCTCCAGACAAAAGACATAGGGTGACTGATGTATTAAAAACAAGTAGAAAACAAAACTCATCTATATGCTGTCTACAAGAGACTTACCTCAGACCTAAAGATATATACAAACTGAAAGTGAAGGCTTGGAAAACATACACTATTCAAATGGAAACAAAATAAAAGCTGATGTAGCAACACTTATATAAGATGAAATAGACTTTAAAACAAAGACTGTAGCAAAAGACAAAGAAAGGCACTACATAATGATAAAGGGATCAATTCAAGAAGATATAATGATTGTAAATATCTATGCACCCAACATAGAAACATCTAAATACATAAAGCAAATATTAACATAAAGGGAGAAATTGATAGTAATATAATAATAGAAGGAGACATTAATGCCCAACTTACATCAATGGATAGATCATCCAGACAGAAAATCAATAAGGAAATGGTGGTTTTGAATGACATGTTAGACCACATGCACTTCACAGATAATATACAGAACATTCCAGCTTAAAAAAAAATACACATCTTTTCAAGTGGACATGAAACTTGCTCCATAATAGGTCACCTTAGGCCACAAAAAAGGCCTAATAACACACACACACATACACACACACACACACACAAAATGGAACATCACTCAGTCATAAAAAAGAATGTGATCTTGATGTCTGCAACAGTACAGATGGACCTAGAGGGCATTACGCTAGGGGAAATAAAAGAAAGAAAATACTGTATGATTTAATTTGTATGTGGAATCTAAACAACAAAATGAACAAAGAAACAAAATAGACCCTTAAAGACACAGAACATACTGGTGGCTGCCAGACAGGAGGTGTGTGGGGGAGGGACAAAATAAAGGGGATTTAGAGATACAAACTTCCTATTATAAAATAAATAAATCACAGATATGAAAAGTACATCTTAGGGGCACCTGGGTGGCTCAGTCGGTTGGGTGATCGACTTTGGCTCGCAATTTGTGAGTTCAAGCTCTGCATCGGGCTCTGTGCTGACAGCTCGGAGCCTGGAGCCTGCTTTGGATTCTGTGTCTCCCTCTCCTCTTTGTGCTCTTTCTTTCTCTCACAAATAAATAAACGTTAAAAAAATTAAAAAAAAAAAAAGAAAAGTACATCCTAGGGAATATAGTCAATAATACTGTAATAATGTTATATTGTAACAGATGGCAATTATATGTATTACAGTAAGTATTGAGTAATGTACAGCATTGTTGAATTAATATGTTGTACACCTGGAACTAATATAACATTATATATTAATTATTATACCTCAATTAAAAAGCTAAATAAAAAATCAGTTTATAAAATATATCAATAAATATAATACAGGTAAATAAGGAAATGTCAAAAATATAGCAGGTATTATGTGAATAACTGTAGAAAACATGGTTAATGTATTTTCTTTAAAAATTTTTTGATGTTTTTATTTACTTTTGAAAGAGAGAGAGACTGAGTGGGAGAGGGGCAGAGAAAGAGAGGCAGACAGAATCTGAAGTAGGCTTCTGCCTCTGAGCTGTCAGAACAGAGTGGGGGTTGAATCTATGGTGTGAGATCATGACTTCAGCTGAAGTCAGATGCTGAACAGACTGAGACACCTAGGAGCCCCTGTATTTTCTTGATTTACAAAATCCATCTTACCATTACCTATCCTGTAACCTAACCTAGTCATTCTTTTTAGAAAACATTTTACAATTGTTTTCTTTACCCTGTATTCTCAATTTTTATCATAACTTTTCTCATCCCTTTTTCTTCTTTTTTACCATGGAAATAAATATCAAATAAATACATATCTTTCTGTTCCTGTTCAGAAACCAGTATTTTAAAATACAATGGTATCTTTGTGAATACTCTTTGACATAGAGTTTTGCATCATTCTTTACTTTTCTCTACTTCTCACATATTTTTATCTTATATCCTCAAATCAAAAGTGCAGTGTTTTGTACTTCCCTAATGCACAGAACATTGGTCTAGAGTCTATAATCTTGATTCTAGTCCTGGCTTAGCTATTAATCCATGAATAAGTCAATCACCTCACTAGTTATCAATTTTCCTTTCTTCAAAATTAGAGAATTTGATTATCGCTAATATTCTGCTCCAATCTCTACTGGAAGGAGATACGTTCCTTTAAAATATTTGTATTGCCTGCTTTTATACATATTCATTTTTCAGATACAGGCATTTTTCATTCAGACCTCCTAATTGGTTTTCATCTGCCATTTTTGATCCATGCTATTTTTATCAAGAACAAGACAGAAAAATCATTAATAATTATGATATATCTCTGAATTTTAAAGCTCATATATTAGAACCCAAACTTTTCAATAAGTTTTATGAATTGTTTTGTCTTTCCTACTAGACTGGGAGGCCCTTAAAGGCATAGTCCTTGACTAATTCATCTTTATATTTTCATAGTACATAAAACAAACTGCCTTGCCCTTGTTAGGGACTTGAAGAAATTCATTGAATAAAAGCACCAGAAACCTTATTTACGTTTCTAGCACTGTTCATATTGAAAATGTCAAATTTTCTGGAATCCTCAACTCAGAAACATAGTTGAGTTTCATAGTAGACACTAAATCTAAAACTAGAAAAATAATATTATATCACCAACTTTCAGGCTGATTTTCATCAGACAAATCTAGACTTAATATTTAGAAAAGGAAAGAATACCAAAGAAGAATGGGGAAATGCAGATATTAAAAGGGGAAGATGATATAGCTGACATTTATGAGATATCAAACATTGACTCAGCCATAAAAAATATTTAAAAGATTTAGCTTTAAATTATCTTCAGGCTTGCTTTTTCTTATTTCTATAGCCTGTTACTGTTCGTGTAGATGATAATTTCAGTATCCTTATAAAATCACAATTCGAGAGGTCACTATTTAACTTTGAGTCCCCTTTTCCTTTGTTGCCTCTGTCCATTTTGATTGTGACTGATAATGTTGGGAGACTTCATGGCATCATTGCCTCATGTAGTTTGTATGCCTCAAGGAGATGTAATCTCAGATGACCAAGCATCTATCACTCCTATGAGGAAATATCTATAACAGGCAATTAATTGTATTTCAGATCCTCCAGTTAGTCATTTATATAAGATTTAACAGTAGTGTTCATGGGCATTCTATTGATCTGTATGTGTGGCCAATTTATCTTTCCTTCCCTGTGACTGAACATAATATACAGCATATTTGTTTTTTTTCTTTTCTTTCAATGAATTATCATGTACTAAATTTGCTTTTCCCCCCTTCTTAAAATGTTATTGGATTTATTTATAAAGTTGAGTATTTATATGTAGGTGAAGGTTGTGATTCTTATCACATAAAGCCATTTGCAAAAATATAGAAATGTAAGCCCCATTGAATAAACAAGTAAAAGCAAGCCCAAGTACCCTTGAATTTCTCTCTGTAAATGCTTGTAGTTGCCCATCACAACACAGAATACAAAGGCTTCAAAAAAATGCAACATTTCCTTCCCTTTCTTTTTCTGTACACACAAGTACATACAGGAAGGGACTGCAGAGGTTTAAGATTGTCTGGTACTATGGAAAATACTGCCTTTCTAGAATCTAACAGTCCAAGATTACTTTGTGACAAAGAAAAGTAGGGCCACCCGAATAGGGCTAGAGAAGGGCCTGAAACAATTTGTTATCTTTATTTTTAAACATACCCACTTCAGAAAATAATGGACAGCCTACATATGAGGGAGTCATGGGCTTGCACAAATCCTCTTAAGCTTTTTCCTCCAATGGAGGCAGAGATATTTGGAAAGAAACAGAGGAAACACCCAGATAGCAACAAGATCATCATTAATCAGGAATTGTAGTTTAAACTTTAACTAGCTTTTGGAAGCAATCTCCAAATTGCACTTTTCTGTTTTCCTGGGGATTTTTTCCCACTTATCTGTCATATCGAGTGTGGGGCAAAAAATGAATACTAATTTGTATACATTCATGCTAAAAGCAGAAGAGAGAAAAGAGTCACAGCCATTTCCCAGTTAAATAATAACTTGGGTTTTTTGGAGTTTCATTTCTTATTTCTCTTCTTTTCCCTTATCTCAAAGTACACCTCTTTGTATTCCAGAAGAACTCCAAGATTTGCATATAAATCTAATTGTGTGTATTGATGCAAAACTTTTCAATTCATGACAAACTACCCATAGATATTAAAATTAATTTGTGAGGAAAGAGCCATTGTGTTTAGAGATACACAGTGTCAAGCCTCCTGCTCCTCCACATTTTACTACCACTTAGCTGTCCACAGCATGGCCTTAGAAGTACTAAACACTCACTTAAGAAAAGAGCTACATGTCTGAGAAAGATGTATATATGAACTTGGCTTTGTATATCTGTGTACTTTGCATATGTACTTGTTGCTTTTATTATTACTGAAAGGTAATGTAAGGCTTTTCCTATTGAGAGGAGATTGATCCAAGTAAGAGGTCACTTCAACCTTGTGACAATTGGGAGTTATTATCACTTACATCATATAGTAATCCCCAAATTAGTTAGCAACCGAGTAGCTACTTGTGTATTTACTCCGTGTAAATCAATTTTTCTTACTAAAATCAAGACCATTACATTCTCAGATTTTTCTTTTAAATTTAAACTAGGTTGATTGAGTAGATGTGGTGTTTATTTATTCAGTTACGTCTTATCTTAGGTACAGTGCTTTCTTTCCCGTGGATGTAAGTCATAGGGCTCTCTGAATTGTTTATGTTAAGGGAGACAGAGGGGTATTTCCAGAAAATATAATGGATCTTAGTATTTTATTTAGACAGTGACTTCTCTATTCTCTACTAGCTCTCTCTGATTGTGAAATTCCAAAGTTGAATGTAAATTATTTGGAAGTCTATCTTACTATTCCTATAGTTGAACTTACCAAGAGGAGTATCTACTGATGCAGATGGAACAATACTATCAAAATTGAAAAAAGGAATTTTAAGCACATAGGAGAAAAAACTTCAAAGTTACCAATTCTTAGGTTTATAGCTTTCATACAGCTACTATTAAAGCTCATAACTCTCATGGGGAAGGAGAAAGAAGTTTAAGACTACAATCCTGCTCATAGCTTAAGAGTAGAAGTGAAATACTGAATAGCACTTTATTTAAACTGTTTTCTATCTTTTTGTTAGAGATTTTATAGACCATGGGCTTATGTTATCCGTCATGCCATTCTGGTCATACATAATTTTATCCAGGAGTATGTGGCTGCAATGAACAAAGGGGGTAAAGAGGATGACATGTTTGGCCTAAAAGTTCAAGTGAAAAATTTAAAAACATCAGTGGACTCTGGAGAGAGCCCCATTATTTGAAAAAACTTGATATTATCAGTTTCAATTAACAACATTTTAATTTAGAAACTGTTACTAACAAAATGTCAGAAATTCTGTATCTTGGTGTTTTTCTTTCAGAGTGAGTCATCTAGGTAAACTACCACAAAACTGAGTGTAGGGGCGCCTGGGTGGCGCAGTCGGTTAAGCTTCCGACTTCAGCCAGGTCACGATCTCGCGGTCCGTGGGTTTGAGCCCCGCATCGGGCTCTGGGCTGATGGCTCAGAGCCTGGAGCCTGTTTCCGATTCTGTGTCTCCTTCTCTCTCTGCCCCTCCCCCGTTCATGCTCTGTCTCTCTCTGTCCCAAAAATAAATAAACGTTGAAAAAAAAAATTTATAAAAAAACTGAGTGTAAAATAATTATGTGGTACCCAATAAAATTTGGATAATGTTAGAAAAAATCCCAAAGGAGATACACCATTTGATGCCTACATAACAAAAATCGCTTTTCAAACTTAAATAGGAACACAGAGGTCTTTGTAATTAACAAAAATGACATTGAGATATACATAAATTAAGAAAGTGTGGAGAAAATGAAATTAATGAATGTTTATAATACATACAGAGGCAGTTAAGGTTATTGTGCTTATTTCATTTAAACATTGTATTTTCCAGTTGGTAATGACATAAATATCAAACCCTCTTTAAAAAACAGTCAGTTAATGGCCTAAAATCAATAGAGTTTGCATATGTCCATTCAAGGACAGAATTTAGTTTTTGAAATTCAGGATAATAGCCACTTCTTAAATCTACTTGTATAGATAACCTCTTACTGTGAAAGCTACACTACAACAAAATTTTTTGCCCTTGAAGTCAATGAGAATTCTGTTCCCTGAAATGTGACCACAAATGGACTTACTCTGAATTCTGTAAATTTTATTATTTAGTCATGAGGCCTCTTTCCTGGGCATTAGAATATGACTTAAGAGTCTGTGGATGGGAGAATAATTATTTGCTAAATGTAATACTCTGGCTTCAAAAGATTTGCATTCTAATTGATAACCTTATGATAAATATGTCATTGAGATACCATAACTTGTTATCTTTCTGATATTCTTAATCTGAAAACCATTAAGACTGCATGCAATCTAAATTCAAATTGTTTAACAGTGATCCTATTATGTCTGATGGAAATTTTAGGTCCACACTATGAGATTTATATATCAGATCAAACTTTCATTTTCAAAGGGAAAAGTATAAGATTTTTAATATCTAGATATGTGCAAGTAAATGTAGCTCTATATATGTACCATTTTTTCATGGATTTTTAAAGTAATCAACTAGAAGAGTTTCAAGGGTATTATAACACGATACTCATCCAATAAATAAACCCTAGTCATTAGAATGAAAAGCCAGTAGAAAATGTTCCCCTTGGAAAGTCACATGGTAACCAGAAACATTACTTGACTAATTACAATTTCAAAAGATACTGACATTTATTTAAATCCAATTGGATTTTTCCTGATATTGCTTTGTTTTGGAAAACAGCCAAATGTTTAATGAATCAGAATTTTTACATTTCATATACATTTTCCAAAAGACTTCAGTAAAATGCATTATGACACAATCAAGCAACAAAATTATTTTTAAGTTTTTTTCTTCCTGATTAAAACATATATGCAGAAAGAAAACAAAAACATGCATTAAATATACCACTGCTAAGAATTGCACCCTTAAAGTAAAACAAGCAAAATAATTCTACTTTACTTTCAATGTAGTTGGAAATTAACAACAGGGTTTATATAATTTCACTAAAGAAAGACATTTAGACTATTGCAATGTGTAAAAACAGCTATAATAAAACTTGCTCGACTATAGTGAATAGTGTAATGACTAATATTCAAGTCTACCCTTGAGGAATTTATAGTTTAGAACATAAGAAAGACATACATGATAAACTGAGGGATATGAGGCTATGGAAAGGATTATCTAGCACTAATGGAAAAAAAGAGGAAGAGAGAATACAGGAAAAATTCCCATGCAACTCAGGAGTCTCCCATCCCTAAAAGTTAAAATGGTAATAAAACCCAGACATTATAAATGAAAAGACATTTCCAAAAGAAGTCACTTAATTTTTAACTTAAGATTTAAAATCACTATTTTGTTCTTGGCAAAACTAGCTTCTTTGATAATGAAAAGTAGTTTTTCTGCCACACAAAAAGTGTGGATGACTCTAAAAGCACAGAAAATGATATATATCAGAGTGACTATTGAACATTGAAATTAAGTTTCTAGAAAGGGGTTGACATAGGCATTTATTTGGCCTTTGAGGTGTGGAGATTGCATTGAAATTCCAGATTCTTTTTTTTTTTTTTTTAAGTTTATTTGTTGAGAGAGACAGAGATAGAGACAGAGAGAGAGAGAGAATCCCTGAGTGTAGAGTAGGGCCTGATCCCACAACTGTGAGATGACGACCTGAGCCAATATCAAGAGTCTGATGCTCAACTGACTGAGCCACCCCAGCATCCCTAAATTCCCAGACTTTTAATTTATCAGCTTCTATATCTACTTAAAGGAAATGAGACTTGACCTAATGAAGCCTGAAGTAACGAAAGCTAAGGTGAATAAACAAGATATGTAAAAGAAATTAGACTAATTGTGAAAGGGGATAAGGATCGAATCTCTTATTATTTTTGTTGAAATATTAATAATCAAATGTAATAATATACATGATGTCATTCTAAAGGTTTTTTTACCCCAAATTATTTGTGGTTGAGGATGAGGCATATTAGAGTACACATGCTTAATGACCTTAAATGTCAAATTATGACACAAAATTAGCAAAACAAACAAACACACACACAATTTGAGTAAAAAGGGATAAAATGTTATACTACCATTTCTAACTGAATTAACTCTTTTGTTGCTCTATTGATATAACCATGGAAGAAATAAATCAGCAGTTTATATCATAAAAAGATTTGACCATTATTTGGCCTATTACCTTTAATAAAAATATGTATTCAAGAACCAGTCACAAAGCTTTTCCTCTTCTAAGGAGCAAAAACAAACTAAAAGAAATAAAGCACTTTACATGTAAAGCACTTTTCAATAAATAACTATTTACCATTAACATGTTGTTCTTGCAGTTTCTGGACTTTTAGCCTATTTAGAATGGAAAATAACAGAACATTTCCAGACATAGTTGGCGAATTCATCCAAAAAAGTCTCTGTCAGATTTAGTCATATGGTTTTTGTTTGTTTAATCTGCTGCCTGAACTGAAAGAGGCCTAAGACACAAGTTAATATATTTTAGGACCAATGTGAGCAATCATAATCCCCATTTATAATGGGTAAAGTGTTCTTATCAATTTGTTGGTATGCAAACAATTTAAATGTCAGAGTGATCATATAAAACAGATTATTAAGATTTGGCTTTACTTTTTGACACTATTTTCCTGTATTATATCCAAACATAATTTTTTTAAATGCCTCTGTTAAAAGGACCAGACTCAAAGGAGAGGAAATCAGCACGGCCATGCCTTTTTCTTATCCCCCAATCCTCTTACTCAATTAAATGCTGACAAAACAACTCTATTGTCGGAGTGGTTGAGATGAATGACTAGTTTATATTGCTTTATCCATGATATACATAATCACAATAAAATTTTTCTTCATGTAATATCTTATTTTTTGACTTAAATTTTTGTTAGTTAACATACAGTGCAATATTGATTTCAGGAGATTCAGTGATTCATCACTTACACACAACACCCAGTGCTCATCACAATTTTCTTCATATAACTACTAGAAGTTCATTAGCTATCTGTAATTTCCCAAAGTGGGATTTTTGTCTTTGAAATTAGAATGTCATTAGTGTGAGTTGCTATTATGCCAGTAATCTTCAAAACTTAACTCCAAGGCAATTAGTTTAAGTGAACTCTAATTTCCAGATATAGGCTCCCTTGTAGTGCAAAACAGTATTTTGTTTTTCAAAACTACCTGTTTAACAAGGACTTATTGTCTGATTATTTTAGATTTTACATAAAATTTGTTTCACATCTTCACATCTTATTCTTTGGTTGTTATAATTCTTATTATGTTCTCTTTGGAATGTTTGGGGTTTTTTCAAATATAGAAAGCTTAGTTTGTTTTTTGGTGTGTTTGAGTGAAATTTGAGATATTATATTCAAATGGTCACTGAAATATTTTTTTCCTATTTAAAAGAAAAAAGAAAAAATATAAAAACTACAACTTTATAATTGTTAAATGCCTTTGTAATGTGTTATGTTTGATTAATCCATTTACACCATTGGAACAGAGTTGATATGACAAGGAAATTCAGGGAAGATCATGTCTATATTATCATACTTGTATCATTCTCTAGCATTGTCCATTCTATGGTATATAAGTTACTTTCATCATGTGTATAATTAAGTATAATAAGGCATTCAGAGTCTAAAAATAATGGTTTCTATTATGGTAAATGTATCCAACATTTTTTTATTGTTCTCTTTAATTTGAAAGATGCTTTTCAGGATATGTTTAAGTTTCAGAATTTATCAAAGAATAAGAATTTATCTCATTCTTTGAAACCGAAGATGCATAGAAAAGATGAAACCTTATTTCCTTTAACTTTGATATTGAGTCTCATCTCACTGTACTTATTAAGATATATTTATTTGCTATATTTTATTTCTCAAGACATATGAGTAATTTTCTATTTTCCTGTCCATTCTACTAGATAGTATGATAAAGATCAGTATGAATTTCTTATTATTTTATAGCTACTGAACCTAGAATTTTGAAAGCCATAATTATTATTTTTGACAGAAAGTTGATAGAGATAAATGGCTAAAGAAGGCCATTTCTTCATTTACTGCATGGAAGACATTTACCTTATGACAAATACTATTTAAAGACTTACAGGTGAAATTTATTTTATGATGCAGCTCGTATAAGCACTTTTATTTCCTTAAATAACTGGTAAAATTTCTCTCTCTCTCTCTTACTCATTCATTTAATATACTATTTATTTACAAATTTGTTTCCACCAGAAAGTGCAATGCCATTTTAACACATATATTCTTTTAGTAAAACACAACTTTTTTTTTTAAAAAAAGCTGCCTGTATACACATGAGACTCTAACCTGTATCCCTGGTGTACCTAAGACTCAAAAAAAAGTGTCAAAATAAATTGTCCTTTTAAAAGCCCAAGATACATTTTGTCAAATCAAAATCAAAGTCAATGCAAGCAAACTCCGTCACCAGTTTTATTTCCCTGTCCTTTGTTCATATACAATCTGCAGCCAAATCTTTCTTTTATATTTATTTTTATTCACAAGTTTCCTCACTCCCACAAGTATTATATAATTACAAGACCTTTCTCTATCAATATTTGACTGAAAGAGCTCAATTTTCTTGAATATTTTTGAACTCTCCTAGAATAAACAATGTCAATCTCTTTAATGACTTTGAAAAGACTGAAACTTGCTAGATTTACTAAATCTATAGCACTTAGCTATTCTATGAAAATAATTTTTATTAAAAAGTGAAGAGGGGGCGCCTGGGTGGCTCAGCCGGTTAAGCATCCAACTTTGGCTCAGGTCATGATCTCTCAGTTTGTAAATTCGGGCCACGCGTGGGGCTCTGTGCTGACAGCTTGGAGCCCGCAGCCTGCTTTGAATTCTGTGTCTCCCTCTCTCTCTGCCCCTCCCCTGCTCATACTCTGTCTCTCAAATATAAATAAATGTTAAAAAATTTTTTAAAAAGAAAAGTAAAGAGGACAGGATTTAAAAGAAGTAAATAATATTGCAGTCTGTTTGCCATTTGTTATTTTTTAATTGGTTTTCTGATTTTTTTATGTCTATTCTTAACCAAGACTGGATAGACTTTTGTTGCTGAGTAGAATTAAGGGAGAAATAAGACTTACGAAGTGAAAGCAAAGTAAGGATTTGGGTGTAGGAAAGGGGAGCTATGATTTGAAAGAAAAACTTTAATAATGGCAGTTTAACATTCTTGAATGCTTATTTAGTACCTGGAACTACACTAAGTGCTTTACATATATTAGCTCATTTAAACTTCTCAGTAACATTCTTTTTTTCTTTCTTTCTTTCCTTCTTTCTTCATTTATTTTTTATATTTTTATTTTATTATTTTTTTCAGTAACATACCCTCTAATGAGAAGGCACATTTTTTTATCCATGTTATAATTTAAGTAACTGATGCACAAAAAGGTTAACTAAACTGCTTAAGGTATCACAGTTAGGAGTGGTACAGCTATGATAGGAATTTTGCCAGTTCTATTTCCCTGTCCACACTCTTACACAGAATCATACTATACATGATAATGAAATCTGATTCATTTTATGACATTAATAAAAGTAATCTCTTAAGACAGGAAAGAGCAGGACAAGTATTTCCTTACCTTATGAAAAGACACAGAAAATGAAGAGTAAAAAAAAAATTTTAAGAAGTGGAAAGTATATAGTTTCTGAAACAATATTGTAGATTCAGTGGACAGATTAACCTCCCCTACCTTCCTATTTAAATGTAAATATATCTGCTAAATAAAGTAAAGCCAAAACAAAATGAGGAGTGTACCCATTAGAATGTTTGACAAAATTTTGGAATACAGAGAGCATATGCAGTACAAGAGATTAATGAAGTAGAGTGGAGAAAGACTTAAGCAAAACAGGTATGGTACAAGGCAAGGATATAGTGAAACTCGGAGTTTTCTACCAGATGGGACTCTGCAGGGATTCCAAACTCAGAATCACAGTCCATAAAAAGCAAAAGTCCAATGTATATCAATTACTCTAGTTTTTAATTTTTTTAATGTTCATTTATTTTTGAGAGAGACAGAGAGTTGAGAGAGTGTGCATGTCAGGGAGGGGCAGAAAGAGTGGGAGACACAGAATCTGAAGCACGCTTCAGGCTCTGAGCTGTCAGCACAGAGCCAGAGGCGGGGCTCAAACCCATGAACCACAAGATCATGACTTGAGCTGAAGTCGTACCCTTAACCAACTGAGCCACCCAGGCGCCCTTCCTCTAGGTTTTTAATTTAATGATCATCAATGGTTGTTCAGTCCTACTCATACTCCTCATATAGAGAAAACTTGTCAGTGGAGACATTTACCATCATACCTAAAATTAGAGTAAATCCATTGAATCCATAAGAAATTTGCCAATGAGTAACTAAAATTTAAGTGTCAGGGTTGGTGCACCAGATAAAAACTCTTCATTTTCTGTCACATGTGATAAGAAGTTCAGTTTGTCTGCCAATATTTTGACCACTAATTCTAAAATAAAAAATGTCAGTAGATATGCTAATAATTTAAAACTCATAATCAGTTCAAGAAAACACATATGAAAAGTAAATCCTTATAGTAATCAAACTATTCACAAATATTAATAAAAAAATAGAAAACTAGTGGTCAATGCATATTTAAAAAAAAAACAATTGTACAGGAGTGAACCATTACACTAAAAAAAATGACAAATTATACCAGAGGAAAGAGATAATTCACGGAATACAAGGGCATTTAAAAATAGCTAGCAACGTTGGAGAATATAAAAAAAAACATTGCTTCAGAGTGTCTGGGTGGCTCAGTCAATTAAGCACCGGACTTTGGCTCAGGTCATCATCTCACGGTTTGCAAGTTTGAGCCCCCATTTTGGGTTCTGTGCTGACATCTCAGAGCCTGGAGCCTGCTTAGGATTCTGTCTGTCTGTCTCTCTCTCTCTCTCTCTCTCTCCCTCAATCTCTGCCCCTCCCACCTCGTGTTCTGTCCATCTCTCTCTCTCAAAAATAAACATTAAAAAAATTGATTCAATAAATCAAAGAGAAAAACTGATTTGAGAGAACCAGAAAGACATTTTTTAAACTGTAAATGCACAGAAAATGAAAAATTTAATAGAAGACATTAAAGATAAAGAAAATTTGTAGAATGTTGAGTAAAATCCCAAAACAAGAAACAAAACTTAAGCATAGAGATTCTATCGTAAAAATATTTATTTATTAAAAAAAATTTTTTTTAATGTTTATTTTTGAGACAGAGAGAGACAGAGCATGAATGGGGGAGGGTCAGAGAGAGAGGGAGACACAGAATCCCAAGCAGGCTCCAGGCTCTGAGCTGTCAGCACAGAGCCCGACAGGGCTGGAACTCACAGACCGTGAGATCATGACCTGAGCTGAAGTTGGATGCTTAACTGACTGAGCCACCCAGGCACCCCTATTGTAAAAATATTTAAATAACAAAAAGCAAAGTGGGGGCACCTGGGTAGCTCAGTCTTTTAGGTGGCTAACTCTTGATTTTGACTCAGGTCATGATTTTACAGTCATGAGTACAAGGCCTGTGTCGGGTTCCCCACTGAGCACAGAGCCAACTTCGGTTTTTCTCTCTCTCTCCCTCTCTCTCTCCATCTTTGCCCCTCTGCCCCCCCTCCCCCACCCCCCAACTCACCAGTGCAGGCTCTCACTCTCTAAAAAAAGACAAAAATCATAGAGCTGAAGTGCAAGAGTATTCGAATAAAGGAAGTTAACATTAACTGCTAATTTTTAAATTTCTCTATTTTTGACCTATCAACCAAATTGGCTTATAATAAAAAATATATTGAAACATCTGCAGAAAGTCTTTTGTAGAGTATAACCAGAATATTTTAAATGTCAAGAATCATAACAGTCATTAAGTTAGATTTCTCTTTGAACTAAAATAGTACTAATGAAAATATTTTAAATATATATAAAATAAGTTTCTTAAAGTTTGGCTTTATATCTGTGTGGTGTTATTTAATACATCTTCTTCTAAATCATGTGTTTAGTATATTGAAGTATTCACTGTTCAAGCTTGAAGTTGGAGTGTACTTTTTAAGAAAATATAGGTGCTGAATTTTTTAAGGTCTTTTTTTTCACTTATGTTACTGAGAAATATTAAAATAATTGACCTAGTCAGGAAAGCAGTTGGTAGGTATGAAAGGGCAAACACAGATACAGATAGGTTTCCATGTTAAAGACAAAAAACTGTCAAGTTTCTGCTCTAAGCAAATGACATCAACACATTTTTATTTCCAACATGCAATACATTCCCTGACCTCTATCAGGGAGGTAGATTTGTTATAAACATGTCATAGTGATGCTTATTAATGTCACAGGTCTTTTAAGAGTACTAAAGGCATATGTTTTAGTATTAATGTATGTTAATTTCACTCATGATAAAGCATGATGAGACAGTTTGGTGAACATGAGTCCTATAATAAAATCAAGTTGAGAGAAGGGCAGCTCTGTACTAACATCACACTATTACTGATATATACATATATATACCCACATATCTGAGTGTATATGTTTATATACACATACACATGTGTGTGTATATACATGTGTATATATGTGTATGTGTATACATGCATATATATGTGTGTGTATATATGTATCAGTGTATATATTTATATACATATTTATATATGTGTGTATATATCACACATATATCAGTATATATTTTATATATATGTATAGACATCATATACATATATGTATATATTGATCATATTGCCACTCTTAGTTCTGCAATATTTTTTAATGTCTAAACACAAACACTGTACTAAGGGCATATATTTAAGTCCAAAAAGCAAACTTTGTTCAGTAAGAAATATTTTAAAGCCACTTAATGTGTTTTATAAATGAGTTGTTGTAGAAAATAAGATTTCATTAGTTAGGAAGAAAAATTGGCAAAAATGGCACTACTCTAATACCATTTTGGCAATAGCTATATCAGTAATGCATTATTTGTTTTATAGAAAGTGCTATAAAAATATAGAAGTAAAAGCCATAGTCATTTATTATCTTTCCCTTTAGCAAGACAGACTAAGTATCTTTCAACATATTTCAATCCTTTGGCATTTTTAGCTAATTTATTCACCTAGCACATTTCAGCTCAAAAGCAACATCTGCTTTCTTTCTTGCTTTGCTATAATGTTGAGAGATGAAGCAAGATAATTACCATAAGGCTATCTACTCACATTTTTCTATAGTACACGAGGTATAAAATTTACCTAAACCTTTGATTATATGGAGAAAATTAAGAGGAAATGTCCAAAAATGTGTACATGCATTATTGACACATATATTCATACTGTAAAACAAGATTACTGAGTAGCGAATCCTGGATCTAAGAATTTTGCAGTCTTCAATTGTGTGCAGGAAGAAATAAGAGACAGAAAATTGATTTAGCATGCTGAACTCTTTGGCACTGAACCGTAATAAGAAAATTGAACTTATCTAGTTTATGCATACAAAAGAGATACTGCTGAAGATGGACATTCATTTATCCTCCTTAACACATATGTATAGAATATATGCCCTATTTAGTTTATTAGAAGGGAGTACATGCTTGAAAAGGAAAAAGAGAGGAATAGGGGGCACAGGCTGAGGCGAAGATGTGTGAGAAGACAGGAATATTGTAGATGACATCTGAAAAAGATGTTAAAATGAATTTTTAAAATTCTACAAAAGAAAAAAAAACAACAAAATTAATCTGACATGACTACTCTGGTTCCAACTATCTTTTTAAAATGTTTATTTATTTAGTTATTTTGAGAAAGAGTGCAAGCAGGGGAGGAGCAGAGAAGGAGAGAGAGAACCCCAAGCAGGCTCCAAGCTGTCAGCACAGAGCCCAATGCAAGTTTCCATCTCACAAACCATGAGATCATGACCTGAGCCAAAATCAAGTGTCAGACACTTAACCAACTGAACCACCCAGGTACCCCATTGTTCCAACTATCTTCAAGTTTGCTTTCTTCATCCCCTTCAAATATTTCCATAAACGTCATTTTCTCGGTATTCTTTTTTAAAATCTTTGCTCAAATTTCACCTTGTCAGTGTGGATTTCTTTGACTCATTTACTTAAAATTATAATTCTCCCCTCCTACCTTTAAATTCATCCTCCCCTTAAGTTTTCTGGAGATTATTTTTCTCCAATTCTCACCATTGAACAACTATATATTTTTGTTAGTAATTAGTTGATTGCCCAGCTCCTGCAACTAGGATGTAAATTACATGAAGGCAAAAATTTGTTTTGTTTTCACTGCTGTAGCCCTAGCCTTTGAATAGCTCTTCAATTTAATAGGGACTCAAAAATGTTTATTGAATATATATTTAAGGAATATATATTGACTCAAAAATGTTTATTGAATATATATTTAAGGAATCAAGGTATCATTCTTGACACATCCATTCCCTTCACTTTTTATGCCCAATCAATTATTACATCTTGCTTTTTTTTCCTCCTGAACATCTCTTTAGTCTACATGCATCTCTCCACTTCTACTGGCATCAGGATGCCTTCATCTCGATGATTGCATCTCCCACTCTTTGCAGTTTCTACCTTTGGCCTTTGCAAATCCACTCCCTTCACTGTAGCTAAAAGGAACACACTAAAATGAATATCTGACAGACTTATTCCAACTCCAGAAATTCCTCAGCAGAGTCATTTGATTCGTAAAATAAAGCTCCAAATCCAGCTCAATGTGGTGGTGCCAACATCTCCAGCCTCAAGTTTTGCCATTTCCCATTCTTTCCTGATATCAGGGTCATATTACCCTTTTCTCCTTGATTAAACTCACAATATTTTTCCCTTTCTCTAGAGCTGTGCACATAACTCTAACATACATGTTCACGTCTACTCCCCCTCATCTCTTCCCCGCTGTTGGGTCCATTTGTTTTCTCAGGAAAGAAACAATACAGAATAAATTTTCTGACCACTTAGAACTTTGGTTGCAATATTATACAGATCTCTAAACTCTGCTTTCATAGCCCATACCTCAGCTTTAAATATAAATTTGAGGAACTGTTTTATAATTTGTGTCCTCCACTAGGTTGTATGCTCTATGAGGATGGACATCATTTCTGCTAAGTTCACCATGGTGTTCTTGGAAACTTACACACAGAAAATGCTCAAAAGTAAGACCAGGAAACAACCAAAATGAATGAATAAAGATGAGTTATCTGGGATTCCTCCCAAATTTAGTGACCTAGTATATGGAGAAAATGTGACCTAATTGACAGTGACAAACTTAAGAATGAATATTGAGTTGAGTCAGTAGCTTTTGATGCTGGTTCAGAATATTAATGCAGATAGACTAGCTGAATAATGCTAAAATACTTATGTATTTGAAATAAACCAGTAATAAAGTTTATAAAACTTATGTAAGTCTTAACACAAAGAACATATAAATCCAATTGAGGATCTATGTATTTCTATTATTTTTTTCCTTTTTTCATTATGTTTGACATTTTTAAACTGAGTTTTGTTACAGTTCATTAGCCTATTGCTACGTGCTAGTATGATGAGATTGCACTGAGATGCATAACATAACATTTTAGCATGAACAATTGAAATTACAAGGTTTTGCAGACAATGTGTTGTGGAGATTGTTTCAGCTTGGCCTGGATGCTGAGTTTGTGAGCAGGTAGCTGGTTGTAATGGAGTGAGATGAAATTGGTGCCCAATCATTGGAGAAAGTTGTAATGATGTATGAAATGAGAAATCCCTGCCCACCCAGGGCAAAGAGAATACAAACACTTATTTGCAATCACTGCTGTGCTATTTTCTCTAAAATATTATGCGACTCCAGAGAATGGAAAGTCCGGGACACAGACAAAACTTGCAGTTTATCAGAAAAAGTGAGATTTTCAAAAAGATTTGTTGGTAGATTTGGGAAAATGAAAAGTTACACAGCCTCCTGAAGTAAGCAAGATTTTTTTTACCCTATATATACCCCCACTTATACAATTAAACTCCAATATCCTTAACCCAATACAACGTAAGTGCATGCTCCATAGAAAATAACTTCTCCAGGAAAAATACTTTGAAAACATGCAAGTTGAAACCTCAATTCCATTAAATATTTGAAACGAGTTTTATTTTGTCTCCTTTCTAATGTCCTAGATAGGCTATGATAAGATCTGTTAATTAATTAAATTCATCCAATCATTGTTTATTAAAAATTTACTGTATCATGCACAGTACCAGCACTATGGATACAGAGTGAGCAAAGTGCAAACACTGCTGCCTTACTGGAATTTACACTCTGATTCAGAAAAAAGGAGAATAAATAACAAAATCATGCAACATGTTTTCAGTAAGTACTATGGAGAAGAATAAAAGGGAAAGGAGTGTCAAAAAAGCGGAGTGAAGGTTTCTATTATAAGTAAGTGGGTTAAAAAAAAAAGCTCACTAAGAAGTCACTAAGAACACTACTGAAGGAAACAAGCAAACAATTCATTCTGTGGTTTAGGGAAAGGTCATTTTAAGCACAGGGTAAAACAAGAGAAATAGGCAGGAGAGTGCCTGGGATATTTGAAGAACACCAGTGAATCACTGTAGGTACGTAAACAGAGTTAGAGGGGACTTCAGAAGAGGAGGCAGCTCATATAGAAAATTATAGGTGATTGTAAATGCTCTGCATTAGTCTAAGTAAAATAGGAAGCCATTTGGAGTATTTAGAGCCAGGGAATGACATAGTCAAGGATATTGAAAGAGGATTACTTTGCCTTATGGAAGAATGAAGATCAGTCAGAAATTACTGAATTAATCTGGAGGAGATGGAATCATAGCTTGTACTAGGAAGAATATAGAAAACTTAACATGGAAGACAGAGAAAAATGAACCTGAAACTACTTCAAATGTATAACATAATTATACTAAATGAGAAGGAGGAGGAAAAGAGGAGGAGGAGGGAAGTAGTTAATAAGAAAACGAATCCAGGGGCACCTGGGTGGCTCAGTCAGTTGAGCATCTGTCTCTTGATTTGGGATCCGGTCATGATCTCATAGTTGGTGAGATTGAGCCCCCTGTGAGACAGCAGAGAGCCTGCTAGGATTGCCTCTCTTCCTCTGTCTCTCTGCCCCTCCCCTGCTTGTGTGGGCAAGTATGCTCTCTCTAAACAAACAAACAAACAAACATTAAAAAAAAAACTAATCCAGGTAACTTTTAAACATGGGATTTTTATAAAATACATTCAGACTTGGGGCGCCTGGGTGGCGCAGTCGGTTAAGTGTCCGACTTCAGCCAGGTCACGATATCGCGGTCCGTGAGTTCGAGCCCCGCGTCGGGCTCTGGGCTGATGGCTCAGAGCCTGGAGCCTGTTTCCGATTCTGTGTCTCCCTCTCTCTCTGCCCCTCCCCCGTTCATGCTCTGTCTCTCTCTGTCCCAAAAATAAATAAACGTTGAAAAAAAAAATTTAAAATACTTTCAGACTAATGATTAAAACAACTTACGATTATGAAACTTTAGTTACTTGAGTTAGCAGACTATTACCTGAAATGGGTTGAATTAGGGATTCTGAGTCTACATTCTGTGTATTCCAGGAATTATGCAATAAGGAAATATATTAAAGATAATAGGAGCTACATCTCTCAGTTTTGGAGAAGAGTGTTACAAATAAAAGCAGGAGGTCTAAAATAAACTTTATGGTATTAGACTAGAATTGGATATATCGGTTTAAAATCAAAAATAGATATAGAAATAGATATATAAAAACACACACATATACCACACATTTTCCTATTTTTTTTTCCTTCTCTGAAAGGATACAGAAACGATGACATCTCCATAGGAATGAGCATCTCTTGTGCCTAGATGTTGTTATTTAAATATTACCTCCACTAAACAAAAACTAAACAAAAACAAAACAAAAACAAAAACAGGACTCTGGAAAAATGATTCCAGGGCAGAGCAATAATAATTAAGTGTCAACGGACTTATAGGAACGTATCAAAGGGGCTTCTACTGACCAAATCAATTTGAATACTGAGTAAATAATGACAGTGATACATTGTAAGTTATAGAATAAAATTCTGTTAGTGCATAATAAATATAAATTAATAGTGGAAAAGAAAACAAGCATGTCTTTATAGACTTCCAATGAATAAAACCAAGATGAAGTGAATTAATTACCATTCTGCAACCATCAGAGTTGCAATTGATGCAAACAGGAATCATTAAGATACTAAAATGAGTAAAAGTTTGATGAAGAATATGTTTATGTAGTCTAAAATATCTCCCCCCTGCAATTAATTGCACTAATTGCAAAGAGGAAAGTAGTAACTTTACAAAATGGAGAAACCTAAAGGTACCATCTTAAATCAGTGATCAACAATGTCATTGATAATAGAACAAACTAACATTATGTATCTCCTTATATTATGCATTAAAAGTTCACAACATCACCTGTATAAGTGACAAAACAGACAACCTAAATCTGAGGAAATATAGACAAAAATTCTACAACATGACTGCCCTGTACTCTGAACATCAAAATCATGAAAGACAAACGAAGACTCAAGAAGTGTTGTTAAAGGAGATTAACCTGGTAAGGAAATACAAAGCTATATTTTATGATATTAAAAATAATATTGTGATTATGTCAAATGATGCTATTTTCCTTAGGAAATACACACTGTAGTATTTAGGATAAAAGGTATAATATCTGCAGCTTGCTCTAAAGTGGTTCTTAAAAATAAACAGAATAAATCAAATGGAGCAAAATGTTAAAAATGGTTGAATCTGTGAAAAGGGTCTTAAAAAATTATAGCTTTCTTGCAACTTTTCTAAAGTTTTAAATTAAATCAAAATAAAAGTTATGAAAATATTATTGGAAGTGTTTCTGTTTTTAGGAAGAAATAATATAAATGCAACATTGAATCTTCCAGTGTATTCACAGCCTACTTACTGCTTCTTCCTTTTGACGAAAAATTTTTCTTTGTTACTCATTAAAGACTTTCTAGTCTTTCAGAATGAAATCTTGTTCATACCTCACAAAATTATTTTCTAGCAGTTTTTAGTTGTTGATGGATGCCTTTGCAAATAATTTTTTTCTTTACCAAAAACTGTTTTGATATTTATCTATCCCTTTGTATATAGCTATTCAACCAAAATATATCTTATCAGTTTTAACAGTTTATCATTTTATAAATTTATTTTTTATTTTATGGATATATAATTATACAATACAAAAAAATGCTATTTTGCTTCTTTTCCTAATACATCAGCAAAAAGCATCCATAATAATCTATCACAGGGAGACTAAGAAAAACTCATTCTATTGGTGATCTTTATTGGTGATCCTAGTACTTATGATCACATGTTCACAAATATGTAGGTTTTTAAGAAATGAGAGATGAAGGTAATCATGAATTGGAACGTCATGAATGTTTACAAAATTATGGTTATGGTTTCTTCTCCTTAGGATAAAACTATGATAAACGTTCTAGTTTTGATATTTAGTATATTTTGTTATGGAATATACATAAACTTGAGTTAACACATTTATTTTTCAGTAATACTTGGCCATGCAAACTTTTAAATTCACGAGCATTATAAATCTTTGTTATTTAACACAAGATAAAGCTAACTAGCAATTACAAAAGTCCTCTGCTTCTTTGAGTGGGTTTAGGACTAAATGAGCCAGTTATTATGTAACCAATGGTTTTTGTTGAAATGGCCATAAGAGAGATGGACCAGATGTTACAATTCTTGTTCTACTAGAGAGGAACAGGCAGAAGAATCACAATAAAAGGGCTGAGGCTTAATCGAGGTGTGAGACCACTGGGGATGACACACCTCTCTGGGAAGATTACCCTCAAGTCCAAATTGTCCCTGTGTCCTCCATGCTTGGTGTTTCTTGGCAAGATTTTTCTCACTGGTAAAAATAAGTAAAAAGATACCTCCACCTTGGGAGGACATCTTGTTAAAAGCTGCTGTAGGCATCTTGGGTTCCTGAGTGGAAAGACAAGCCAACTTAGTACCCTGTTGCTTTTGAACCACTGTACAACCACCATCAGATTCTGAAGTGATACAACCAGCCATCATTATCCACAGATTTTCCTTCTAGAAGCAGAATACAGCCTACGTGATATGCACCTTTAATGGTAAAGGTGTCAGAGACCCAGAGTAGTGAACAAAGTTAAATAGAGTCACTTACATGGCATCTGCCTTCAGTCATGTGCATCTTGAGTGGAAGAATTTTAAGACTGTGAAAATACCCTTTGCTAGCATTGGGGAAATTTTAAGACTGTGAAAATACCCTTTGCTAGCATTGGGGGAAAATATAGAAAATAGAATATTAGGAATTAATGCATCTTATTTTTAAATTTTTTTTTATGTTTATTTATTTTTGAAGGAGAGAGAGAGCATGAGGGGAGAAGGGCAGAGAGAGGGAGACACAGGCTCTCAAAGCAGGCTCCAGGCTCTGAGCTGTCAGCACAGAGCCCAATGCGGGCTCGAACATGTAAACCGTGAGATCATGACCTGAGCTGAAGTCAGAGGCTTAACCAGATGAACCACTCAGGTGCCCCTAATGCATCTTATTTTATCAAAATTTTTGTTTTGTGCATCAATGAAGGTTTGATTTTTATTTTAAGTGTTTAAGTGCCTGGAGTGGAGGGTTCAAGTCAAATGATACACGTGGATAGATAAAATAATATGCCATTTTAATTAATTGCTTTAGCATATTATGATTCATCTGCTACAAGAATTCACCCCATTCACGGTTATTAGGAGTACTTGATATTGTTAACAGGAAGAGGAAAGGCAAGTCTAAGCAGAAATAAACAAAAGCAAAGATATTTTGTTGATTGTGACAGTATTGCAGCAATTAAAACTTAAAGAGCGGGTTGCCTGGGTGGCTCAGTTGGTTAAGTGTCCAGGTCATGATTTCAGCTCAGGTCATCATCTCACAGTTGGTGGGATTGAGCCCCACATAGGGCTCTGTGCTGACAACACTGAGCCTACCTGGTTTTCTCTCTCTCTCCCTCTCTCTGCCCCTCCCCTGTGCACTCTGTCTCTGAAAATAAACTTAAAAAAAAAAAAAAAAAACCTTCTTGAGTACACATCATGAGCACTAAGTAATGTCTATAATTGTTGAATCACTGTATTTTACAACTGCAACTAACTCTGTATGTCAACTACACTGAAATAAAATTTAAAAAACTTAACATTTAAAAAATGAAAAAGATATTATGCTATACTTTTAAGTAATTATTATCTAATCATCTTACACTATATCTAATGTAGTCTATATCTAATATGGACATTACTATTATCTTCTTACAGACGGGAGAAATCAAGAATTAGAAAAGTAATATACTGTTCTAAGTCACACAACCAACACATAATGAAAATTGTGACCAGGAACATGATCTCAACAACATCATATTCTGTAATATTTTTAATTGCCATGCTACAATTCACATTACTTCTTTCCAACTCCTAAGAAATCCATATCAAATGTCTTCCTTGATTCTACTTTATGTTGCAGAATTATCGAATTAAAGATATTTTTAACAATATCTTTGCGCTGGTTTATTAAATAAGCCTCTTTACATTTTTGTACCCTTTAATTCTCAGTTACTTTTAGACTTCATGTGTATGATTCAATAATAAAACCAGTTTACTAGGGCTGCAGTTTGTTATTATGCTTTGAGAGAAACAGGCAATACTCATCTTCTAAATGATTTTTGTCTCCAGGCTTAAAATAATCATATACACATGTAAAGAAAGGAACAAGGAGACCGGGTCAGAAGATGGAAGTCATCTTTAGATAAAAGTAAAGAAACAAACAAACAATTCCAAAGGGGAACAAAGATGAGTTTCAGAAGATATGAATCAATAGATGATATGTTGATAAATGGTATTTTTTTAACCAAGGGTTATTGATGAGGTGGAATTCATTTACGAAAAGAAACAGCTGACCTTTTAGGCTGGCATGGGTTCAATATGAATAAGTATCTAGAGCTATACTGTTAGATTAGAAGAATGTGTAAATATACATATATATAACATTTCATGCTTTTATACAAAAACATGTTACAAAAATTATACTACACAAAGAACAAGAAACCCGATTGGACTGCATACATATAAATATTCTGAATTAAAGGATCCATGAACTATTTCTAAATGCACTCCCTCATTAGACTTAGGATGTAAAAGATACAAAATATAAATCAATCACAGAGTTCTAACAGAAAGACTCCAATTTGTTGAATAACTTGAGCCAAGCACTTGAAAGTCTTTAATAAAAGCTTGTGTGGGTTTTAAGATTCACTATTGGAACAAATTTGTGGTGTCTGCTAACAACGGTAACAAAAACAGCGGCAATAAGAATAATGTAGATACAGTTTGAGTCATGTAAAACAGGATGGTGACACCGATTAAACAATTTATGTGAAAGAGACAGTGATTTCAAATAAATATAATAGCTGAGTACATCAGCATCCTGAGTTTGCTCTGCTCTCTATCCAAGTGACATTGCTCTTACAGGTCAGTTATACCCAATTATTTCTCAAATTGGTGGACCTCTGCCCTTCCCTGTGTAGTCCCAGGCAAGCGTGGCCAGGAGAGACATTTGACCTGAGAGGTTTAGGAGAGGTAAGAGCTATAAGCTCTACATGCCTTGAAGGCCATTACAGACCACCAAGCACTGATGTGAGTCATGGACACCATTGCTTATCTGTGGAGCAGTAGCCAGGCCTACAGCTTCTCCTACTCCTGCCAGATCTCCTCTGTCAATTGCTCCAAATCCTGGGCCAGGGCCATGTTTGGCTCCGGGATGAAGAGTGCCCTTGTCTTCTTCAAATCACTTACACCACAGAAACTGGACACTGAAAGGCAGCAAGTGACCAACGTGGGTTCTAACTGAACTTTATAGGGTCCAGCTTGTTCTTTCGGGTTCCAATTAACACCCTTTTTCTCCCAGTTAGCATCTTTCTTTTCTTACAACTGCTTGCTCCACTGACTATAAACAACAGCATCATAGAAAAAGCAGATTTATATAGAGCTTCACTGGATTGACCAGCTTCCAAATGTATAGAAGCGTATATATATACATATACATATGTGTATATATATATTAATATTTTTATTATAAATATTATGTATCATTTTATTTGAGTAAAGTTTATGTAGCTCTTCTAGACCTGATTCTCTTATATGTTTGTCTTACTACTTTTCTTGTATCACATTGAGGAAGAAATCAGAATTCTAGTTTGAAAAATTCACGGTGGCTTTTTCCATTCTGCCATTAATAATATATGTTTATATACTTATTTATTTTCTAAGAACTCAAATTGATTTTCTTTTTAAATAGAAGTCTGTTTTGGGATCATAGATGCAGCATCTTTGTCACCCTTATGAGTCTATCAATTATAACTGTTTTAACTTCCCTTTCTTTTAGTATTATTGCTTTTCTGTTACCACCAGACTGGATTTCTCATGGAGAATTTGGTGCTGCTTATTCATTTTGATTGCTTCCCCTAAATACCTGGTGATTTGTGATTTTACGTTAGAAATTGTATGTACGTTTGCCATATGCCTAATTGAGTATGTACTTTCCATCTCGAACTGTAAGCGGGAGGGAGGGACAGTCGCTGGGCAGGGCAGGTGGCTGTCCTGCTGCCCTCAGCGTCTGCAGCATTCATCTTTTATCTTAGCCATGCTTTTGCAGTTACTGCTTCAGCCTGTGGGCAAATGTTTCCGCTACCTAATGTGCTTCAAGGGGCAGCACTGTTGTAGGGGAAAGTCCACTCCGTTACCCAAATTACTCCTTAATGTACCTCCTTTATATTGGCCACAGGTAGCTTTCCTGATCCTTTTTCTACCACTTCCAGGTTTGGAACACAGAGCTGTTTCACACAGGTTTTCGGTTATCAGGTCCTTCTCAGGCCTCTACCAATTTCTCTCTCTCTCTCTCTCTCTCTCTCTCTCTCTCACTCTCTCGGGGTTTTCCATAATTTCTGGGCCTTTGATAACATTTTTCTTGTCTTTAGTATTTTTGTTTATTCCTTTAAAAAAGACTTGTTGTCTTTTCTCATTTGTTTTAAGGTAAATGATAAATGCTCAATTACTTTTATACATTTTTGTAATTAATTTTTCTATATACCCCTCCCACCCAGTTTGTTAACTAGATCTTCCACTCATTTATTTGTGCCTTTCTGTGCTTCTCCAGTGCTTGATGCATAACAGATGGATAGTAAATGTTCATGGAATTGAATTGGAAGCATCCAGGCAGACCTTGGCTGAGCATACAACAGAAACATTACTGAAAGGCTTTCTAATTTGGGGGTGAGGGCGGGGGGTGGATTTAAGTGCCTGAGTCCACAGTGTTCTTTCAATGTTTAAAGTCTATAATTTGAATCATCCTGCATTTATCTGTATTGCTTGCAACTGTCAAGGTAACACCCTCCTTCTTGCTTTGTCTCTTTAAACCTCCTTGATAATTAAATAAAAAGAGGAACATAAATAAAGGAATTTGCCCCCAGAACTTTTCATTATTAATGTTCTATGACTAAATTGGAAATCTGCTACTGTACCCCAAGGGGGTTATTAATTTAGCAGACTAGGAGTTTTGATTAAAAAGGAATGAAATGTCTGACACATAGTCTATTTATCAGTTATTATGATATTAAAACACTCTAATCATTGTGGTGTCTAAATTAAGACTTCACAGCCTAAATGTCACTTTACTTCGCTTCTTTTGATTTGGTGGTGTTTTACGGGCGTATTATCTGTGAACGTATATGCATGTATGTGTGTGAGTGGCACAAATTCTTCTGATCTTTGAAGAAAAATAATGCAGCAAGAAAGCTTTTTCCCATAAGCCATGTTCCCTATTTCTTCATGTTTCAGGAGACAATGGGGGATACATAAAGAATTTCTGAGTTAGCTGGTCATTCCCAAAATTCAGATGTGATTATAAAAATATATTCTATTGGTGCTAAGCAGCCAAAAGTTTTGTTATTTGAACTTATAATTTAAGATTCTTTTAAAAAGAAATTGACTTCACTGGACCCAAATATTAAAATAAAAACCTTCTATCATTGACTTAAATATCACATACTTTGGAAATAAATATAGAAACAAAGAAAAAAGGATATAGATTTTTCAGTGGCTATAGTTTCAATCATTTCAATTCTATACAATATGCTAAAGATTTCAAGTGCTAGTGAATGCAAAAAATAAATCGTGTAACATAATCTTAAATATTGATTTTTTAATTTACGAAATGTTTATCATATTTTAACCTCTCTCTTCCCAGATAATTTCACCACCCATTCCCGTTTGGGGAATTATGTCAAAAACATTTCCTTCACATAGTTCTCTTCCCATCCCCCTTCTTCTCTTCTTCCCCCCTCAGGATGAAACTACAGTCTTTTTTTTATTGATTCCTAAGAAACTTTTAAAATGTGAATTAAATGAGAGTGCTTGACCAGGTTCCTCTTTCTCAATCTTATTTGTAGATGATTCTTTAAAGTGTCAAAAGGCTCAGAACCTGTGATAAGAGTGGTTACATTAGAAGGAAGAGTGATCTAGATTTCTTCTTTCTTTCCACTCCAACCCCTATTCAAAGATGATTTTATATCTTGACTCAAGGGAAATAAGAAAGCAGTGAGACCTCAGAATACAAATAACATCAGAGGGAGAGACCACTTATTCAGCCTGAATAAAAAACCCTATTCAGCTCACTTTTTACCCCAATTTCAAAGTTTGACCCACTCAGAATTCCCAAATTAAAGACGAGAATACTCAAGCACATTGTGGTGATAAAAAGTTGCCAAAGGAGAATTACACAGAATTGATACAACATCTCTTAACAATCCAGGGCAGAGATGGAAACCACTACCAATTTTCTTCCCATGCCACACAATAAAAATCATTTGGATTTCCTTCTTTTTTAAGGCTGAATAATCCTCTTTATGTATATACCACATTTTTAAAAATCCATTCATCTGTAGGTGGCATTTAGGACATTTCTGTACCTTGGCTATTGTGAATGATGCTGCCATGAGCTTAAGAGTATAGACATCTCTTAGAGATCCTGATTTCATATCTGTTGGATATATACCCAGGAGTGGGATTGCTAGATCATATGGTTGTTTAATATTTTGAGGAGCTATATACTTCCTTGCTTTCCATGGGGGCTGTACCATTTTACATTCCCACTAACAGTGTACAGGGTTCCAATTTCTCCACATACTTGAAACCCTTGTTGTCTTTTGTTTCTTGATAGTAGCCATTCTAACAGACATGAGGTGGTATCTTGTTGTGATTTTGATTCTGATTCCCTGGATGATTAGTGATGCTGAGCACCTTTGCATGCATCTGTTTGTCATGTACCTTTGAAATGCATATTTTTTGGAGAAATGTCTATTCAAGCCCTTTGCCATGATGAATGTAACCACATGGATACACCTAGAGAATATTATGCTAAGTGAAAAAGGCCAGAAGGACAAGTACTGCATCATTCTACTTCCATGAGCTATTGAAATAGTCAAAGTCATAGAAACAGAGAGTAGAATGATGGTGGCCAGTGGTTAGGGAAGATGGAGAAATCAGTAGTTGTTCAACTGGTACAAAGTTTTACTTACAACATCATGCTTATGGTTAATAATTCAGTATTATACAGCCCTTAAAATTATTAAGAGGGCTGATCTGACATGAAGTGTTCTTAACACATACACAAAGTGGGGGGCAGAGGGAACCTTTTGGAGGTGATGGGCACATTTATTATCTTGATTGTCATATGTTCAGAGATATATGCATATCTCTGAACTTATCAAATTATATACATTAATTATGTTCAGTGTTTTTGTATATCAATAATACCTGGGTAAAGCTATTTTAAAAAAGGCATTTGTGGCATGAGGAAAATTACAATAATATAATAATTAGCATGCATTAACATTTTACTATACTGTATCAGGCACAATAAGTACTTTATATATGTTTTCTTATCAGATTTCCCAAAAATCCTATAAAGTAGGTAATATAATTGTCTTCATTTTATATCTTTTATTGCTCTTGAAAAAATAAGTTATCCAGGGTAATACAGCTAGTAAGTGGAAGAGATTGGGCTCCCATCACCCAAACCAAAGCTCTTAATTGCTACAAAAAAATGATATACTGAGTACCAGCAGCTAATAATTGACTCTACACATAGACTTCACTCAAATATTTGTTCAAGTTTAACTGCTAATCTGGAATTGATCCATAACACAAAAGTCAGACCACATATCAGATACAGGGACTCCTTCCTTGTAACAGATGTCTCACATCTACCTTCCTTGCTTTCTCCATTCATTTGGTCATCAGAGATGGACTCTAAATTAATGTAGCATGAGGGAGGGGAGGCAACAAAGTCCAGAGTTGTAAAAACCTGAGGGTGAATCACTTCAATGCCACAAACAGACTACTGAGACTTCTACTAGCTCTTTACCTTTCCTTGCATTTAGTGTCCTCTTATATAAAATGAGGACATTAAGTAATTACTTTCTAAGTTTATCTGTGAACGTGACAGTGAATATAAGATGTCTAGTGTTGTGATTAGCACAGATAATGCGATAAAAAATGATAGATACAGTAATAAGATATCCAGGTTCTAAGCGATTGATAAAAGAACCTTAGCCCCTTCATTTTCTCTGCCTCTGTAACTTGAACTAGAATTCTGATACAGCTACATTTGCACACACTTTCTCTTTTAGTCTTCACAAGAGGATAAGCAGCATGTTGTGTGAGGAGGAAGTTGAGGCTCAGAGAATTAACATGACTCAATTGAAAATTAAGAGTCCCTTAATTCTTTTCTTGTCTGCCCAGGTAGCACTTCACAGTGCCTTCTAGGTCTCGCCGACCTTATGGCATTCCCCTCCAAAAATACTCATCAGCATCCCAAGTCAGTCTTAGCTCCATAGCTCCCTGGATAGATCCTGAGTTGCTGATGATAGAAGTTTAAAAACTGCATACCTGGACAGTGAGTATCCTAAAGGCTGTCCCAGTTCTTGCCTCCAATTTTAACCTCACTCCTCTTCCTGACAGAAAGATGGAAAAGTCTCCGGTGGCCCAAGATAGGCCATTTACCCTTAATTTAGAATGTATTTGATTTACATGTAGTCTTTGTCTCTGGATAACTTAGGTGTGGTTATGTAACAGTGTCCACCACATCAAGTAGAATTTGCTTGGAATTGGATGTTACTATTTTTTTTGTCTTTTTCTTCCCTATTTTTAAAACCTGTGTCAATTTCTAAGCAAAGTAAATAAAACAGTAATTTAAACACACACACACACACACACGCTCCAAAGGTGGTACTCAGAGACATAGGGTTATAAACAAATTCAGACCAAATAAAAAAAGAAGCAATTTTGTGATGGTCAAGGGAAAAAGAAAAGCAGCTACATTGTAAATTATTGCCAGATTCTGAGCTTGAGAAGCCAAATTAGCTCTCTCTTAGGACATACTTCCAGTTTTTTAGGCGAAGCTGCAGAGAGCTGGTGAAAGTAACCCAGGGGCACCTGGGTGGCTTGGTTGGTTAAGTGTCCACCTCCGGCTCAGGTGATGATCTCTGGTTCTTGATTTTGAGACCTGCATCAGGGTCTGTGCTGATAACTCAGAGCCTAGAGCCTGCTTCATATTCTATGTGTCCTTCTCCTGTTGCCCTGCCCCCCATTGTCTTTGTCTCTCTCAAGAATAAACATTTTTAAAAAGTAAACCAGACCTATTAATCTCTCTTGACCTTGGGAGGAAGTGAATAAAGCATGAAGGGTGAGGAGAGGTAGTCTGTAGACGTAATTATTTCTAGAAGAAAAGGGCAACTGTGACTTGGGAATACCTCTGTGCTGTGGGCAGGCAGAGGCTGCCTATGGTCACAAAGCGGGTTTTCTTTTGTTAACACTATAATACATATTTTCAGGAAACTCTGAAAAATAAAGCTTCTTCCTCTTTTTACTTGAAAGGCTCCCTAGGTTCATTTCCATCATTACTTGAAAATGTTAAGCCAAGCCAATGATTTCATGTATATTTTATTTTCTGAAGAGTCAATCAAAAGGTCAGTTACCCTTCTTGCCCTTCTTTTCTCGACCTTATTTGGGTCTACAGCATGGGCAGGGGTTGCTGGTGGTCTCCTTACATTTCTTTGCTTATTATTTCAAAATCTGGGATGAAGCCACAAGTAAGAGCAACTTTGCATTGAAACTAAACAGGAATTTAAATTCTACAAGCATGTTGTCGTTTCATGTTTATTTAATGCACAGAAAGTTTGGCAATCAAAGGTAGTGTGAGAATAGTAGCATAAGGGTCATACTAACAAACGCCAATTCTTTCAGATACATATATTCAAATGACACACAAAACCATTTGTGGATTTTATGCTCAGGCTATTTTGCTTTGTTGAATTTCTTTCCCTCCTTATTTTTTCCTTTGCTAAGAGCGCTGTTTCAGGGAATGGGCCATGGATATCCTCAAAACAAATTAGTGGACATTTGCTTTGAGATACAGTTGGAATAAAATGAAAATAAAGTGACTTATTATGTGTGATTGGAACCAAATAGGCAAGTGTGACACACAAAAGTAAGTACGATAGCACTAATGGCAAAGGGGAAAAGGGATGTCAGGAATAATCAGAAAAACAAAGTTGTTTCTGGCTGAAAATTGAATTATGATTATTTGAGTACGCAAACATAGAAATCATGTTGTATTGGACAGCATAATACCATGGCTCCTATTGTAAATCCATGGATAACAGCTTATACTGTTTTGTAAACATGATTTTTAGTCCCCCACGGACTAGACATGAGGAGATGATAGTGCTATTGTGTCATTTTTATTTTTTACCATGATCATATTGCTTTTTATGAAGCGGTGTTTCTCTCCTCTGGGATACTCTGGAAGAAAGTAGTGAGAGATTCCAGTAATCTCTGTTCACTGGGGCAGCAGAAAACACCTGCAACTGTTTATCTTTCTCATATCTATTTAAATGTGATGTTACTAGACGGATAGTCTGCAGAACAAACAGTACATATTCCCTTACATAATGATCACTCGATTCTTGTCAGTAATGCTAAAGATCATGTTCAGCAGTTTCTAGACTTAATGCATTTTTCACACATTCTAACCGAGTGTAAGGCACGGGACCAAAACCAAGTGTGTGCGTGCCTTCACTCAGAAGATGACCAGAGCTTTCATTTAATCACCATTTGATCTCAGCATTGTAGTGTTATACATGTCTGTATATTTTTGCAAAACATTCAGAAAAGCTTCCCACTGCTTTAGGAAATAAAATAGCAAAGATTATGGCAGCGGGCTAAGCGTCAGGAATAAATTTAATTCAGGTCTTGTTGCAAACTTTTCCTCTGCCCCTTCAAAACTGGCAACTTGCTTTGTTGTATCTCCATTGGATATCGCATGTATTACAAGTTTCTTAGTAAACATGGGTTAGTTTATTTCAAGGGTGTGTTCCACTTCCCCCCAGAATCATTTTATTTGTACTTTGCTTAAATGTAATAAACAGAATAAATACTCTGGCAGCTTGTATGGGAAATTGAGTTCTCATGTTGAAAGCAATATTACAGTAAGCAATAATGAGCTCTGTCTCTGGCACGTGAGTTAGAAACAGACTCACAAAGCTCAGGGAGATGTGCATCTGTGGGAAGTTTTATAAGAGATAAATGTTTCCCTCTACCGTGATTCACAGTGATGCTGCTCAACAGAAATATGCATTTTGCTTAACTGCCAGTACAGCTGCAACACTCTATGTGGGATTCTGACTTCAAGTGGAGATGTAATGCGTATACCAGACAGACTCCAAATGCATAAGTACAGCCCCCATTCAATTATTGCAAAAGCTTCTTAAGTGACCCTGAAAGCAACTTGAAATCTATGTGAATCTCTGCTTATTTTCCAGTGGATCCAAGTGGGTACATCTCCATTTGAAACAGGCTCTCAAATTTAAAAGGAAGTTTTAGCAACACATAGAAGGAATGGCTTTTCTTATATCCAAAAAAGGGAAATGATTATTAAAAGTACTTATGGCATGATGTCTTTTATATACACCTCACGACTTAGAGGTATGCTTCTGAAGACCACAAAAGCTTTTCCTAATTTTCGTATCCAAAATACAACTTATACATAGTAGGCACCCAAAAGTAAGTGCTGAATTATCAGTATCTGTTGATAGAAGATACATATTGGCATCAGAATTTGATGGAGGTACTTTTTTCTGAGCTTTGGGGATGTGCATATGAACTTTCTCACTACGTTCTTATTGCTGCTAATATTACAGAAAGTGAGGTAGTCAGATACATAGATGGATACACACAAACATAGATACTTGGACATATAGATGATCAATACATAGGTATATAGATATACGACACAGAGATGCATACATACATAGACTTATATGTATATGTATATACACACGCATACATACAGATGATAGACAAATAGATACAATGATCAAAAAACTATGTAGCTCCTTCCAGACCTTATTGGTCAATGACCACACAATAGAATAATTACCAGTCCCTAAGGAGGTGTCTGAGAATTCCTCATCATAAACTTAGGTCTAGTCCTTTCATGCTTTACCCAGAGAATTCATTGCACTTGCTCTTGAGTGATGTGGTGGCTCTCTCACCTGGCCAGCTAATATATTCAGTTTCTAATAAACTACTTCAATGGTCTTAGATTACTCTTTAGTAATCTTTTAACTCATTTGAAATGCAATACTGTATCCACCTTGTTCAGTGTTCCTTTGTCTTTCTACTTTCTGAACAGTCTCCATCTTCTCATTTTACATACACTCATATTATGCCACAGAGGTGAACTCAAACCAAATTTTAAGATCAGACTGTTTAAACCAGAAAATTGCTCTGTGATACTTCCCATACCTTCTACTTGTCTTTTACCACCAGCTATTCTTATGGTCTTTTTGTTTTGTTCATAGGGAATGGATTTGGATCAAATGCCATAAGTTTCTTTCCATGTATAACCTAGAACAAGCAGGTTGGGACCTGCAAATCATTTGCTATATTCTATGAAAATAGGTCTTTAATATAAATTTCATTTAGGTAACTGAGCAGTTTCCCTAAATCCTTGAATTAATCCTCATTAAAGGTGTCCTCGGGGCACCTGGGTGGTTTAGTTGGTTAAGCATCCAACTCTTGACTTTGGCTCAGACCATGATCTCATGGTTCATGAGATCAAGCTCCATGTTGACGCTGTACTAACAATGCTGAGCCTGCTTGGGATTCTCTCTCTCCTCTCTCTCTGCCCCTCCCCTGCTTGTGCTCTTTCTCTCTCAAAATAAATAAACTTAAACAAAACAAAAAATGTATCCTTCCTTCTTTTATGGTCTTGGGTATGTACATTTGTTTGTTCATCTCAAAAGAAAATCTTTTATTTTTTATTACAAGAACTCATCCACAGATTATACTGAGACAAATTTACTAAATTAATTGTCATTTCTTCATGATTGTGATTGGGTCCTTAATTCAATAAACATTGCCTAAGTTCCTGGAGGTAGAGCTGCTTAATTTACAAAAAAACAATCAAGCAAACAAACAAAAAACTAACTTCTGGTTTGTTGCAAAGCTACATTTAAAAACTTCTGAAAATCAAAGAAGAAGGAAAAAATTAAGCAAGAATTTAGAATTATATTAGATGCCAATGTCCCAGGTTTGCCAGAATTCTGGTAAATGATCTACTTGCTGGAATAATCAGATAGATACAAAGGATGTCACTTAAAAGTCATGAATAGTCTAACATGCCTAATGCATAAAAAGGTATTATAATAGCCAGAAGGTAGAAGATAACTCTATTTAGGGCCATCATTCCTTAATGGGATATTGAACAAAAATTCAAAACTGTAAACAGCATAAGAAACTAAGAATGAAATTACGAGATAATTTCAAAACCAGACTACATTAAAGCTTTAAGTAATATTTGGATCTCAACCCAGTTGTAAAAGTTAGGGAGCCTCAACTCTATTGGACATTGGTTAAACATGAAAAAGGTGATTTGACTTAGCAGACCTTTTTACCCAAACAGATACAATTCATAGGCAAACAAAAACCCAAAAGAATTTCCTCACCTTAAAAATCAAACTGGCCCATGTTCAAAGATCCATATTACAAGAGCCCAACCCTTCCTTTGTCCTAAAGCCAGGAGACTGACAAATATGACTATAGATAATGCAAAAGAAAGTATACTGGTAAACAAAAACAATGTCCAGCCCAAGCACAACTAATTCAATGAATAAATGCTATAGATCAAGTACAATGACAGTACTTTGAGAAATTATAGGGGTCCTCACAGCTCTCCATTTTACCTTATGGCCAGCACAAGAGAATTAACAATTGGCCATGGGAGGACATAAATATTAATACCCTTTGACTTAGTTGCTACTGTCTAAACCCTAAGTCCTGCAACTTTATAATGTTTATCCATTGAAGTCTGTAAACTCACAATTATACTTGTAAGTATAATACCAATACTAAACATTCTCTCTGTCTCAACCAGCATTTTTTCTTCAGACTCCCATACTGAAAAATACAATTTTTAAATGTGATAATACCTGCAAATTAATTGAACAGTCTTATGTAAAAGCCATTGTTAAACTAGATGTTCAGAAACATAATTTTTGGAAGTGTTTATTGGCTCTCTATTCATAACTGAATTGGAGTTGATCTTGGCAAAGCTGTCCAACTTGTGATGTCCTTGAAGAAAATAGGGCCTGATCACTTAGAAGTCTTAAATACTCTCTGGCCCCAAAATTCAATGCATTATAGAATGACTAAAGGGGACATATTGAATTGTGGTCCACATTGAAAGCTTGCTTTATTTGATAGCCTAAAACACATACTAAAACTAGAAGCCAGGACTGGCCTTAAACCAAAAACTGAAATGTTAATCACCAAAGGCTTTGCACCATCCTATAAGATCTATTCTTATTGTTAAAAAAAAAAAAAACCCAAAGTAGAAAATATAGATTTGAGTAGAACTTAAGGACATTTTAAATATTAATATTCATAAACTTTTATGTAGCACCTATTACAAATACTGCTCTACACCATATTCCCTTCCAGTAAACTTTATGCTGTCATGGAACTCTGTTCATTTTTTTTTAAGATAGTCAATATATGTTTATGTACACTTGGGAAAGTTAATAGTATACTTGAACAGTACATGATTATTCAGACATGACATAACACAATTCTCATAGAATTCCCACGTGATACACTTTGGTATGGTATGCATATGAATTTTTGTTTTTGCCTGACCAAAGAGTTTGTAAATGTATTTGCCTTGTTTGTTATCATTCTTAGCTAAATAGGTTTCTAAGAATTTTACTTAACATGCAGGGTTTTATTGTAAAATTAGATTCACATGAATAAAGCATATTATCCACTATCAAATTTTACAAAATTAATTCAAAAATACAGTCAATCAAAACATTCAGATGAAGTAGAGTGAGGCTCATAGATTAGGGGAGCTTAATATTTCATATTGGACATGCACCTACTAGCCCAGAATAGATTCAGTCTTTAAATTATGTTTGTGTGGGTTTTTTTTTTTTTCACAGAATATGAGTGCTTATAGTGTGAATCATCTCCATTTAATATACCAAAAACTTGTATAACTTATGTGACATTTTTCAAACATCCAAGCCATATGGGATTCTATTTACTATAATCCTTAGCCAGGGATATCCTATTGAGGACATTTTAGAGATAAATATCTTTCTCCTAGAAAAATATCATTAGGTTATTAATACTAAGGTCCAGGCCGTGAGGAAAATAAATCAGATAATTTGTCTTCTTGTTTCCCCCTTTGGGGAATGGTGTTCTACAGGCAAAAGGGGTAAGTAGATCTCAGGCAAGTTAGTTTAACCCTTCTTCTCAAGCTTCTAGGAGAAAGATCCAGTTTTACGAAAGGCCAGCATACCACCTAAGGACATAATTTATTAACAAAAGTTTGAGCATTGTAAGATGAAAGAATTAAAGCTAACCAAAGTCTTTAAAGAACCACCAATTAAGATTTTTAGAATTAATAGGATATTATACACAAGCCCCAGAGTGTCCAGCCCTTGTAAATCCCTTTTTGACCACATCACATTGATTGTTCCTATATATAGCCGTGAAATTCAGAAGTGGGAGAAGCTTTTATATCCCATAAGTTAAGTTTAGCATCAATACTATCATAAATTCTTTGACCTTTATGCACAGAGAGAGACTATACTAGTAGTACTTACGCAATAACATGGTGACACCCACATCAGACAGCCATGGCCTCCAAAGCCTATCCTTGGAACCCATAACTACGGCACATCTCCCTCTTTGAAAGATGTTACTAGAAAAGCAGCAGCACATGGAATGTAACTTTAGGTACACACTTCCATTTGGAAGTTCCTCATATGGTCCAATTTATGATTGTAATGTGTGTATCATTTCTCTACTCATCATCTAACCAACTATGAAATTTTGCATCTCATGTATAACTCCTCTTCCTGCAACACCATCCACCACACCCGTCTATTAATTTGACTAGAAGAGAGAGGCCTCAACATACTCAATAATTATCTATCCTACTAATACAATGTTTTAATTTCAGCACTGGACAATCCACATTTAATTGTTTGTTGACAGGTTACTTTTTAAAATTTAAATTCAAATTAGTTAGCATATAGTGTAACATTGGTTTCAGGAGTAGAATTCAGTGATTTTTCACTTTCATATAACACCCAGTGCTCACCCCATCAAGTGCTCACCTTAATGCCCATAACCCATGTAGCCCATCCCCCCCACCCACTTCTCCAACAACCCTCGGTTTGTTCTCTGTATTTCAGTCTCTTATGGTCTGCCTCCCTCTCTGTTTTTATCTTATTTTTCCTTCCCTTCCCTTATGTTCCTCTGTTTTGTTTCTTAAATTCCATTCCATGTGAATGAAATTATATGATATTCAGCTTTCTTTGACTTACTTCACTTAACATAATACACTCTAGTTCCAACCATGTTGTTGGAAATGGCAAGATTTCATTATTGTTGATTGCTGAGTAATAATAGATATAGAGATAGAGATAGAGATCTACATATCTACATATCTATATCTATCTATCTACTCCAAATTGAATATATTGTATTCAATCTGATGGGTCATTTTTAAAGAACAAGCTGGGCCTTTTTAATGCTGTGTATATATTTTCTTACCAAAGTTCTTGATATAATACAATTTCTATGTAAAATTAGTCCAGGTGTCCAAGGATATGCCAGAAAGTTCAAAATAACAGAGCCAGTAATCATACAACTAGCAGATATACCTGTTATGTATTGGGAGTTTGAAATGCTATGAAAATAATTAGCATGCAAGCAAATTTCACTATGAAAAGGTTAACCAATCCTCCACTTGACCTCCTGTTTCAGCTCTATTTAGTCCTATGCTATTTGAAAGAAATAGACTCAAGCCACAAGTGGTAGTAGCCATCTTTTAAAAAGTAAAGAGAAACAGATAAAATATAACCATTTTTTAATTTAAACAAATGAATCTAAATATATTGACTTTTTAAGATGGAATCAATATAAAGTTATTAATGAGGTATTTTACATTATTTTCTTACTAAGCTTTCAAAATCTAGCGTGTATTTTACACTTACAGAACCTTATTTAGGACTAGACACATTTCAAGTGCTCAATAGCCACGTGTGGCTAGTCACTACTGTATTCTATATTGTATAATTGCTTCATTTCTCCAGGTTATTTTCTTAGGCCATCAGCAAAGAATGAAAATAGCTGCTATACTAATGAACATGAATAATTGTCCCATAATAATATTTTGAAATTTTACATAAAAAACTGTCAGAAATAGAACTATTCTCTGATACCACATAATAGAGCAAAATCCTTGATAACATGATTAATAATTGGAAAATTCAATGCACTTTAATTCAGCAAGTATTTGTTGGGTTCCTAGAAGTGTAAACCATGAACTAATTAGTGAAATATTTATTGAAGCCATAATAAGTGGAAGTTGAAGTGGACAACTTTTCAGTTGTCAGGACTTGAGCAAAGAACAAGAGAGAAAAAATTTACCCCTATGAGGAGTTTGGCAACATAAAGGTAACTATGTAATGGAAATTACAAAAGAAATGAGACATTGCCCAAGCATGCCAGGAGTTCACTTTCTATTCAAAGAAAAGTAAAACATGGAGTACTACAAGACAGTGTGAAAATGTCATAGGAAGAGCCCAAGTGAATAAACAGATTGAAAATAAAATGTCAGCTAGATAATAAAAAGTACTATGAAGGAATTTTTTTTAAGTGGATGATTTGTTAGCTAATGATGTAGTGAAACGGTATGACCTCTTTTTTATATGGAATGATTGCAAGGCAAATTTGACAGAATTATATAAATGAAGTGAAGAATGAGTCATGTGAATATTTGAGGGAAGAACTTTCCAAGTCTAGGGAAATGAAAATGTATATTAACTCCCTGAACAGAAAAAATGACACAACTCTCCACATTTTAATTTTTTTTTTTTTTTTTTTTTTTGAGAAAGAAAAGATACTGGAGAGAATTGTGAGTTTGAAAAGGTGGCTAGGGACCAGATCATTCAGGTACACCATGGATTTTTTTTTTCTTTTTTCAGAATGTGATGGAAGCTACTGGAGCATTTTGATAAGGAAATGATATGATTCTATATTTACTTGTGAAAAATAGAAAATGCGAGAAAATATTGAATGCAGGGAGAGTTGTTTACAGTGTACCGTGGTTCTTCAGAAATGATAGTTACTTCTCCAGGGTGATGGAAGTGATATAATGGTACAGAAATGAAATACATTTAGAAGATAAAGAAAATAAGGTACTTCTAATGGCTAGATATGGACTATTCAATAAACAGGAAAGTAAAAGTTTGAAAATTGAAAAGCAATGGATGCAAAGAAAACAATAAAGAACCAAACCCCGGACAGAGAAATATTTCAAAATTTAAAACCAAGTAGAATCCATACCTAGTGGCAAGTACATCATCTGATTGAAATAGCCGAAGAGGGGCGCCTGGGTGGCTCAGTCGGTTGAGCGGCCGACTTCAGCTCAGGTCATGATCTCGCGGTCTGTGAGTTCGAGCCCCACGTCGGGCTCTGTGCTGACAGCTCGGAGCCTGGAGCCTGTTTCAGATTCTGTGTCTCCCTCTCTCTGACCCTCCCCCGTTCATGCTCTGTCTCTCTCTGTCTTAAAAATAAATAAAGTTCTAAAAAAAAAAAAAAAAGAAAAAGAAATAGCCGAAGAATTACCCTGACAAAGACTTTACAGGGTTAGGAAGAAATGGAAAAATTATTTAATGACAGTGTATGTAAGTGAAAAAACAAATTAGAATTGGGAATAATCTGAGATGCAAAATTGCTTAGTTCTTAGTTCTATAAAATACCCTTTCCCCACACCAGAATTTTACTCAGTAAGAAGCAATGAGTTGTTAAAAGTAAAGAATTTGTGATATCTTGAACATTCTTATACTGATTAAATTCCGATTCTCTAAGAATAGAAAGTAAAATCTAAAACTAAATTCTTTCACTGTTCAACCAGTAACTTGATAAGAATCTCAGCTCTTTATAAGGATAGCATGAGAATTATGAGCTGAATTTTCAAAAAATGATCTCAAATTTATTAAAGCTCTAAGTTCCTCACTTCACAGTTATACACAAAAGGAAGAATGTTCACTTTCTGGGGGAAAAAAAAGCAAAGCAACCTATAGCTTACTTTTTCATGAGATTATATATATATATCTTATATATATTTATATATCATATAAATATTGATATTTATAAATATCATAAATATATGATATTATATATCATAATTTATATATTTATATCACATGTATATGAGATGAAATAAGGAGTCAAACAAATAACTAGGAAAAATAATACATAATCAAAGGACAAATAAATTGATGAAAGCATACTCATTAATAACTCCAGTGTACTTAGCAAACAGGAATTAAAAATAGATGATAGATAGATAGATAGATAGATAGATGATAGATAGATAGAGGCTTTCATTATAAATAGGGGTTAGTGGATGGAATTATAGAAAGTATAGGACACAGAAGAACAAATAGGGAATAGCCCTGATTCAGGGTCCTTGCTCCGTTTTTATTAGGATCAGAAGGCTTACAAACATGGTGATGGACGTGCACAAAGAGACAGTGAAACTTTGAACATTAACTCATGGGCTTGAGGGAAAGGGGGTTTTGAAAATACACGTGGGGTTAGGGGTTTGGGTTAATACAAAACAAAAATCCTGGCGCCCAGTGGAAGGTTATTTACAGCAGACATGAGGCACCACTTCTGTTTACCTAAACTGGTCTAGGGGACAAGAAAGACAGAGCATGCTACCTCAGGGTCAACAAGGCACCTTTCTTTTGCTAATTAGCTCCACTCTGGGCAACTTCACCCCACAGTGGTCTATAGCCTTATTTACCTGTTACCTAATTTGGTCTGTCCTTCCTGTGAAAGCAGCTTTCTGCTATAATACTAAGTTGGGGGGCATTTCTGCCCTGAACACCTAATCTTCTTTACCTCATATACCTTTGTTCTCTATTGGGGCCTGTGCCCCACCCTCTCTATACTGGGGCCTCCCCCCCCCCATACCTATTTACCTAATCTTGTTTACCTAAAATTGGGTGAGAACATCCTATGGCTTTCTAATTCTTTATGCCTTGTTAACCCATCAGTGCAGGCTCAGGAAATTCCTAAGCTTATTTCCCACAACAAATTACTTTAAGCCATCCAGTAAATTCAACAACTTCAGTGAATACACTGAATGTATTCTGATGTAAATATTCTGATGTAAGCATAATTCTGAACTAATAAGTTCAGATGTTTCATTTTTCTTTTCTTTTTTTTTTTTTTTAAGTTTATTTATTTTTGGGACAGAGAGAGACAGAGCATGAACGGGGGAGGGGCAGAGAGAGAGGGAGACACAGAATCGGAAGCAGGCTCCAGGCTCGGAGCCATCAGCCCAGAGCCCGACGCGGGGCTCGAACTCATGGACCGTGAGATCGTGACCTGGCTGAAGTTGGACGCTTAACCGACTGCGCCACCCAGGCGCCCCTCAGATGTTTCATTTTTCAAAAAATTTTGACTATTATAGATTATTTGAAATTTTACAATTATTAGAAAACATGTTATTTGATTATTTCTAATTATTATTTCTGAAATGTAGGTATAAAATTGATTATATATGTATATAAGCTATACTTTCTCAATTCACTTATTAATTTTAGTATTTTTAAAAAGATTCATTATAATTTTCTACATTCCAATCAAACAACTTGCAAATATTGAAAGTTTTAACTTTACTTTTCCAAACTTTATAGCTTTAATTTCTTTTCTGTGGAGTAGAGTGCCTGGGACCTCCACTGAAGTGTTGGATAGAAGTGATAAGAGGGGACATTACTGCCTTACTGATTTCTTGATCTAGGAAGATAATGTTCTATATTTTGGTAAATATGATTTTAACTCTAGATTTTTCATAGATAATTTTCATATAGAGAAAAGTTTCTCCTATTCCTTGTCTTCTGAAATTTTTAATATTATGAATGATATTTAAATCTGTCAATTTTTCATCTATCATAATGATCATTTAGTTTTCCTTCTTTATTCTATAATGAGTCATATTACACCAATTGCTTTCTTTTTTTTTAATTTATTAATTTAATTTGAGAGAGAGAGTGGGGGAGGGGAAGAAAGAGAGAGAGAGAAAGAGGGAGAGAATCCCAAGCAGGCTCCATGCTGTCAGCACACAGCTCAATGAGAGGCTCGATCTCATGAAGCATGAGATCATAACCTGAGCTGAAACCAAGAGTCAGATGTTTGACTGAGCCACCAGGGTGCCCTATACTCATTGATTTCTAAAAGTTAAACCAACCTTGCATTTCTGGAATAAGTCCCACTTGAATATAATACATCATATTTTTAAAATATTGTTGGATTCTATTTACTAACATCTTAAAGATTATTAAAGCTATATTCATGAGCTCAACAACAGATTCAGGCTGCTATAAAAATTAGTCTAGCATTTGTTTATTATGACCTTCAAGATCAATTGTTATTTAAAGTATTTGTAACAGATAAGAATGCTGTATGGTAATTTTGATGGGTCCCCTAAGGAAGAATGAACAAATAGACCTTTAGGAAATTAGAGCAAAATCATGCCATCTATTATACATAACTATTTTCTATTGAAAAACAGTTTCTGGCTTGCCAATGAGCTGTAATAGAGACTGAATATTTGAACATAATCCATGAAGTTATCATGTAGTATAAGCTGTTTTGAATATGGTATTATATAAACCACAAAACCATAAATATGTGCATTTGCAGTAGTACTCATCTAGTGAAACTTAATATAGAGATGGAATCTAGTTTGAGCACATCCTGAAGACACATGGAAAAATGGTTCAGAGTCATGAGATTCTATTCCCTCTGTATTAGCCATTTCTTATTTAACCCAAACATAAAGTCACTTCAAAACTTATCTATAATGATTTGACTAAGGAAGAACAAATAAGGGAATGGTTTAGGTAAGATTTTATAGAGCTATATCATAAAATCTGAAACCACCAATTCTGATTATTAAGAGGAAATGAAACTGCTATTACACACTGATTTTATTCGCATGTGAAGGAATTTCAATTTGCCTATTAGTACTCCTTTGTCCCATGGCATATTTTAATAATACGCTGTAGGAACAAAATAATCATTTATAGTACAGGCCTTGTGGGTAGTTTAGGTCACAACATCAAGTAAAAACTCCCAAACATTTTTTGGATATTCTTTGTTCCTTTAAAATAAGTATGTTCTCAAAGAAAAAGTATGTTCTCTAAATCTGTTCATAAACACTCTTAGAAACTTAAAAATTTGTTATATCATTTTGTGTCCTGGTGATTTTTTATGCATTTTCTTGGAAATGATGACTTCCCTTTTTATTCAGAGTAAATACAAAAAAAAAAAAAAAATTGGGGTAGATAATGACCAAATTCAATGTGGATGGGAATAACTGTTTTTTCTTAAGAGTGAGGGTTCAAGATGATAGCGTAGGAAGAACCTAACTCACCTCCTCCCACAGACACAACAATCTACAACTACATTCAGAATAATTCCCATTGAAAATGGCCTAGAAACTGGAAAATAAGAACCTCTACAACAATGGACATCCCTGACATGAGAAGAGGCAGAGATATGGTCTCACAAAGGAGAAAAACTATACCCTACCCTATGTGGTACCCCATAGCAAGGAGAGATCTCAAAGATACACAAAATTTCACCCAGTAGTGAGAGATTTGATTTCTATGTCAAGCACCCCAACTTTTAGATTCTGTATAGAAGAGACAAACCTCCAAAACAACTGGCTTTGAAAAACATTAGGGGGCACATTCAAAGAAACTATAGAACTGTAGGGAAAAAAAACCCAGCTCTTAAAGTGGTCATGTGCAGACTCAAAGGACCCCCAAACTAGACAAAAACACCACATCAAAAGTGCATAGGCTATATGTGAAGGAGACCCACTTATTAATCTTGGAGCACCTGCTAGAGAGGCAAGAGGCAGCTAGGTTTCTCCTCAGGTACTGAGACACTAGTGGGAGCCACTTTACCAGTTTGTTCTGCCCTAACAATCCTGCACCAGTAGGTGCTATTTTGAAACCTTTCTCTAGACTGCTAACGCTAGGGGTCATGCCCCACTGAAAGCCTCACCTAACCCTACACCTCAGCCAGGCCCTGCAGTTGATAGGACAATGAACTTGTCCACCAGCATGACCACAGAAATTGTGTCCAGATTTCACAGGCAGCCAATTGGAGGTCATACCACCTACCACATGGCCCAACCACAAATGGAGAGTGCATAAAACCCACATAGGAAACCCCCTGGAGCACCTGGCTCTTGTGGCCAGGGGTGACTGCATTTCTCAATTCCACAGGAAATCTGCTAAATAAGTCCATTCCTTCAAAACTGAGAGACACAGCTGAACTGCTTAATACATAGAAACAAACACAGAAATTTAGGCAAAAATGAGGAGACAGAGAAATATGTTCCAAATGAAAGAATAAGACAAATCCTCAGAAAAAAAGAACTAAATGAAATGAATCTACCTGATAAAGAGTTAAAAGAGTAGTTAGTCATTGAGATGCCTACTGAATTCAAGAGAAGAATGGATGAACACAGTAAGAACTTCAACAAAGAGATAGAAAACATAAGAAAGTACTAATAAGAGCTGAAAAATACAATAACAGAAGTGAAAACTACAATAGAGGGAATAAACAGCAAATCAGATGATGCAGAAACAGATAAGTATTCTGGAAGACAGGGTAGCAACAAAAATAAAGCAAACTGAGCAACAAAAATAAAAATAACAACATATTTTAAAGAAAGAATACATTAAGGGATATCTGGTACAATATTAAGTGTACTAGCATTGCTTCGTAGGGGTCCTAAAGGAGAAGAAGGAGAGAAAGGGGCAGAAAATTTATTTGAGGAAATAATAGCTGAACACCCCCCTAACCTGGAGAAGGGGACAGATATCCAGGCTTAGGAAGCACAGACACTTCCCAATAAATTGAACCCAAGAGATCCACACCAAGACACATCAGAATTAAATGTCAAAAGTTAGGGACGCCTGGGTGGCTCAGTTGGTTGAGTGACCTACTTTGGCTCAGGTCATGATCTCACAGTTTGTGAGTTCAAGCCCTGCGTCGGGCTCTGTGTTGACAGCTCAGAGCCTGGAGCCTGCTTCGGATTCTGTGTCTCTACCCCGCCTGCCCTGCTCTGCCCCTCCCCTGCTCGTGCTCTGTGTGTGTGTCTCTCTCTCAATAATAAATAAATGTTAATTTTTTTTAAATGTCAAAAGTTAAAGAGAGAACCTTAAAAGTGGGGGGGGGGGGGGAGCAACTACTTACATATAAGGAAACCCCCATAAGAATATCAGCTGATTTTTCCACAGAAACTGTGCATACCAGAGAGTGACATATTTCAAGTACTAAAAGGAAAAAAACAAACAAACAAAAAAAAACAAACCAAGCCAACACAAAAAACATTACAACCAAGGATACTCTACCTGGCAAGGTTATCATTCAGATTAGAAGGGAAGGTAAAGAGTTTGTTAGAAAATCAAAAGCTAAAGGAGTTCATTACTACTAAACAAGCTTAACAAGAAATATTAAAGGGACTTTTTTTAGGTAGCAAAGAATAGGCCATAACTAGACATAATAAAATACATAAAAGGAAAATTCTCATTGGTAAAGGCAAACATGTTTAAAAAAAGTAGTGGATGGATCAACTACTTCTGAAGCTAGTAATATGGTTAAAGGCAAAAGTAGAAAAATCAAATAAATACACAAAAATTTCCTAAGAGATATACTAAATAAAAAGATGTAAACCATGATACCAAAAATATAAGACACGGAGGGAGGAGAGTAAAAATGTAGTGTTTCAGAATGCATTCAAACTTAAACAACCCCAGTTTAAAATAGACTGCTATATACATAAGTTGTTATATATGAGTCTCATGGTAACCACAAACCAAAAACCTATAATAGAGGTACAAAAAAGTAAAGAGACAGAAATACAAACATAACACTAAAGAAAGTTATCAAATCACAAGGGAAGAGAGCAAGGAAAGAAGAAAGGAACAGAGAACTATCAAAACAAACAGGAAGGAACGAATGGGTGGCTCAGTTGGTTAAACTTCTGACTCTTCATTCCAGCTCAGGTGGTAATCTCATGGTTTCGTGGGTTCAAGCCCCACCTTGGGCTCTGAACTGGCAGCATGAACTTCTTGGGATTCTCTTTCTTTCCTTCTCTCCACCCCTCCCCTGCTCACTGTCTCTCTCAAAATAAATAAATAAATGTAAAAAAATAAAACAGGAAAACAACAAAATGGCAATGAATCCACACCAATCAACAATTATTTTAAATGTAAATGGAATAAATGCTTCAATCAAAAGACCTAGGTTGGCTAAATAGATACAAACAAACAAATAAGAACCACCTATAAGCTGTCTACAAAAGACTCACTTCAGATATACAGACACAGATCGAAAGAGGTGAAAATGATACTCCTTGCAAATGAAAATGAAAACAAAAAGAAAGCTAGGGTAGCTATGCTTATGTCAGACAAAGTAGACCTTAAAACAAAGCCTATAAAAGGAGACAAGGACATTACATAATGATAAAGAGATCAGTCCCACAACACACAACCCTTATGAATATTTATGCACCCAACATAGAAACATCTAAGTATATAAAGCAAATATTAACAGATGCAAAGGGAGAAGTTGACAGTAATACGATAATAGTAGAGGATTTTACCACCCCACTTACATCAATGGATAGATCATCCACAGAAAAAATTAAGGAAATATTGGATTTGAATGACACATTAGGACAGATGAACTTAATAGATGATACAACCTTCCATCTCAAACCAGCAGAATACATATTATTCTCAAATACATATGGAATATTCTTCAAAATAGACCACATGTTAGGTCACAAAGCATGTCTCAATAAATTTAAAAAGATTGAAATCAGGGGCACTTGGGTTGCTCGGTTAAGTGTCCAATTCTTGATATTGGTTCGGGTCATGAGATTGAGCCTCATGTCAAGCCCCACATCAGGCTCCATGCTGCTCTCTCTCCTCTCCCTCTCTCTCTCTCCCTCCCTCCCTCCCTCTCTGTCTTTTTCTAGAAAAAAAAAAAAAGATTGAAATCACATTAACCATCTTTTCCCTCTGCAATGGTATGATACTAGAAATTTACTACAAGAATAAAATGAAAAAACACATATGCACAAGTTAAACTATCTACTACTAAGCAACCAATGGTTCAACAATGAAATGAAAGAGGAAATTAAAAAATACATGGAGACAAAATGGAAAATTATGCTTCAAAATCTATTGGGTCCAGCAAAAACAAATCTAAGAGTGAAGTTTATAGTGATAACGACCCACCTCAAGAAACAAGAAAAATCTCAATCTAAACTAACTCTAGAGGAACTAGGAAAAAAAAAAAAAACAGAGCTCAATGTTACCAAAAAAGGAAACAATAAAGATCATAGCAAAACTAAATAAAATAGAGACAGACAAGAAAGAAAGATCAATGAAACTAAGAGCTAGTTCTTGAAAAAGATAAACTAAACTGATAAACCTTTATCGAGGCTCACCAAACAATTCTCTTTTCAAAAAGAGGATCCAAATTAATAAAATAAAAAAATGAAAGAGAAGTTATAACAAATACCATAGAAATACAAAAAATCATAAAAGACTACAATAAAAATTATGTGCCTACAAATGTAACAACATAGAACAAGTTCCAAGAAACGTACAATCTTTCAAGACTGAATCAAGAAGAAATAGGAAATCACAACAGAATGATTACTAGTGATGAAACTGCATTGGCAATCAAAAAACTCTCAACCAATCCAGAACCAGACAGCTTCACTGGTGAAATCCTACCACATATTTAGAGTTAATACCTATTCTTATCAAATTGTTAAAAAACAAATGATGAGGGAGAAATTTTTTCAACTCATTCTACAAGGCCAAAATTACTTCAATTCCTAAACCAGACAAAAACACTAAATACACACACACACACACACACCAGTATCCTTGATTAACATAAAAAATTAGCAAACTAAATTTAACAACACATTACATGAATCATATATCATGATCAAATGGGATTTACTCCAAGGATGCAAGGATGGTTCAATATACACAAATCAATCAATATGATATACTACATTAATAACACAAAGGGTAAAACCATATAATTATTTCAATAGATGCCAGAAAAGCATTTGACAAAATTCAACATCTACTTAGGATAAAAACTCTCAAGAGAATGGATGTAGAGGGAAGATTCCTCAACATAACTAAAGCCATATATAGCAAATGCATAGCTAACAACATTCTCAATGGTGAAAGCTGAAAGCTTTCCCCCTAAGATTAGGAATAAGACAAGGATATCCACATCAATACTTTTATCTAACATAGCATTGGAGTGTTAGTCACAGAAATTAGATAAGAAAAAGAAATAAGTCACTCAACTTGGTAAGTAAGAAGTAAAACTGTGACTATTTGCAGGTGACATGATAATATATAGAAAACCCTAACACCTCCATCCCAAGATTATTAAAACTAATAAATGAATTCCATAAAGTTTCAGGATAAAAAATAATAAACAAAAATATCTTGTGTTCCTATACACTAATAGTGAACTGTCAGAGAAATTAAGAAAACTATTTATCATTGCATCAAAGAGAGTAAAATGCCTAGGAAAATATTTTACCAAGAATTTATAAATTCTACCAAATGGATTTTACCAACAGAAATTACCAAATTTTAACAATAGATTTTTACCTAGGAACAAATTTTACCAAGTACATTGAAAACTATAGGAGATTCATGAAATGAATTGAAGATGACACAAACAAATGTAAAGATACAGGGATGCTCATGGACTGAAAGAATATCATTAAAATGTCCATACTAATCAAGAAATCTACATATTCAGTGCAATCCCTATCAGAATACCAATGACATCTTCACAGAACTAGAACAAATAATATTAAGATTAGTATGGAACTACAAAAGATCCTGCAGAGCCAAACCAAACCTGAGAAAGAACAAAGCTGGAGGTATGACATTCCTTAATTTCAAACCATACTAAAAAGCTGTAGTAATCAACAAAGTGTGGTACCAGCACACAGAATAGAAACCCCAGAAATAAATCCATATTTATATGATTAATTAATCTACAACAAAGGAGACAAGAATATACGCTAGGGAAATGGAAGTCTCTTCAATGAGTGGTGCTGGGAAAACTGGACAGCTACATGCAAAAGAAAAAACTGGACCACTTTCTTATACCATATGCAAAAATACACTCAAAATGGATTAAAGACTTAAATATAAGACCTGAAACCATAAAACTCCTACCATAAAACCTAGGCAGTAAGCTCTTGCACATTGGTCTTAGCAATATTTTTTTTTTGGATATATCTTCTCAGGCAAGGACAACAAAAACAAAAATAAACAAATGAAAGTGTATTAAACTAAAATGCTTTGCATAGCAAAGGAGACTATCAAATAAAAGGCAACTACTGAATGAGAGAAGATATTTACAATAATATACCCGATAAGGGGTTAATATTCTTAATATATAAAAAACTCCTAAAACTCAATATAAAAAAATCTGAGCTAAAAGAGCAGAGGATGTGAACAGGCATTTACCAAAGAGAATATTTTCCAAAGAGGACATATAGATGGCCAAAAGACACATGAAAAGATGCTTAGCATCAGTAACCATCAGGGAATGCAAATCAAAACCACAATAAAATATCACGTCGCACCAAATAAAAATTGCAAGTATCACAAAGACAAGAAATAGCAAGGGTTGGTGAGAACGTGGACAAAGGGGAACCTTTGTGCACTGTTGGTGGGAATGTAAACTGGTATAGCCACTATGGAAAACAGTATAAAATTTTCTCAAAAAATTAAACATAGAAGTCCCACATGATCCAACAATTCCATTGCTAGGTATTTATTTGAATAAAAGAAAATATTAATTCTAAAAGCCATATGCACCCCTTTCTTCACTATAGCATTATTTATAATACCCAAGATATAAAGGTAAGCTAAGTGTTGGATGGATGAACGGTAAAGAAGTTGGAGTAAATACATAACTAATGAAATATTACTCAGTCATAAAAAAATAAAGTTTTGCTATTTGTGACAATATGAATAAAACTAGAAGGTTTTATGCTAAATGAAATAATTCATACACAGAAAGGCAAATACCATGAGTTTATTATATATGAAATCCAAAACAAAACAAATAGACTCATAGATACTGAGAACAAACTGTCGCCAGAGGGGAGGGGAATGGAGGAATGGACAACACGGTTGAAGGGATTAAGACTTACAATCTTCCAGGGCACCTGGGTGGGTCAGTCAGTTGAGTGTCTGACTCTTGATTTCAGGTCAGGTCATGATCCCAGTGTCCTGGGATCAAGCCCCACCTCAGACTCCATGCTGAGGGTGGAGCCTGCTTAAGATATTCTCTCTCTCTCTCTCTCTCTTTCTCTCTCTCTCTCTCTCCCTCTCCCCCTCTACCCTGTTCAGGCTTTCTCTCTCTCTCTCTCAAATAAAATAAAAAAAGACTTGCAATATTCCAATTATAAAATAATAAAACAAGGAGATGAGATTGTATTGTATAGCATAGGAAATGTAGTCAATAATATTGTAACAACTTTGTATGGTGACTGATGGTGACTAGACTTACTGCGAGCTATTCATAGTGTACATAAATATTGAATAACTATGTTGTTCCCCTGACACTAATACAGTATTGTATGTCAATTATTCTTCAGTTACAAAATTAAAGTGAAAATTTCCTATAGTACATGTTGTGGAGTTTATGCATAATCTAGGCACTGGCAAAGGGGAAAATTTTTTGGATTCTGAGTATTATCATAGTAGGTATCATCTAACATTCCACATCACTCTTCTTGGCATGGAGGGAAAGTATAATGGAATATCAAAATAAAATATCCTCACTATCCCCTCGTTATTAGCAGTAACTGGCCATGTGTTACTTACTCCTTGAAAAATTTTTCCTTTGAACATTTCTTAAACTAAGCATTCTGAAGACCAAAGAGAGAGAGAGAAAGAGAGAGAGAATTTCATGTACTTAATTAATGCTGTTTCTCCAGAATTAATTTTCCAGTTTATTTTTCTTTAAATTAGATACAATAAGGTAGATTTTTATTTTCTAGTGCCACATTTTTTGATGGGAAATTTATCTACGTTATGTTTTCATATGTTCATACTTCTAAAATGTATGAAAAAAACCCACAAATGAAACCGAGTGGAAAGATTCCGTCATTACTTATGGAAATATCTCTTTACGCAGCCATCTGTTGTGAATACTTCAACTCTGAAACATATAAAAAATACATGAAATTTTGATGTTATAAAGTGTGCATTGCTCCAATAGGATACCTCTTGTTTTGTTTTTTAACATAAATATCTTTTTGTTTTGTTTTTGAACTTGTGTATATCTTTTAATAGATCAAGGGATAAAGACAGATTTTATCTTGTAGGATATTGTTAGATTTATTCATCCCATTTGTTCATTTTCAGTCTTTTTATCATTCATAGTTTTCACTTGTTCAGATTTCTCTTTCAGTTAATGTATTTTTAATATTGGTAAACAGGGTTGAAGAAAATTATTTGAAACTTCATAAGCAGCAATGGGCATTAGATGGGCATTGCTATGGCTTTCTAACTGTTTATGACATACTCAAGATTAGAAGTAGAAGAATCCAGAGAATCCCAATTTTTCAGAGGAAATGTGAGGTGGGACGCCTGGGTGGCTGAGTCAGTTAAGTGTCTGACTTCAGCTCAGGTCATGATCTCACGGTTCCTAAGCGTGAGCCCCATGTCGGGCTCTGCGCACCGAGAGCATGGAGTCTGCTTAGGATCATCTGCACCTCTTTCTCTGCTCCTCCCCAGTTTGCACCCATCTTCTCTCTCAAAAATAAATAAACATTGAAAACTTTTGAAAAAAAATAAGAGGAAATATGAGGCGGTGGGGAAAAGGTTAGAGTGGAGTTGGGAGACCTAGGTTCTAGGATGGGCTATGTTTTAATTTAATTAAGTTCTAGCTACCTCAATTTGTCATAGGTAAGTTGATAAAATTGGAATATTCTTAATCCTCAGTCTTTTCTCTGAATTTATTATTGATTCTATTACATATAGTGGAGATAATCCAGGAAGGCAGATATCCAGTGAGGAGTCATCGGGCAGCATGAAGTTGGCACAGTAAAGAACACCAAGGGTGATTGGCTTAAATTTCTAGCTACTTTAGCTGTTAGGCCTTCAAGTAAATTACAGGTATTTCAAGTAAAAATGGTTCTTCTCATGAGAGTCACAGCCAGAGGAATATGGATCGCCTGTTTGTCTTGTTTCTTCCTTTTTATACAAGTCTATAAATATTAATAAGATTTTCTCTATTTAAAAGGTCTGGTCTGCATGCCCCATTTTCTCTAGTTGAGGAAATTTACAGTTTAGGAGAGTGAAGTGAGAGTTGGATCCTTTAAGGATACAAAATCCAATTTGTATTTAAATATGAAAATCAAACATCTTAAATGATGCCCTTTTAAAGGCAAGAGGAAAAACTCTCGGCGTTTGGGATTTTTTATTTTTATTTTTTGAATAGATATGTTGTCCATATCTTTGCATATGCATACGAGCTGTGCACACCCATGTAGCTAACGTGGAGGGGAAGTTATGTGAATGAAGTAGACATCACTTATGTAACAGTATCAGTGGAAAATCAATGGAGCAACATAAACTGAGTAACTATGAGGAGACAAACTCTTAGCAAAAGCAGAAAGTGAATATATTTAGAACAAGTATCTAGGACAAAGACAAAAATAGAGAATGTGTTCAGTAAAGAAAAGTTATTATTTTAATGCCAAAAATTGTCTTTACTTTCCCCCGCATTAAAAAAAATAAAACCTGGTATTTTACGGAATGGCACTTGGACTTCCAGCCCCTACCATTTTTCTTTAAACGTGTTGTGAGGCTTTCTCTATTAATTCACAAACCAGGTGCATATGCATTAGCAGCCAGCTGAGGAGAACTCTCTCTATTAGAAATAGTTTCTAATAATTAAATGTAACCTATCTATTCATCCAAAGGACTTTATCCTCTTTGTATATATATGTATGTACTTCTGAGTATACTAGAAGGAAGGAGGCAGAGAAATGATGGTTAACTTTCCCACTCCCTGTGCTCTTTCTATTGCATAGCTTTCAGAAGATTCCAAGTACTGTGTTTGTGGGACAAAGTGGTATCACAAACAAAGTGTTCTCTTCATAGACTTTTTCCATCTTGTTCTAGAACTAATGGAGGAGATTCAACTCTGGACAGGGGACTATGGTTTTTTGGAAAGTGCTACTGAAAATAATAAACCATCTCTCATAGGAATTTTATGCAGTATATTATTTTAAAATTATATATATTATACGATACAGGTAGTGTCAATAATGGTTATCTTGGATATGGTGTCTTTTAAAGAATCAGAAACACAAACTATATTGATTTGCAAGAACTTTAAATATTAATTTAACATCACATATAGAAATTTCTGGCATTGGTTGGTCTGGGAAATATGTGCTGGCAAAATGCTATCTATAAATAGAGCTATCAAGACTTAATCTTATAAGTTTTCCTATAACTTTACATTTATTTTTAGGTTTTTGCCTTTTGCCTTCTTAACAACTCTAGGCTATAGGAGGTGGGCATTTAGATTTACAGTGTTCTGCTATACTATAGTATTATCAACATCTGTTTTTTGAACATTTTGTTGCTTCCTCCTATATATTATGCAAATTTGTGCATATAAATCAGATAAATTTTAGCAACTACTCAGAAAATATATTATTTTACTAATAAGAATGCAGCCAAAGTATACTAAAAATAAATATTCACCTGTGCCTAATGACTCAGTGCTGATTTTTAGCAAAACTTGTTACGTTTTTCTAATTCTCCTGGCCTGCTCATATCAAATTTGATTTTCTCTCTTAAATTAAGTAGTTTTTTTGTCACAATTAAGTACTTTTAATCTTCTCTTTAGATCATTTAGAACTTAAATGCCTGAATGTATGTTTTATTGTTAACGGTCACTGTTCTGGTTGTCACTAATATCCATGAAATGTTAGGAGTACATTTTGCTTAGCAGAACAAACATTGGTATATTATCTTATGAAAAGTTCTGCTTCTAGAATATTAGAAGATAAACATCATGCTGCTTTGTAAAACAGATCTATCAGTATACCAAAGGGGCAGCTGGAAAGGAAACTAATCAACACAAATGATTGTGACCATTAAAACAATCTGCTTTCTAAGAAATTAATTAAGATGGAAATAACAATATAGCATTATTAAATTTCCTCATAAGGCTACAAACCCTATTTCTATAACCAACCTATCACATAATTTCATGCTTTTTCTTTTTAGGTGCCATTCTAATATTTATCAGTGTGCATCATATACAGTTCTGATACCTACGTTAGTAAATGATGTTATTTGTTTTTTCTTAGGGAGAATTCAAAAGATATCTTAATAATGTAATTGCCCTATTTATTCTCTTTTTTCCTTTACAATGTTAGAGATCATGAAGTATATTTTAAAGGTAAAGAGGTATATAGACTTTCTACTGGAAAGCTTAGAGGCAAAAATACTGGGAATGTTAAGAATAGGAATTCACTAGAGGATAGCGTATTAGTAGTGAATAAAATAGATGTTTTTACTCTCTGAGAGCTTTCTTTCAGTACAGATAAGCAGATAATAAACAGGTATTAATTATCACAATCCTAAGGAAAATATCAGATAAGGATAAGAACTTTTCAGGGAATGAAATAGGTTTCTGTATACCGACTGGAAGGTCACATTAGAGAGTGGTATAAGGGAAGTCTGTCTAAAGAGATGACATATAATCTTAAACCTGAATGATAAGAAGGAGCCACAATGTGAATATTAGGGGAAAGAGTTTCCAAGCAAATTGAATTGGGTAAAAATGGGAATTATGGGAAAATTATGGGAAAATTTTTATTGGGTAAAAATGGTATTATGGGAAAAGGTTTGGCAGGTTCAAGAAGAGAGAGGCTAAAGGGGGTATGGGAGATAGCAAAGAGGAAAGAGGCTGCAGGGAAAGGGAGGGCTAGACTGCAGAAGACTTTCTTTGGGTAAACACAAGAATCCACTGAAGTTTGCAAAAGAAATTCTGAATAAATGGAATGATAAGTCACGTTCAAGAAGGAGAAAAATTGCATAGTTTGAAAGCATTTATTCTACCTACGTCAATCAATAAAATCACTATAATTTCAATTTAGTAAATCTCAGTGTTTAGGGGACTTGCCTAATGAATTCAAAGTTAATATGAGATTATAAATGTGCAAAATGGCCAATGTCTAAAAATAAAGAGAAGACAAAGAAGAAGAAGAACAAAGGAATTTGCCCATTCTAATAAATATATTACAAAGTTACCTACTTTAAAACAAGTAGTATTGGCAAAAGAATAAACAAATAGTTCAGTTGAATAAAATAAACAATTTGAAATAGATTCTAGTACATGTGGGAATGAGAGAGATTGCTGAGGGGAAAAAGAATTCGTCTATCATTATATGTATTGCAATTAGTTATTTATTCAGAAATTAAATCAAATTATATATTTGCTAGGTACAATTCACAAGATTGAATTCAATTGTATTACTAGCTTATCATCTCCATGAAAGTATTTATTATAAAAATAAAAACATATATAATAATTTCCACAGAAGCCAAAACTCCTTTCCATTAAACGTAAGATTCATTCATCATTAAAACATTTGATAAAATAGAATTTGACTATACATATGTATGTATCTCTCTTAAGAGAGAGATGTGTTATATGTATTTATGCAGGTGATATAATTAGGCCTTATATATTTAGAAAAAAAAGAACCAATTGAAAAACCTGTTATAACAAGGTCATTTCATAAAGTTGAACTTGCAGGGACTCCTAGGTGGCTTAGTCAGTTAAGCATCTGACTTCAGCTCAGATCATGCTCTCATGTCTGGTGAGTTTGAGCCCTGCATCAGGCTCTGTGCTGACAGTTCAGAGCCTGGAGCCTGCTTTGGATTCTGTGTCTACTTCTCTCTCTGTCCTCCCCCACTCACACTCTGTCTCTCTCTCAAAAATAAACAAACATTAAAAAATTTTACAAAAATAAATAAAGTTTAACTTGCATATTGCAATTTAGGAAAACTAACATATAAAATCAATAGGGAACATATGTAAAAAATAACAACTTTCTGAGGTGCCTGGGTGGCTCAGTCGCTTTAAGCATCTGACTTAGGCTCAGGTCATGATGTCACAGTTCATAAGATCGAGCCCCTCATTGGGCTCTGCTGCTTCCCCACTCACTCTTTGCCTCTCTCAAAAATAAATAAATATTAAAAAAACTAAAAATAATAACTGTTCAGATTATATATCAGAAATAATGATCCCATTTGCAAGAGGAACATCATTGCTGAAATATCTAGGCATAAGTTTAACAAGAAATAGGCTAAATTATGACTATGTGAGGTTAAATTTTAAAACACTCCTTGAGCACATAAACGAAGAGATAAACAAATTAAAGAGATAGATACCATACTTCTGAACAAGAAGCCTCATCTCCTGAAGATTTCATTTTTTTTTTCTATTAGCTTATAAATGTATAATGATCACATTAAGAATAGTCACTTCTGTTTCTTCACATGTAGCAAAACATTATTATAAACTTTAATGTAAAATTAAATAATGTTCATTAATCAGAAAAACTGAGGAACAAACAATAATGTAGGAGTAGATATAGCAGAGATTGAAAGATTTTATAAATCCTCTATTACTAAAGTCATATAGAATTTGTTTATAGACAGATAAAAAAATGAATGAAACAGCATAGATATGCCAAAAAGATATCCAAGATTTATAGAAATAGATTTAATAAATCAAATCATTAGTGATAAAAAAGGATGATATAAGCTAATTAATTAGCCTTTGAAAAAAAATCTATTGGTCTTTTTTGCAAGGTAAAGCAAAATTAAAATGTAAATACCACAAACTCAAAATGACATGACAAAATAGGAAAAATTATTTGTAAGCCATTGCGCTTAAAATTGGATATGACTAATACTAAAGACTGACAAATACTTAAGTGACAAATTGAGATGGAAATGCCCAAAAATATTAAAAAATGGATAAGATATATGAACAATCAAATCACAAAAATGGAAATTCAGATTAGCATAAACACATAATTATTCACTTAAAATCCTCATAAAGAGAGAACTTCAAGTTAAAAATACTCTTAAATCTCATCTCGTACTTATTAGATTTGTAAAAAGCCAATATTTTGATAGCACACCTGTTAGTGAGACTGTAGGGATACAGCAACTCTACTACATTGCAGTGGAATACAAAATGATGTAAGTCATACAGAGGGGAAATTGGCAAAATACAGCACAATTACATATTCGCTACTTGACACTATAACCAAATTTCTAGGAATCAGGATCAAATGTAAACTTGCTAACATATAAAAGGATATATCTACAATGATGATAATAAATATAGAAATAATCCAGATTTCCATCAACAAGGTGTGTATGAATAATTGATGGTACATCAACACAACCTAATATTTTATACATTTACATAGAAATGACTTCTATATACAGACTGTAAAGTGTTACTAAAAAATAAACAAAATGTAAATATGAAGAGATGTGTTATATTCATTGATGGGAAACTAAGTATAAACACATAAATTTTCCAAAGTAAAAATCTACAAATCCTGTTCATGTCTATGACAATCTTAGAATAAATTTCGTATGACTGAATTAAGTCACAAGACAGGCAATATAATTTTGAAAAACCAAAACAGACAGGGTAATTGCCCTACCAGAATCAGCGTTTATTATAAAGCTATAAAATTATGACATACAAGAAAACACATTGATCAATGAAAATATAGCTTGAAAACAGACTTGTACTACTATAGAAACAATATTTTATATGGCACTAAAATAAAAATTTTATTGGGGTAATTTTTCATATACCAATGTATAAAACAGGGGTGCCTGGGTAGCTCAGTCGGTTAAGTGTCCTACTCTTAATTTAGGCTCAGGTCATGATATCACTCTTTGTGGTACTGAGCCCAAGTAGGGCTCTGTGCTGAAAGCACAGATTCTGCACAAGATTCTCTCTCTTCCTCTCTCTCTACCTTGCTCCTCATGCTACCCTGTTAATGCCCTGTTTCTCAAAATAAATAAACTTAAAATATACATGTTTTTTATATATAAACTACATCATGCCATAAGTAATAATCAGTTCTTGATAGAAACAGACCTAAGTGGTAAAAACCTTAAAAGAAAATCTATGGTATTAATCCTTGTAATGCTGGCCTAGAATGGATAGTTTCTTTTTCAATAATATGTAAAAAGTATATATAGTATAGGTTAAAATATTAGGACATTAGACTTTCATAAAATAAAAAGATTAACCTGTGCAAATAAAAACAATATAAAGAATGTTAGAAGATACCAAAAGACTGGAGGAAGACATTTTCTATGTATGTAACACAAAGGATTTGTATCTACTTTATAAAAAGATTAATACAGATCTAGAAGAGTGAATGTTCAATGGAAAAGATGGCAATACACAGAAAAAAATAATCCAGATAACCAGTATCAAAGAAAAAGATATACCAGAAACTTCTATTAGCTCGATCTTCAAAATACATGCACAATAGGAACACTACCCACCACTGTATCTATGAAACAAACCACATCATGTCTCATCTAGATTATGGCTTTAGCAGCCTGTTATTCCTGCTTCTTCCTCTGTTTCCTCCCTTCATTTTATTCTGAACACGTGATCTAGTGCAAGTACTCTTTATGTTGTTATTGTTGCTGTTTTTGTCACAGGCCCCTTTGGCATTCTAGTGATGCCCATGCACCCCTTTGTAGAAAAATATTTTAAATTCAATAACATAAAACACATAATTTCAAAGTAAACCTTCTATTTTGTGATACAGTTGAAAGATATTTAAAAATTATATTCTAGTAACATGAACAAGATATTCCAAGTAGAAAGGCAGGTTAAATTTCACTTTTTTATAGAAAATTGGGGAGGCTGCTTTTGATTATTTTCAAGAAGATGATTATTAGTTTATGTGTAATCTTTGACAAGAGAAAATATTAGGTAGGGCATATAAATGATTTGATTGATTGATTGATTGCTTTGGTAGTTGTAAGTGTTGAAAACCCTGATGTAATGATATGGTTTTTATTTTTTATTATTTTTTTAAAGTTGCTTTATTTTGAGAGCGACAGAGACAGCACAAGTGGGGGAGGGGCAGAGAGACAGAATCCCAAGGAGGGTCTGTGCTGCCAGCAGAGAGCCCAATGCAGGGCTCAAACCCACGAAGCTGCAACATGAGTCACCAAGAGTCAGACGCTTACCCAGTGGAGCCACCCAGATGTCCCAATGATATGGTGTTTAAAATGGAATTCAAATGTCCTTAGTTTATTGTAGTTTCAGGTTTAGTCAGGCTTCTCTCAATAGATACTGTATTTTACAAGGTTTTTTAGTTCATCTCCACTTGTACTGAATATTTTTTTTTCTAAGAGTGATGTTTATCTTTGATGAAGTCAACATTTTTATAGAGTATTCACTTAAGAAAAAAGCAGTGCGTCGTGTCACTGCCATAAAGATTGATATACTATTGAAAGAATATTTGCACATTTTTTTTTATTTTCTAAAATATTAAAGACCTTTGTATGCTAACTCCCTCTTATCAAGCACTTGTTTCAGCAGAGCTTCCTGACTCTTCTCTGTTGTCAGTATCAGCAATTTAGCCAAGAAAGCTTATTCCAGTAACTTCCATAATGGTCGTTCCAGGACCTTGATCACAGAGATTTCCATCAGTCTTATGATCAAAAATATGTCAGGTATGCCAGCCTATGAACAAAACTCTTTTCTTTCAAAGTTTCCCAAAGACATTTTTTTTTCTTTTTCTTTCAGGTAAAAAAGAAGATTTTGGTCATCTTCAGTAGAGACAACTCTTTAAAAGTTTTTTTTTTAATGTTTATTTATTTTTGAGAGAGACAGAGACAGAATGCAAGTGGGTTAGGGGCAGAGAGAGCGGGAGACACAGAATCTGAAGCAGGCTCCAGGCTCCTAGCTGTCAGCACAGAGCCCGACATGGGGCTCAAACACCAGCTGTGAAATCATGACCTGAGCCGAAGTCGGTCACTCAACTGACTGAGTCACCCAGGGTCCCCGAGACAACTCTTTTAAGACTGTCTTGAAAGTTAACAACTTTTGATGTGATATAGAAAAGTGTCATAGTCTATAACTGTATCTTAAAAAATGTTTTAAAAATGTGATGAATCAGACTTGATTCTAATAATACCGATGATTTTTATAACCACTAAAATTTCTTTCAGAGCTAACGTACAGTAAAAAGGTATTGAGTGACAACTGATTAAAGCAAAGCAAGATGCAACCAAGCAACAAACATCAAAACCATGTGTGCAAAGGAAAGTGTACGAAACTTTTCTTTCAGGCAGTGTCATTTTCCTATAGCTACTGTAATAAATTACAACAAATTTAGTGGCTTAAAACCACAGAGATTTAATCTCTCACAGTCCTAAAGGACAACAATCTAAAATCAGGTGAAAAATCAAGGTGTTGGCAGGGCCATGCTCCCTCTGGAGACTCTAGGGGAGAATCTGTACCTTATTTCCTCCAGTTTCCTGGAACCACACCATAACTTTGGTCTGTGACTAAATTATTCCAATCTTTAAGACCAAGAACTTCAAATCTCTATGTGTTCCATCTTTGCATTGCCTTCTCCTCCATAGTATCTCCTCCTTCTCTTCCATTGCCTTCTCAAATCTCCCTCTGCCTCTCTCTCATAATGGTATTTGTAATTTCATATAGGTCATCCAAGCTACCCAAGATGATCTTTCCCTCTGACAATCCTTCACTTAATCATATCTGCAAATATTCTTTTCCCTTAGGGATTAGGACCTAATATCTTCATGAGTGATGGTAGGAGGGGAGGGTATTTCATTATTCTGCCTACCATACCAACCATACTTTTAATAGGGAGAGGGAAAAAGATGTTCTATTTCTTAAATAACTTTTTTAAAAAAAAATTTCATTTCCAAAAGTGATTTATAATCACAACTTCTTACGCTTATCTTTGCTGGCCTCTACATGACAGGAGGAGAGGTATTTCTTCCTCCTTCAGCTTAAATGCACCGAGAGGTTAAAGGTAACAGTTTATAGGGATTAATTAGTGTGTCTTGAAATTATGGGGGTTCAGTGGACTGATGTATGATTCCTCTCTAGTAAATCTAAAGGACAAGCAATTCAAAAAAAGAAAAAACAAAAAACAAAAAAGTAAGTAAAGGAAAGTAAAAGTACCATGTTTGCTACTAGGTAGAATCATCTAGCACATGCAGAATTTTTAGGGCAGAGAATGAAGGAAGAATTTTCCGTTGGCAAAATGTGGACCTTATATACAGGACAGCTGACTGATGGAACCTAGAAATAAAAGTGAGAGAGTTTTTGTAATTGGACACCAAGAACCAGAGACCAAACACAAGTCTTAAGGACCCACAAAGAAGACTGTTATCAGTTATGTCAAGTCATGGTTGTAAGGGAGTTGCCTTAAAAGAATTTACAAAAGTGTTCTTCCAGAGAAAGAGTCAAATTTCAACAGCATTCAAGAGCAGAAAGTACAACACCGGCTCTTGAAAGTGTAAGCCAAGAAGCCACTTCTATGCCCTTTAGTTGCCTTGCTATCCTTCAAACTCCAACCCTGGAAAATTCAGAAATTGAAGACTAGTAGAAGTAAGAGGAGGGGGAAAAACAGTTCACAAAAGATAAACTTATTGAGTAATTAATTTGGCCAGATTTTATGACGCTAAAGAGAAAATGAAGCAATTAGATTTAATAGATTGTTTTCAATTTCCAGTGGAAAAACACACACATTTGTATGCATAGATGAGGATTCCTTAAAAAAAAACTTGTTCATACATTAAATTGTGAATAAAAGGAAAACTGGATTTTTTACTAAGAAGCAGTCTTATTTAGTGGACAATATATATACTTTTCATATTCATGACACATAATCACTTAAACATCAACATTTTTTTAAACATATTCTCTTTGCCACTTTCACTACTAGTAGCCAATTAAAAAAAAAATGACTGTATTTTTGTCCACCCATTTTTTTAAGTTTATTTATTTATCTTGAGAGGGGGAGAGGCAAAGAGAGAGGGAGATGGAGAATCTCAAGCAGGCCCCATGCTGTCAGCATGAAGCCTGACATGGGGCTCAAAACCAAGAACCGTAAGATCACAACCTGAACTGAAATCAAGAGCTTAACCAACTGAGCCACCCAGGCGTCCCTGTCCAGCCTTTTTTAATCAGGTGAGAAAATCATAATTATACAGCTTAGAGATTGTGGACTGAATTTGAACACTGATATATTTGAAATTTCCATAAAACTAATGCCCATGCCATTCAAGATGAGAAGTTTGTTAATTTCTATGAGAATTTATTTCACAATCTAGATTTCTAATAGAGTTGTTGCAGCTATTTCACAAATAAGATCATAGACAAACATGATCAAGTGCTTTCTATTCATATACCATCTCAAGGACATAATTTATTTCCACAAATAACCATGTGAAAATAATAGCACAACACATCACTGTTAACCATCACAAGCCCAGAGGCTCAGCCTCTTAAATTGAGTTGCTGCCCAGCTGCTCACTTGAAAATTCATAACATACATTAAAAAAAAAAGAAAAAAAACAGGGAGATCTCAAAATATGGTTACCTCCTAGTGGTAATTTTTTTCGTTGGCACTGTATTATATAGTATAGCTCGTGTTTAGCATTTAAGAAGTTGCAGCTACATTCCATTATCAAAGACATATTTGTTAAAACATGCATATAAAAGGATTTGTAATTGAAGCACAGCTTTGATATATTTAATAGGATGTAAAACTGCCATCCTATTTTAATAGGCAATGTTTTATGTGCATTAGCAGTAATATAATAATGCCTCTTCCGTGTGCTCTTGCCATTAGCACTTTTTCCCTCCCTTTCTTTTAGTTAATCTTAAAACTTTAATGTAATCCAAACACATTAACATCTTTTTCTCCCTTCACTGTTCTTGAACAGAAGGAAGCTTTGAAAGGAATTTTCCTTAATTGAAGGATAGTTACTATACAACTTGATCATTGGTATTTTTTCTCCAATTCTACCTGCCCATTGATTCATATACATTCTTCCGAGGCTTGAAAATGCGTATGGCCACTAAAAGTGTTAGACTAGGGCAATGAAGGAGATGAAAATAAGTTAAAATGTAGAAAATTAACAAGGAATGAATTTCATGCATTTAAGAGCTACTTCATTCTCTTATGTGCTATTAGGCCAAGCCACTTCTGATGGCACTGAATTAAAATGAGAAAACAATGAATGCATGATTGCATGGCATTAGTACAAAAACTCATTAGTATTATCTCACTTTTTTTTTAATCTGTATTTATTTTTGAGAGAGAGAGAGAGAGCCAGAGCATGAGTAGGGGAGGGAGGGAGAGAGAGAGAGAGACAGACAGACAGACAGACAGACAGAACCTGAAGCAGGCTCCAGGCTCTGAACTGTAAACACAGAGTTGGACGCGGAGCTCAAACTCAGGGACTACAAGATCATTACCTGAACCAAACTTGGACACTTAACTGACTGAGCCACCCAAGGTGCCTCATCACTTTTTTTTTTCATATCTCCAATTCACAAGATTCAGACTGTATTATTTTTCTTAGTTTATGTCAGTATAACTTTTAACATTGTCCTTGAAGAGTGTGGCATATAGGAACATGTTGGAACATGTCAAGAAAAGTTAATCAAGCTAATGGAAAATAACTGATTGGATTCCCCAAAAGTGGATCTTATCTGGATTACAGTTACATGTATACATACATAGCTCTGTAAAGGCAATACAAAAAGAAAAGATTGCCTTCAAACAGTAGGAGAAATGTAAGTATTTTAATGGTCATGGACTCTGAACTTTAAGAAACCATGTCTTAACTTTAATATTTCCATATTTCAGGAATAGTTTTTAGTACCTGTTTATTTTCATGACATATAAAGTGGATATGCTGAACTCATTGACAGAATGAGTAGGTTCTTTTGTCAGATTTCATAAAAGTTTAGGAGGCTCAGGGTTTCTGGGAACAGCTTGGTTAATCTAAAGTTCTTCCAGAAATTAGACAAGACAGCAGACCTCAGCATTGAGACTGCTTTAAGGGATCCAATAATATAATTGGCAACACCAGAGAACACTTGAATGTTTTTGCTACTCTAGAATTTTCCTGTATCAGGAGCTTATTAAAGCATAAAAGCTACATTTCGGGGCGCCTGGGTGGCGCAGTCGGTGGAGCGTCCGACTTCAGCCAGGTCACGATCTCGCGGTCCGTGAGTTCGAGCCCCGCGTCAGGCTCTGGGCTGATGGCTCAGAGCCTGGAGCCTGTTTCCGATTCTGTGTCTCCCTCTCTCTCTGCCCCTCCCCCGTTCATGCTCTGTCTCTCTCTGTCCCAAAAATAAATAAACGTTGAAAAAAAAAAAAAGCTACATTTCAACATAGTTCTTAACCTCTTGAATTTTCTGTTAACTTGCAGTTGTTTGTGTTAAAGTAAGTTGCTATTCAGTATCAACTCAAAGTTTTCTTGATGTAAAATGGAAAGTTCATCTAGATCTTATCCTATATGGGATTTAGGAAATGAATATCTAACTTCATTCATTAAATAAATTTCAAGGGTCTCTTAATAGAATGTATATATTTCTCACATCAAAACTTCAGGCAAATAAGGTGCATTTTAAAAAGCAGCATTATAAGAGGATGTTGCAGCCTGTTTCCTTTAAAGTACACATTGCGAACTCTTTCACAAGACTAACATTGGCTTTTATTCAACAGATACCTCTTCAACGCATTGACCCCATTTCAGGGCTCAAATCACTTAATTCACTGTTTAACTCTTGAGCACAAATGAGATGTGGTGTATTTTGCATTCCACAGTCTTTCGATCAATAATCCGTGGATGCCCTTTATATTCATTTATGTTTGGGAGATCAGGGAATCATGTATATGAATTTTAATTCTGTTATTTTCAGGACATACATCATTTTTAGATAGATGACAGATCAATTGATTGATAGTTAGATAGGTAAGAGTAAGGGGAGGATAGAGAGCTGGAGAGGGAAAGAGGACAAAGAGAAATTGATTCGCTGAAAAAATTAGTCACAAAAAAACTTGGAAAGAGAGTATTAGACATATAGAAGTTCTGATTTTATCCACAGAAAGTGTTAAAAGTGTTTCAGAGAATGAATATATTGTCAGTAAAGTCTTATATCTCATACCCAAGAATAATAAGATTCCCTAAAATACTGATGCCTAAAATTCTGAATTTTATGGGAAAACAAAGAAAAAATAGAATGTTAAACAACAATGTACAGATGAAAAATCAGAAAACATGCCTACTTAAAAATAGGCATCCATATTACATAGACTGACACTTATGAAACACTGACTGCCTTGTTCTTCTTTTTTATATATATTTTAAGAGTTTTTATGTAAATTCCAGTTAATTAACATATATTGTGGTATTAGTTTCAGGTGTACCGTATACCTATTCAACAATTCCATACATCACCCAGTGTTCATCACTACAAGTGCACTCTTTAATCTTCACCACCTATTTAACCCATCACCCCACCCACCTCCCCTCTGGTAATCATCAGTTTGTTCTCTATAGTTAAGACACTGTTTCTTGGTTTTGCTGCTCTTTTCTCCCATGATCATTTGGTTTGGTTTGCTTCTTAAATTCCACATATGAGTGAAATTATATGGTATTTTTATTTTTCTCACTGACTTACTTCTCTTGGTATAATGCACTCTAGCTCCATCTATATTTTTGCAAATGGTAAGATTTCATTCTTTTTATGACTAAGTAATATTCCATTGTATTTATTTATCCATTCGTCAGTTGATGAACATTTGGGCTCTTTCCATAATTTGGCTATTGTAGATAATGCGGCTGTAAACATCAGGGTGCATGTTTCCCTTTGAGTATTTTTGTAACCTTTGGGTAAATACCTAGTAGTGTAATTGTTGGATCATAAGTTAGTTCCATTTTTAACTTTTTGAGGAACCTCCATGCTGTTTCCCAGAGTGGTTGCAGCAGTCTGCGTTCCCACCGACAGCGCAAGAGGGTTCCCCTTTCTGCACAACCTCACCAACACCTGTTATTTCCAATGTTGTTAATTTAGCAATTCTGACAGGTGTGAAGTGAAAGATCATTGTAGTTTTAATTTTTATTTCCCTCATGATGAGTGATGTTGAGCATCTTTTCATGTGTCTGTTGGTCATCTGGATGTCTTCTTTGAAAAAATGTTTATTCATGTCTTCTGCGCATTTTTTAACTGGATTATTTTTGTGGGTGTTGAATTGTGTAAGTTAATTTTATATTTTGGATACTAACCCTTTATAAGATATGTCATTTGCAAAGATCTTGTTCCATTCTGAAGGTTGCCTTTTAGTTTTTTTGATTGTTTCCTTCACTGTGCAAAAGCTGTTTGTCTTGATTAAGTTTCAATAGTTTATTTTTGCTTTTGTTTCTCTTGCATCAGAAGACATGTCTAGTAAGTTTTTATGGCTAATGTCAAAGAGGTCATTGCCTGTGTTCTCTTCTATGGTTTTAATGGTTTCCTGTCACACACTTAGTTCTTTAATCCATTTCAAATCTATTTTTATGTATGGTGTAAGACAGTGGTCAAGTTTCATTCTTTTGTATGTTGCTGTCCAATTTTCCTAACACCATTTGTTGAGAAGACTGTCTTTTTCCCATTGGATATTCTTTCCTGATTTGTCAAAGACTAATTGGTCATATAGTTCTGGATCCATTTCCACATTTTCTATTCTGTTCCATTTATCTGTCTATTTTTGTGCCAATACCATACTGTCTTGATGACTACAAATTTGTAATATAACTGGAAGTCCAGAATTGTGATGCCTCCAGCTTTGCTTTTCTTTTTCAAGATTGTTTTAGCTATTTTTTTTTTTTTTTTGTGGTTCCTTAAAAAAATTTAAACTATTTATTCTAGCTCTGTGGAAATGCTGTTGAGGGAAACTTGCTGGCTCAGTCAGTGGAACATGAGACTTCATCTCAGTATTGTTGGTTCGGGCCCCACATTGAACTTAGAAACTACTTAAGAATAAAATCTTTAAAAAAAATACATGCTGTTGGTATTTTGAAAGGGGTTTAAAAAAATATGTCGATTGCTTTGGGCAGTATACACATTTTAACAATATTTGTTTTTCTAAACCATGAGCATGGGATGTTTTTCCATCCCTTTGCGTCATCTTCAATTTCTTTCAAAGGTGTTTTATAGTTTTTGGAGTACAGATCCTTAATTTGTTTGGTTAGATTTATTGCTAGTATCTTATGTTTTTGATTTTGTTGCGTGTGTGTGTGTGTGTGTGTGTGTGTGTAATTGTAAATGAGACTGATTCCTTGATTTCTCTTTCTGCCGCTTCATTATTGGTATATAGAACTGCAACAGATGTCTATCTGTTGATTTTGTATCCTGCTACTTTACTGAATTCATGTATCACTTCTAGCCATTTTTTTGGTGGAGTCTTTCAGGTTTTCTATATAGAACATCATGTCATCTGCAGATAGTGTAAGTTTCACTTCTTCCTTGCCAATTTGGATATATTTTACTTCTTTATGTTGTCTGTCATGGTTAGGACTTCCAATACTATGTTAAATAACAGTGGTGAGAACTGATACAGTCTTGTTCCTGACCATAAGGCAAAAAAACCCTCATTTCTTCCCATTGAGGATGATATTAGCTATGGGTTTTTCATATATGCTTTCATATGCTGTAGTTATGTTCCCCTCTAAACTTACTTATTGAGGGTTTTTATCATGAATGGACGTTGTACTTTGTCAAATACTTTTTCTGCATCTATTGAAATGACCACTTCATTGTTATCCCTCTTTCATTAATGTGGTATATCACATTGATTGATTTATAAATATTGAACTACCTTTGCATCACAGGAATAAATCCTATGTGATTATGGTGAATGATTCTTTTAATGTATTTTTGGATTCAGTCTGCTGGTATTTTATTGAGAACTTCTGCATCCATGTTCATCAGAGAGATTGACCTATAGTCCTTTTAGTGGAGTCTTTTATCTGCTTTTGGTTTCAGGGTAATGCTGGCCTCATAGAATGAATCTGGAAGTTTTCTTTCCTTTTCTATTTTCTGGAATAGTTTGAGAAGAGTTGGCATTAAATCTTCTTTAAATGTTTGGTAGAATTCACCTGTGAAGCCATCTGGCCCTGGACTTACGTTTATTGTGAAATTTTTGTTTACTGATTCAATTTCTTTGCTGGTTATCAGTCTGTTCAAGTTTTCTATTTCTTCCTGTTTCAGTGTTGGTAGTTTATATGTTTCTAGGAATGTGTTGATTCCTTCTAGGTTGTCCAATTTGTTGGCACATAGTTTTTTTTTTTTATAATATTCTAATTGTATTTCTAGTTTTATAATACTCTAATTGGTTGTTATTTCTCCTCTCTCATTTGTGATTTTATTTATTTGGGTCCTTTCTCTTTCTTTTTGGTAAATCTGGGTAGGGATTTATCAATTTTATTGAATTTTTTAAAGAACCCGCTCCTGGTTTCATTGATCTATTCTGTTGATTTTTTAAAGTTTCTGTATCATTTATTTCTGCTTTAATCTTTACTATTTCCTTCCTTCTGCTGGCTTTAAGCTTTGTTGTTCTTTTTCTAGCTCCATTAGGTGTAAGTTTAGGTTGTTTATTTGAGATTTTTCTTGCTTCTTGAGGTAGCCCTGTATGGCTATATACTTCCCTCTTAGGACCTCTTTTGCTGCATCTCAAAGGTTATAAACTGTTTTTTTTTTTTTTCATTTTCATTTGTTGCCATGTATTTTTTAAAAATTTCTTCTTTGATTTCCTGGTTTACCCATTCATTGTTTAGTAGCATGTTGTTTAAACTCCATATTTATAGTCTTTCTAGATGTTTTCTTGTGGTTGACTTCAAGTTACATAGAATTATGATCAGAAAATATTCATAGTATGATCCTAATCTTTTTGTACTTGTTGAGACCTGTTTTGTGACCAAGTATGTGATCTTGCTTGTTTTTCATTACTTTTGGGGATTCTGATCCTTTTTTGCCTTTGTCACTTTTGATTTCCCCTTTGCACTCAGGAGATCTCCTTTAATATTTCTTGTAGGATTAGTTTAGTGCTCACAAACTCCTTCAGTTTTTGTATGTCTGGGAAACTCTATCTTTCCTTCTACTCTAAATGAAGGCCCTGCTGGATAGAATATTCTTGGCTGCAGATTTTTCCCTTTCAGCACTTTGTACATATGGTACCACTGCCTTCTGACTTGCCAAATTACTATTGAGAACTTTCTGGCTAGTTTTATGGGTTTTCCCTTTTAAATTAAGGACTCCTTTTGTCTTGCTGCTTTTAAATTTTTATCACTACATTTTTGCAGACTTAATTACAATATGTTTTGGTGTTGACCTGCTTTTTTGTTTTTTTAATGTTTATTTATGGAAGAGAGAAAGAGAGCAAGTGGGGGAACAGCAGAGATAGATGGGGACAGAGGATCCAAAGCAGGCTTTGCACTGACAACAGAGTGCCCAATGCAGGGCTTGACTGAAAAGTGCAAGATCATGCATGATCTGAGCCGAAGTCAGCCACTCAGGTCCCCTGCTGCTTTTCTTGATTTTGATGGACATCCTCTGTGCTTCCTGGATCTGGATATCCGTTTCCTTCCAGTTTTCTATTACTTCTTGAAATAAATTTTCTGCCCTCTTTTCTCTCCCTCTTCTGGGACTCCTATAATATGAATGTTATTATGCTTGGTGGATCACTGAGTTCCCAAGGTCTATTATTTTGTGTTGCATAATTCTCTCTTTTGTTCAGCTTTACTGTTTTCCATTTTTTTTGTGTGTGTGTTCTAGGTCAGTAATTCATTCCTCTGCTTCTTCCAGCCTGCAGTTCATTCAATCAAGGCTGTTTCAAATCTCAGTTATTGCATTTTTCATTTCTGACTATTTTTTAGCTTTTATCTTAGTTGACCATATATGTGTAGTCCTGTTTCTAAACACTTTCTTCTATGAGTCAACATGTTTATGTTACTGCCAATACTAACTTGATTACTGTAGCTGTATCCTGTTTTGGAATCGGGTTATGTAATTTCTCCAAATTTGTTGTTCTTTATCAAAATTCCATTGGCTATTTTATATAATACTTCATTTCCAAATACATTTTAAAACTTTCAATTTTTGGGGCGCCTGGGTGGCGCAGTCGGTTAAGCGTCCGACTTCAGCCAGGTCACGATCTCGCGGTCCAGGAGTTCGAGCCCCGCGTCAGGCTCTGGGCTGATGGCTCAGAGCCTGGAGCCTGTTTCCGAATCTGTGTCTCCCTCTCTCTCTGCCCCTACCCCGTTCATGCTCTGTCTCTCTCTGTCCCAAAAATAAATAAACATTGAAAAAAAAATTTAAAAAAAAAAACTTTCAATTTTTATGACAATGTTACTGGATTTTGATTGAGATTGCATTGGTTCTATAGATCAGTCTAATAAAAATTTGTATCTCTTCTATATGGTATCTTCTGATCACGAACATAGCCTCCTTTTCTTGATTTAGTCTTCTGTCACTCTTTTCCATGTTTTGAAGCATACCTATTTTATATATCCTTTGTTCAAAAAAATCACGATTTAGGAGTACCTGGGTGGCTCAGTCGGTTAAGTGTTTGACTTCAGCTAAGGTCATGTTCTCTCGGTTCATGGGTTTGAGCCCTGCGTTGGGCTCTTTGATGACAGCTCAGAGCCTAGAGTCAGCTTTGGATTCTGTGTCTCCCTATCTCTCTGCCCTTCCCCTGCTTGTGCTCTGTCTCTCTCTCTCTCAAAAATAAAAACATTAAAAAAATTAAATCACTATTTAATTTTGATACTATTACAAATGTATTTAAAAATTTAAATTTCTAATTGTTTACTGCTAGCATGTAGAAATGCAACTGACTTTTATATAACAGTATTGTTTTCTGTGATCGTATTCCTCTCACACTTTAGTTCTACAGCTCTTTTTGTGGATTCCTTGAGATTCTTTACAAAAGTGATCATGTACTGTAAAAATAGTCAGTAGTGTTCCTTGCTTTCTGGGGTATATGTTATTTGCTTTCCTTATTTCACTGATGTTGATCTCTTGCATAATATTTAATAGTAATTTTTAAGGCAAGCATACATATATTTTTGTAATGTGAGAAAGAAAGCATCTAGTCCTTCACCATGAAGTAGTATATTAGGTATTGGATGTACTCCTTTCATTAGACTGAGGAAGTTTACTTCTATACTTACTTTAGTGAGATGTTTTATAATGAATATACTGAATTTCACTAAATGCTTTTTTTCCTGCGTCTGTGAAATGATTCTAAGACCTTATTTTTTCTGCTTTAGTCTTTTTAAGTGGTGAATTATGTTGATAAATTATTGAATGTTAAGCCAACCTTGAATTGCTGAAATGAACCCTTCTTGGTAATGATGTAATATAATTTTTGTAAGTTTTTGGAATTGATTTGTCATAGTGCTATATTGCTGGATTCACTTACCAAATTTGATTTAATTATACTTTAGTGTTTACTGACCTTGCTAAAATGGTTTAAAAATAGGGACAAGGAGACAAGGAGAGAAGATTATGGCAGAGTTCATAGTCCACAAAAGCATGTAACTAAAAAAGATCAAAAAATAATAATAAACAAGTTTTGACTCCTTCAAAATTGTAAGTTTTTCTCTTCAAAAATACCATCAGGAAAATAAAAATTCAAGACATGAACTTGTAGCAAATATTTGCATTCAGAATACATGAACACTTTACCTCTCAAAAATAAGAATACAGACAACCCAATTTAAATAGGCAAAAGACTTAAATAGACCACTTATTAAAGAAGAAGATTTAAAGATGCTAATGATCATTAGTCATTAAAGAAATGCAAACTAAAATTCCAATGAAATGCCACTACATACCCAGTGTCAATAAGGTATTAATAATCATTTTAACAAATCGCCTAAAATGTTGACTATTGATATTTTAAAGGAATCTAAAGCTTTACACCATATATAAAAATTAACATGGGATTGATCACAGACCTAAAAGTGATTAAATTATAAAATGTCTAAAATAAATCATAAAAGAGTCTGTGTACACTTGAGTTAGGAACAGTGTTCATAGGCTACAAAAGTATAAATTAAAAAAGGAAAAAAATTTGGCTCCATCAAAATGTTAAGCTTTTTGTCTTCAAAAATACTCTCAAGTAAATGAAAATACAAGACATAAGCTTGTGGCAAATATTTGGGAAACATCTATCTTATAAAGGATTTGCATTCAAAATATGTGAAGAGTTTATAACTCAAAAATAAGAATACAGACAACCCAATTTAAACAGGCAAAGGTCTTAAATAGACCCTTCATTAGAGAAGCACATTTAAAGATGCTAATGATCATTAGTCATTAGGGAAATGCAAATTAAAACTCCAAAGAAATGCTGATACCCATTGGAATGACTTTAATGACTGATGATATCAAGTGTTGACAAGATCCTAGAGTCAACACAACACTGAAATATTGCTGATGGAAATGCAAAATAGTGTGAATATGCTGGAAAACAGTTTGGCAGTTTCTGATAAAGTTAACATACGCTTACAATATAATCCAACAATTCCAACCCTAAATGTTTACTCATGACAAATAAAAACATGTGCTTATTCAAAGATATGTAGTTGAAATTTCATAGCAACTTTACTCATTGTAACTCAGACCTGAAAACAACCCAATGTCTATCAACTGGTGAATGAATAAATGAAATGAAATACTGTTTCATACAGTAAAACACTGCTTAGCAATGTAAAGGAACAATCGAGTAACAGATGTGAAAATATGGATGAATTTCAAGAGCATGAGACTAAATGGAAGAACACAAAACTTCATGTTGTATGATTCTTTTTATATGACAGTCCAGAAAGGCAAACCTATAGCAATAGAAAATAGATCAGTGGTTGCTAGAAGCAGGGGGTGGTAGGAAGGGACTGAGTGCAAAAAAAGTACAAAGGAACAATTTTGAGGATGAAAATATTCTGTGCCATAATTGTGATGACAGTGAACACAGTACTATATAAAATTATAAAAAACTCATCAAAGTGTACAATAAAAATGGTTAAATTATACCACAATAAAACAGGGGGAAAAAAGAATGTTAGAAAACAATGGTTAGATAATGTCCCCCTCTCCCCAAAAAGTAGGAAAAAAAATCTACAAAAAAAAATTTTACTTTAAATAAACAACTTCGTTAAACACTTACTGTATTACCCTTTTTAAAAAAGTTAATCTTTTACAAAAACCAATGCATTTCTGGGAAAACCAATTTAACATCCTTTTTTATTAATGCCTTTTGAATTGTGTGCTCCACTCAGGGACATTGGCTCCCTAGATTCTCTTTGGAGCCCTGAGACCACTCATCCTAAGAAGTACCTGCACCTTATTAACTCTAGTCTCCTCAAGTCAGGGTTTCTTAATATTCCACAAACATGTGTCAGATTCACATTATGATACTGATAACTCTTAATAGATAAATGTATTTCCAAGGGCTATATACATTCACCAATTTTACATATTAAGTTACATTTATATAATACATTAAGATTTATAAAACACATTCAGAAGAAATATCTCATTTTTTAAAGTATGGAATTTATCGTCAAATTGGTTTCCATACAACACCCAGTGCTCATCCCAACAGGTGTCCTCCTAAATGCCCATCACCCACTTTCCCCTCCCTCCCACCCCCCCATCAATCCTCAGTTTATTTTCAGTTTTTAAGAGTTTCTTATGGTTTGGCTCCCTCCATAACTTTTTTTTTCCTTCCCCTCCCCCATGGTCTTCTGTTAAGTTTCTCAGGATCCACATAAGAGTGAAAACATATGGTATCTGTCTTTCTCTGTATGACTTATTTCACTTAGCATAACACTCTCCAGTTCCATTCACGTTGCTACAAAAGGCCATATTTCATTCTTTCTCACTGCCAAGTAGTATTCCATTGTGTATATAGACCACAATTTCTTTATCCATTCATCAGCTGATGCACATTTAGGCTCTTTCATTACCTCGGCTATTGTTGAAAGCGCGGCTATAAACATTGGGGTACAAGTGCCCCTATGCATCAGCACTCCTGTATCCCTTGGGTAAATGCCTAGCAGTGCTATTTCTGGGTCATAGGGTAGATCTATTTTTAATCCTTTGAGGAACCTCCACACTGTTATCCAGAGTGGCTGTACCTGTTTGCATTCCTACCAACAGTGCAAGACGGTTCCCATTTCTCCATATCCTCTCCAGCATCTATAGGCTTCTAATTTTAGCCACTCTGACTGGTGTGAGGAGGCATCTGACTTTGGTTTTGATTTGTATTTCCCTGACGAGGAGTGACGTTGAGCATCTTTTCATGTGCCTGTTGGCCATCCGGATGTCTTCTTTAGAGAAGTGTCTATTCATGTTTTCTGCCTATTTCTTCACTGGATTATTTGTTTTTTTGGGTGTGGATTTTGGTGAGTTCTTTATAGATTTTGGATACTAGCCCTTTGTCTGATATGTCATTTGAAAATATTTTTCCCCATTCCATCGGTAGCCTATTAGTTTTGTTGATTGTTTCCTTCATAGTGCAGAAGCTTTTTATCTTCATGAGGTCCCAATGTTCATTTTTGGTTTTACTTCCCTTGCCTTTGGGGATATGTCAAGTAAGAAATTGCTGCTGCTGAGGTCAGAGAAGTCTTTCCCTGTTTTCTCCCCTAGGGTTTTCATGGTTTCCTGTCTCACATTCAGGTCCTTCATCCATTTTGAGTTTATTTTTGTGAATGGTGTGAGAAAGTGGTCTAGTTTCAACCTTCTGCATGTTGCTATCCAGTTCTCCCAGCACCATTTTCTAAAGATACTGCCTTTTTTCCATTGGATATTCTTTCCTGCTTTGTCAAAGATTAGTTGGCCATACTTTTGTGGGTCCAATTCTGGAGTCTCTATTCTATTCCATTGGTCTATGTGTCTGTTTTTGTGCCAATACCATACTGTCTTGATGATGACAGCTTTGTAGTAGAGGCTAAAGTCTGGGATTGTGATGCCTCCTGCTTTGGTCTTCTTCTTCAAAATTACTTTGGTTATTCGAGGTCTTCTGTGGTTCCATACAAATTTTAGGATTGCTTGTTCTAGCTTCAAGAAGAATGCTGGTGCAATTTTTATTGGGATTGCATTGAATATGTAGATAGCTTTGGGTAGTATCGACATTTTAACAATATTTATTCTTCCAATCCACGAACATGGAATGTTTTTCCATTTCTTTATATTTTCTTCAATTTCCTTCATAAGCTTTCTATAGTTTTCAGCACACAGATCTTTTACATCTTTGGTTAGGTTTATTCCTAGGTATTTTATGATTCTTGGTGCAATTGTGAATCGGATCAGTTTATTTGTCTTTCTGTTGCTTCATTATTAGTGTATAAAAATGTAACTGATTTCTGTACATTGATTTTGTATCCTGCAACTTTGATGAATTCATGTATCAGTTCTAGCAGACTTTTGGTGGAGTCTATCAGGTTTTCCATGTATAATATCATGTCATCTGCAAAAAGCAAAAGGTTGACTTCATCTTTGCCAATTTTGATGCCTTTCATTTCCTTTGGTTGTCTGATAGCTGATGCTAGAACTTCCAACACTATGTTAAACAACAGCAGTGAGAGTGGGCATCACTGTCATATTCCTGATCTTAGGGGAAAGCTCTCAGTTTTTCTACATTGAGGATCATATTAGCTGTGGGCTTTTCATGAATGGCTTTTATGATGTTTAAGTATGTTCCTTCTATCCCGACTTTCTCGAGGGCTTTTATTAAGAAAGGATGCTGAATTTTGTCAAATGCTTTTTCTGCATCAATTGACAGGATCATATGGTTATTTTCTTTTCTTTTATTAATGTGATGTATCACATTGATTGATTTGAAGATGTTGAACCAGCCCTGCATCCCAGGAATGAATCCCACTTGATCATGGTGAATAATTCTTTTTATATGCTGTTGAATTCGATTTGCTAGTATCTTATTGAGAATTTTTGCATCCATATTCATCAGGGATATTGGCCTGTAGTTCTCTTTTTTTGCTGGGTGTCTGGATTGGGAATCAAAGTAATGCTGGCTTCATAAAATAAGTCTGAAAGTTTTCCTTCCCTTTGTATTTTTTGGAACATCTTGAGAAGGATAGGTATTATCTCTGCTTTAAATGTCTGGTAGAATTCTCCAGGGAAGCCATCTGGTTCTGGACTCTTATTTATTGGGAGATTTTTGATAACTGATTCATTTATTTTGCTGGTTATAGGTCTGTTGAAGTTTTCTATTTCTTCCTGTTTTAGATTGGAAAGTGGGTGGGTGCTTAGGAATTTGTCCATTTTTCCCGGTTGTCCAGTTTGTTGGCATATAATGTTTTTATGTATTCCCTGATAATTGCTTGTAATTTTGAGGGATTGGCCGTAATAATTCCATTTTCATTCATGATTTTATCTATTTTGGTCATCTCCTTTTTCTTTTTGAGAAGCCTGGCTAGAGGTTTATCAATTTTGTTTATTTTTTCAAAAAAACAACTCTTGGTTTCATTGATCTGCTCTACAGTTTTTTTTTTTTTTTTTTTTTTAGATTCTACATTGCTTATTTCTGCTCTGATCCTTATTATTTCTCTTGTTCTGCTGGGTTTGGGGTGTCTTTGCTGTTCTGCTTCTATTTCCTTTAGGTTTGCTGTTAGATTTTGTATTTGGGATTTTTCTTGTTTCTTGAGATAGGACCGCATTGCAATGTGTTTTCCTCTCAGGACTGCCTTTGCTGCATCCCAAAGTGTTTGGATTGTTGTATTTTCATTTTCATTTGTTTCCATATATTTTTTAATTTCTTCTCTGATTTCCTGGTTGACCCATTCATTCTTTAGTAGGGTGTTCTTTAACCTCCATGCTTTTGGAGGTTTTCCAGACTTTTCCCTGTGGTTGATTTCAAGTTCATAGCATTGTGGTCTGAAAGTGTGCATGGTATGATCTCAATTCTTTTATACTTATGAAGGGTTGTTTTGTGACCCAGTATGTGATCTATCTTGGAGAATGTTCCATGTGCACTCGAGAATAAAGTATATTCTGTCGTTTTGGGATGCAGAGTTCTAAATATATCTGTCAAGTCCATCTGATCCAATGTACCATTCAGGGCCCTTGTTTCTTTATTGATCCTGTGTCTAGATGATCTGTCCATTGCTGTAAGTGGGGGTATTAAAGTCCCCAGAAATTACCACATTCTTATCAATAAGGTTGCTTATGTTTGTGAGTAATTGTGTTATATATTTGGGAGCTTCCATATTTGGTACATAGACATTTATAATTGTTAGCTCTTCCTGATGGATAGACACTGTAATTATTATATAATGCCCTTTTTCATCTCTTGTTACAACCTTTAATTTAAAGTCTAGTTTGTCTCATATAATTATGGCTACTCCAGCTTTCTTCTGACTTCCAGTAGCATGATAGATAGTTCTCCATCCCCTCACTTTCAATCTGAAGGTGTCCTCAGGTCTAAAATGAGTCTCTTGTAGACAGCAAATAGATAGGTCTTGTGTTTTTATCCATTCTGATACCCTATGTCTTTTGGTTGCATTGAGTCCATTTACATTCATTGTTATTATTGAAAGATATGGGTTTAGAGTCATTGTGATGTCTTTAGGTTTCATGCTTGTAGTGATGTCTCTGATACTTTGTTCCTTGCAACATTTCACTCAGAGTCCCCCTTAGGATCTCTTGTAGGGCTCGTTTAGAGGTGATGAATTCCTTCAGTTTTTGTTTTTGGCAAAACCTTTATCTCTACTTCTATTCTGAATGACAGACTTGCTGGTAAAGGATTCTCGGCTGCATATCTTTTCTGTTCATCCCATTGAAGATTTCCTGCCATTCCTTTCTGGCCTGCCAAGTTTCAGTAGATAGGTCTGCCACTATTGTTATGTATCTATCTTTGTGAGTTGGAATCTGTTTATCCCTAACTACTTTCAGATTTTTTTTCTCTATCCTTGTATTTTGCCAGTTTCACTATGATATGTCCTGCAGTAGATTGATTCAAGTTACATCTGAAGGGAGTTCTCTGTGCCTCTTGGATTTCAAGGCCTTTTTTCTTCCCCAGATCAGGGAAATTCTCAGCTATGATTTGTTCAAGTATACCTTCAGACCCTTTTTCTCTCTCTTCTCCTTCTGGAATTCCTATGATACGGATGTTGTTTCATTTGATTGCATCACTTAGTTATCTTCTAATTCACCTATTCTCTCCTCTGCCTCTTCTGCTGTCCTCTATCCTTTTTTCAAGGCCCGCGATTAATTTTATGGCTATTATTCTAAATTCTTGTTCCATTATATTGCTTAAATCGGTTTTGATCAATTTGTTAGTAGTCGCTACTTCCTGGAGTTTCTTTTCAGGAGAATTCTTCTGTTTCATCACTTTGGGTAATCCTTTTGGTGGCTCCTAACTGCAGGGCACTTGGGAGCCAATGTCTGCCCCTAACCTACTGCTGGGGCCAGAGTCAGACTGGTGTGTACCTTATCTTCCCCTCTCCCCACGGCAGGTCTCACTGCGGAGTGATGTGGCCCCTGTCTGGGCTAGTTGCACACTGCCAGGCTTGTGGTGCTGCTTCAATGGGATCTGGCTTTTGAGATGGGGTGCATCTGCAAGCTGCACAGGGGTGTGAGGGGCAGGCTGAGTTCGCTTTGCCTTTGGTGGTCTGCTGCAGGAGGGACCCTGCGGCACCAGGAGGGAGGCAGACCCATGGGAGGGATGGATCCACAGAAGCACAGCATTGGGCATTTGCACGGTGCAAGTAAATTCGGTGATGGGAACTGGTTACCTTTGGGATTTCGGCTGGGGGATGAGAGAGGGAGATTGTACTTGACAGTGCCTTTGTTTCCCCTCTGAGCTGAGCTCTGTCTCCTGGGGCTCAACAACTCTCCCTCCCAGTGTCCTCTCACCCTCCCTGCTCTCCGAGAGCAGAGCTGTTGACTTTTAACATTCCAGATGTTAAGTCCCGCTGGCTGTCAGAACTCACACAGTCTGGTCCCTCTGCTTTTGCAAGCCCGATTCAGGGGCTCTGCCTTGCTGGGTGGCTGCCCCTCCACTGCCCCAGCTCCCTCCCACCAGCCCGTGTAGCACGCACTGCCTCTCCACCCTTCCTACCCTCTTTTGTGGGCCTGTTGTCTACGCTTAGCTCCAGAGAATCCATTCTGCTAGTCTTCTGGAAGTTTTCTCAGTTATTTAGGCAGATGTGGGTAGAATCTAAGCGATCAGCAGGATGGAGTGAGCCCAGCGTCCTCATATGCCGCCATCTTTCCAGGTCTCCAGAATTATCTTATTTTATCCTTATAGTCTTGTGAAATAAATGGCAGGCAATATCATTATCTTCATTTCACAAATGACACAGCTGAGATTCACAAAGGATTGGAAGACAACTTTTTGCTATGGAAATATTATAGTTTACTTAAACTGATGATAGTTCAGTGATTGTCTGAGGCTCTTGTTAAGGAGTAATACTTAGGGACAGCCTGTCAAATGTCTCTAATTCCCATTTTGTAGACAAACATGTATATTCTTTTCTTAAGCCCGTCTTATTCTCTTCTTATGGTTAAGCAAGCCTGAATAACAGATTGCACACTACTTGACAGTCCTATCTCAAAGTCCTAAGCTGCAGATATTAATAAAAATCTTACAAATAAATAATATACTTGCATTAAAAATGATTAGGCTATGACTTTCCCCATTTCTCATAAACTCATTAGCACAACAGCAAGAACTCAATGAGTTGTCTGTAAGCTTTAGCAGTTTAGAAAGTTATATGATATCTTTCAAGTCATCAGACTATGCTAATTTTATGACTGTGTTAATTTCCTAAGTGACAGACATTATGAAAGTGCTGAACAGAATAGATTGTGATTAGGACAACAATGATTTTAACGGAACAAAGGTCAGCAGCTGCATAAATAGCACAACGCAAGTGGAGAGAGTGATGCCAGCGGTAATACACCCTCTGGCGTGAGGATGGCTCATCTAATGATGAGGTCAGACATCAGAAAGTAGGACATTCTGGTCCACACCCTCCACTGACCTTCCTTATTACCACTCTGAAGAAGGCAATATTCAACGGCCACACCACTTTAGTGCTCAATTATAAAAATCAGGTAATTTATCCGACTAGAGTACCAGCTCACACTTGAATCACTCTGCAAAATTTACCATCATCCTTTCTTGAGACTATACACTCCCAAGGCATTCTGTTCAGGTTTCAGTCAATTTGTAAATATGTAAAAATAGTAATTATAATAAATTAACAAAACTGCTTGTCAATAACTTCTAGCACTGTTTCTTGTTCTTACATACCTGACACAATATAATTGTAGTCTCTGTTTTACAGGATTGATACTCAAAAATTCAAATAAAACAATTCTGTCCAGCCCCTGTCCTTCCTTATCATGTGATGCCAGCGGTTAATTGACTCTTGGTTATAAAATCCAATGGGCTTCTCTTGAAACTGCTTCTTCTTTGGTTTCCACTGCAGCTATTTTACCCATTGGCTTTGATTCTTGGAACTTTCTCGTCTGTTGACTTCCAGGACAATTATGACCCCCTAGGCCTTCTACTGCTTCTTTTGAAACTTCTCTTTGTCTTCCCTGGTGTTGTAGCTTCTCCAGCTCCCCAAAAAAAAGGTAAGCTCAAAGCATTTCTTTCTCTTCTTTTATAGTTTGTTCCAACCTCTTATCTCTATACTACCTTGGTAGTATTCTTATTTCTGAAAGCATTGACTATGTATACTGTGTGGATATTTAACAATATGTATCAATAGCCCAGTCATATTTTCTTAATTGTATTCATACCTTTCACCTATAGCTTGCTGTCTCCATATCAATGTCCTTCCAGATTGCTAAATGTAACCTATCAAAACAGAATTCATTTTCCTTCTCATATACAACTGTAAATCACCTTACCAAACTCCTGGTTTAAAATTATTACTTGTCCGTCTCTTTACCTGTTACATTCAGAGAATTGATTTCTTCTGCCGACCTAATCTCCTCAATGCCTGTTGACATTGTGCCATCTTTCTGACAATGACTATTCTCTCTTACACTGTGTAAAAACCTCTCACCAATTCTGTTCAGAGTTCCTCAAATAATCTCCCTGAAACAAAAATCTTCTTTTGTCACTGTGTTACTTATGTATTTTTAATACTCAATATATGGCCTATATGATTCAAACTGAAGCACACACTCTGTGCTATGGCCATTGCCTATGATATTTTTGTCATTTGTTTACATAAGCTTTTTTTTCTAAACCTCACCCACTGATCCTGTTGAATATTCTTTACATCTCAATTTATCTAATTTATGGTTATCATTCTTTTTTTTTAATTTTTTAATGTTTATTTTATTTTTGAGAGGGGAGAGAGAGAGAGAGAGAGAGAGAGAGAGAGAAGGGGCAGACAGAGAGGGAGACATAGAATCTGAAGCAGGCTCCAGGCTCTGAGCTGTCACCACAGAGCCCAATGCAGAGCTCGAACTCACAAACAGTGAGATCATGACTTGAGCCGAAGTCAGACACCACCCAGGGACCCCTACGGTTCTCTTTCTTGTTTTCTAGAATAACTCTGCATTTTATTTCCCTCCTGAACATACCAAATCTTGTTTCTCCCTAGTAAATGCTGCCATTACATTAATGCCTTTTTATATTGTCCTCAGATGGACTTAATTGCTTTGAATGCTAACATCCTAAGGCATTTTATCTGTGAATTTCTCTTGGTGTGGTTGCCATTTTTTGATACTTTTGTAAATCATCTCTTTTTTTTGTCATGTTTATCTTTCAGTGAATTTCAATTACGTTTAAACAGAAAAGTCTGATGCGTCTCAAATGATGTCCTAGAAAGAAGGAATGGAAGAGAGAGAGAGAGAGAGAAAGAAAGAAGGAAGGAAGGAAGGAAGGAAGGAAGGAAGGAAGGAAGGAAGGAAAGAAAGAAAGAAAGAAAGAAAGAAAGAAAGAAAGAAAGAAAGAAAGAAAGAAAGAAAGAAAGAAAGAAAGAAAGAAAGAAAAGAAAGAAAAATCACCTTCTGTGTCAAACCATTTAAACAATCAAGAAACTACTCGGAGAGGTGCTTTAATTTTTGTCATCAATTTTCAGTCTTTTGTTAGAATAGAAATCTACTCCCTATTGAGATTAGAATAAACAAACAAATATAACAACACAGTGGAACTCCTAGTATAGAAGAGAGGATTGAGCACAAGCATTGCCCAGTGTTTCTTCTCAGAACCTCACTGATGTGATATGAGTGTCAAGGATGTGATGAAATGAGGATGTCTGTAGATAATACACTTTGAAAAGTTGGGGAAGGGAGAAATCGATGAAATTGTTTGGATGGATAATCTGAAAAGAAAAAAAAAATACAAGACTACACAAAAGGGAAGGCAGGAGACGTTTAAAAAAGCAGAAGACATTTTTCAGAGAGGAGTTTTAGAGAAAGTTCTGATCTAGAACCTGAAGGATCACAACACTGTAAAGGGAAGTAAAGTAAGAGCCACATGAATAGTTGAGAGACAGCTGAAAAGAGGACATTTCCATTTTTGCTCCTTGGTCTTCGTTTCTTTCCATACATGGAAAAAAACTGGCACCTGTGATGTTTTCCTCATAAGCTTGAAATAATTCAGAAAATACATTTTTAGAAAAAGATTTCATAATTAAGGAGGGAGGAGTATTTAGAACAATTACCAAGAAAGCATAAGTTTCCTGCCTTATTACAAATATAGCAAAGGCTATTCGAACTTCTAGAAAAATAAAAATCTGTCCTAGAAAGCCCATCTATACAGTGTAGTGGGTGCTCTTACTTTAATTATACATTACATGTGAAGACATTGCCAAAATTATTACCTGTTCAAAGAAGAAACATATCATAAAAGGAAAGAACCACATAAAGAACGAAAGAAAATACACACTTTTTTTTTTCAAAGAGAAAGAGTACAAGAACACAGAGGAAAAAGAACATTTGGAAATAAAAATTGAGAACATATTTCAGAAAGTGGATGTAAAAGAGAAAAAAAAAGTAAAGAAAACCAAAGGATTAATCTAACCAGCCCAACATTTTAATAATAGGAGTTCCTGAAAGAGAAAGCAAATAAAATTGTGGAAAAGAAATTACCAATAAAGTACAACATCCTTCCACAGAACCAATATATATAATATATGTTATATATGTATATGTTATATATATGTATATATATATGTTATATAACATATATACATATAATATGTATGTTTTCAAGATTAATAGTGTCTGCTGGATGACCAGTTTAATGAATTTTAATAAGTCCCATGCTGAGAGAGAATATGATAAGATTTTGTTGCATGGAGGGTATAAAGAAAAGATTCGAAAATCTTCAGAAGATTTTAGAGGAAAAAAAAATCCAAGTTTCATCAAAATATACAGAATCAGGTGGCACCAGACTCTTGAGCTGCAATACTAATGGTTATGATAGAGCAGAGCACCAGATCACTGCCAAGAAATTATTCACAAGAAACAAATCTATGCCCACTTAAAAAGAATGTGGATAAAATAATTACAGTTGTAATATAGAAGGTCTTATTACTTTTACCCTTCATACACCCATTACTAAAAAGCTAAAAGGGTATCCATGTTTTATAAAGTACTACAGAAGGTAAACTATCATGGAATGTTAGTTGAGCAATTAATAGTAAAATCTTAATTATATTTGAAAGCCAAAACACTAATATAATACACATGTTCCAATTGCCTATTGACTCATATCAAACCATTGCAAAACTCAATGGCATAAAACAATAATTTTATTAGGCTCATGTATTCTGAGAGCCTATTTGAACAAGGCACAGTGAGGTGCCCTTGTCTCTCTTCTATGTGATCCAGGTTGTCATCTAGGAAGACCCAATGGCTGGAAGCTGTTATTGTCTGGAGTAGTTCTATCAATAAACATGTAGTGTTTAATGCGGGCTTTCAACTGAGACATTGGCAAGGGCCATTGTCAGAACATCTACACTTAGCTTTTCAATGCAACCTGGGCTTTTCCACAGCATGAAAACTGGGTCACAAGAGCAAATGTGCCAAAAGAAACAGACAATGGGTTGCTTTTTATGAGCTACATTTGTAACTTATATAGTATAAATTCTGCTGTAATCACAAGCCTGCCCTGAGTCAAGGAGAGGATACATCTAAGCTGTTTATTGATAGAAGTGACCAATGATATGAAAATGGATGCTTTTCTGTGAAATTTTTGGGAAAGTTCCTTTAAATAAGGACAGTCATTGGGCAAAGGCCTTTATGCCATTCTTTTTTCCTCATTGTTCTTCAAGCCTAGAACATGAATGTGATTATCGGAGTAAATAGTAGCTAGTTTAGACCATAAAGCAACTTGAAGATGCATATGGCATCTACATTCAGTCATTTAACAACAACAATAAAAACCTAAGTACCTATTTTTACAAAGCACTATTCTGGGCACCAGGGGGACTAAGAAAATTGAGAAAGGAGTAACATATTTAATCTTTAAAGAAAGATTTAATTAGCTTTTGTGTGGAGTAAAGATTGTAGGATCGAATGGAATGTCAAAGGGAGAAAAGACAGTAGAGAACTGGTCAGTGATGATGAAGTCTTATAATTGGGAATGGTGGTTGCGGAGGCGGCAATGAGTCTAATAGTTCTGTATATACTTTTGAAGGCAAAACAAAGAGAATTTGCTAAAAATTGAATGCAGAAACAAAAAGGCACAGAGTTAAGGATGACTTCAATATTTTTCATTTAAGCACCTAGGAATAATAGGGTGCCCTATTTTTCTGAGATGGAGAAGATTTCAAGAGAAGCAGGTTTCAGGAAGGAAATTCTCTAACAGGTTCTATGTTAGACTTCTTAAATTTGAAATGATTCCTGGATTTCTAAGAGACATAACAAATTTTGCTTGGGTATATTAAAAAAAATTTCAGAGCTGACATTATAAGAAAGGAATTCGTCAGTGACATATGTTATTTCAATGTAGGAAATGGAATAAATTATTAAGCAGGTAAATGTAGTTAGAGAAGAGAGGGTTCCATATTATTCCAATGTTGAGAAATGGCGGAGATGAGAGGTAACAAGAAGAAATGGAAGAACAGCTTGTAGAAGTAAAATTCTTGCATCCTTGAAGCCAAGTGTCTTAAGAATGCGTTAAAAGAAGAGGTAATAAACTTTTTCTAGCATGGATGATTCCTTAAGAAAGAGTAGGGAATGAGAGTTTTCCATTGAGTTTAGTAATGTAAAGAGATAACTAGGGGGGTGCCTGCGTGGCTCAGTCAGTTAAGCATCTGACTCTTGATTTCAGCTCAGGTCATGATCTTGCAATTTGTGGAACTGAGCCCTGCATCAGGCTCTGCACTGATGGCACAGAGTCCGCTCAGGATTCTCTCTCTTCATCTCTCTCTCTGCCCCTTTTCCACTTGTGTTCTCTCTCTCTCTCTCAAAATAAATAAATAAGCTTAAAAAATAAGATCATTAGAGGCACTGACAAAAGCAGTTTCAATGAAGTTATTGGGACAAATTCAAAAAATTGAAGACAACAGGTATAGAGTAACTTTGCATAATTTTTGCTGTGAAAAGTAACAGAAGAAAATGGTGCTGTGAAGATTTTTCTGTAATGTGAAATTAGACATTGTTTATATGCTGATGGGAACAATTCAATAGAAAAATTAAAAAGCAATTATGAAGGATATAGTGCAAATGTTGGCACACCAGGCCTAAGTATGTTAAAATAGATGCAATTAATAGAAAAGGGAAGGGGTCAGCTTTGAAAGCATGAAAAGTTCATCCATGGTAATAGGAGGGGACAACAAGTATGGCATGTATGAATGTTGGTGAGTAGGTGGTGGTATATATTGTAGAACTTCTCTTTAGGTTCTTTTACCCCTCCGGAAAATAAAAAGTAAGGTAATAAACCGAGTGTAAAAGGGGAGAAGGAAGTGGGAGAGAAATGAAAACAGAAAATGACGTATGAAATGTTTGTCTAGGATATTTAAGAAGTGCATAGAGCGAAAAAATATGGGAGAACTGGGGCAGCATCACATTCCTATTTGAGGTTAATGGTCATGACTTTTAAGCAAAAGAAGGGTGAGTTTTTGTTTGTCTGCTTGTTTCATCCTTGTTCAGCAGGACAGGTGCTATCCGAGTTGGATTTAATCAGAGCTGGAGTTTTGCATGTTGACCATGACAGAGTGAGGAGAAAGGCAGAGATTTGAACGTTGAGGTTGGCAGTGGATGGGCTTGACCAGTGTTTATATCAATTTCCTTCGAGGCAGCCTCCTATTGTTGATGTAGTTGAAAAGTTAAAAACTACATTTTCCAGATGTCTTTGGATCTAAGTGCCAGGTGCAAATTAGGATGTAGAACAATTCTATTCCTGAGAAAGATAAGAGCTTTCTTCCTGCTGCTTTGATCTATTTCCTGCTGGTAAGTTAAAGTTGTGGAGTTTGGGAATTTTCAGCAGTAACATTGTAGGGTTCAGGTAGTGTTGGGAGGAAGTTTCATCAGGGATGGTAGTCAGGCTTTGTGTTAATTTAACACACTTGTGTGTGTATTGAGAGACATTTGAGACAGAGAATAGGTTTCCTGATCCTCAATTACTAAACTTTTCTTCACAATTGTAGATTGTAGTTTACGTTCTTGAACCACACAGTTTAATACTGTCTTCTAATTTCCTTCTTTCCTGATCATAGAAGAGTTAGTAGCTCTCCAGGTGACCAGTCAGTTAAGACTTTCTAGAATGAATCACTGGACAGTGTCTGTGCACACTTAGGGTGATCTTCTATACCAGCCGTCCAAAAACAGTTCTGGGTTGTAGACTTTGTCCTGTTTATTATTAGCACTTCATTTCCCTCTCTAAAATATTCTGATAAAAATAGTAAAATTTATAGTCACCGTAGCCCTTTTGAAGCCCAGCTCTACAGAAGGCAAATAGTCTTTTAATCAATACCACAAGTCAGGAAGAATTTGAAGACACATTTTAAATATGACACTTTCTATAAAAATGATACTGAAACTATTTTTCTTATATTTTTATAGATTTTCTCATTGATAGCTAGTAAGAAGTTGCTATGTCCAAGGCCAAAGAAGTTGCTGCCTGTGTTCTCCTCTAGGATTTTGATGCTATCCTATCTCACATTCTAGTTGAAAGAAAGGATAAGAACCATATGAGCCTCTCAACAGATGCAGAAAAAGCATGTGACAAAATATAGCACTAATTCTTGATACAAATGCTCAACAAAAGAGGGATAGAGAGAACATACTTCAACAGCATAGTGGCCATGTATGAAAGACTCACAGCTAATATCATCCTTAGTGGGGAAAAACTGAGAGCATTTCCCTCTACGGTCAGGAGCAAGAGAGGATGCTCATTCTCATCACCGTTATTTAAATAGTAGTGGAAGTCCTAGCCTTAGCAATCAGACAACAAAAAGAAATAAAAGGCACCCAATTCAACAAGGAAGAATTTAAGTATCATTCAACAATGATATTCATTGTAACAAACTTGAAAGACGCCACCAAAAAAGTGTCTAGAACTTATATATGAATTCAGCAAACTTGCAGGATATAAAACCAATGTACAGAAATCTGTTGCCTTTTTATACATCAATGAAGAAGCAACAGAAAGAGAAATCAAGGAATCAATCCTATTTACAACTGCACCAAAAAACCATAAGATACCTAAGAAATAAACCTAACCAAAGAGGTAAAAGATTTGTACTCTGAAAAATATAGAACACTTATGAAAGAAATTGAAGAAGACACAAAGAAATGGAAAAACACCCCATGCTCCTGGATAGGAAGAACAAATATTGTTAAAATGTCGATACTATCCAAAGCAATCTACACATTCAGTGCAATCTCTATCAAAATAACACCAGCATTTTTCCCAGAACTGGAACAAACAATTCTAAAATTTGTGTGGAATCAGAAAAGACCCCGAATAGCCAAAGTAATGTTGTAAAAGCAAAGCAAAGCAGGAGGCATCACAATTTCAGGCTTCAAGCTATATTTCAAAGCTGTAATCACAAAGACAGTATGGAACTGGCACAAAAGCAGACACATAGATCAATGGAACAGAACAGAGCACCCCAAAATGGACCCATAACCACATGGCCAACTAATCTTTGACAACGCAGGAAAGATTATCCAGTGGAAAAAAGCCAGTCTCTTCAGCGCATAGTGTTGGGAAAACTGGAGTGACATGCAGAGGAACGAAACTGAACCACTCTCATGCACCAGACACAAAAATAAGTTCAAAATGGATGAAAGACCTAAGTGTGAGACAGGAAATCATCTCAGCCTCTTTGTCAGGATAATTGTTGTTTTCCTTTTCTGAGTTGGAAGAGTCCATTCCAGTTTCCACTAGAATAAAGACATAGCGTAATATTAGTGAAATAGATATGTTTAGGAGCTATATTTCAAACTTTGCATCTTTCCTTCATAAATGAAAATCTATGTAAATATTATCATGTACACCAATTCAAATGGTTAGAATTTTTCTGGCTACAACTTGCATTCATTGCAGGAATATGAAATAGGACCTATTTTCTATCCATGCTTATGGTTAGGGATATTTATTTATTTTTTTAATTTCAGATAATTTTACTTTATATAAATGATGTCCCTTAAACCAAAATGTCCATAATTCTTTTATATGAGAGACAGAAAGCATTTAAATTAAAAGTGTGACATTGTGTTAAAACCACTATTATTCATAAGGCATATGAATGATTTGAAAGGTAAATTATATACTCTGGTTTTGAGAGATTTAAGTCATTGATTTTGGTAGCGTAACTTCAGCAGGAATCATTAGTGATTGGACTGCATCTTTACAGAAGTGATGTAAATGGGACTCTGGCAGTGTATTAAAACAAGCATGAAAAGGATATCTATCTGGAAAATGATGGAAGCTTTGTTTTTAAAATTATCCAATGATCACACGAATTGGATATGATGCTAAACATACACTATGGACTGACCTGCCCTTATGCAGCAATTTGAGTTATCACCTTGTCCATACCTTGGTTCACGGACCGCTTCAAAGTGATCTCCTATTTCAGCCAGGATAGGCTGAACATCAAGGTTCTTTTAAAGTAAGGATCTCTTAAAAAGGTAGATTTGACTTCAGGTGAGTCTGGGGTGGGGTTTAAGAGTTTGCATTTCTAAGCAAGCTCCCAGCTGACACTGACCCTGCCAGTCTACAGGTCAGGTGGTCCACAGCTTGTTTGACAAGCAAGCAACAGGGAAAGGAATCAAGAAAGACCAATATAAAACAAAACTAAAAAACAGAGATACTTCATCATTACACTGAATAACAGAAGCCAAAATGTGCAACCAACCTATAAGACGCTCCTTTCCTTTCCCAGATTCCCTTTCCCTCTCCTGCTTTCACTTGTTTTATACACTTCTTACATGACAGTAGCTATCGTTTTACCAGTTTAGATAAGTAATAATCTCTTACAAGATACATGGTAAATCATTAAAATGAAAAGGGAAAGGTTAAACATATTCTATACATGCACATATATGATGGTTTATATAATCCTCATTTAACCTCTAGAATCAGTTTTTCTTATGATAAAGATTATCCATCTTTTATATGTAGAAAAATCAAGTTTGGTACCTGGTAGCAATTATTTCAAAAACTATTACATTATTTATCATCTAGGTTACATTAAGGAAGGGAGTTATTTTTCTGGGCTTCTGTTTCTCTAGTTACAAAATGGGAGCGGGTGTTGTATGGACTAAATGACACAATGCAGGTAAAGTATCGGTGCAAATCTGACACTCTTCACATGTCTATTTTTGTCCAACAAATTCTCAAAATAATTTTTTAAACTGTGTTTTTTTGATAATCCTCAAACTACTGTGGCTCAGTTCAGAAGAATATTTTTCCCTAACTACATTTTAGAACGAATCCCATTTTAGAAAGAAACATACTTCTGATTAATTACTACTTTATTTAGCAAGTGATTTTAAAAAAAACCTGTCTGATGTCTAAGAAGAATTAGTCATCTGCAAGCTTAAAACATTCTCCTTGCAGCCACTATATACTCCTCTAACAGAAAACAATTTTAGGACAAAAACCAACTCTAAAATGTAAACGATTCACTGATTAGATAGATAAATAGATGATATAAATATAGAAAGATGATATAGATATAGATTAGATAGATATAGATATTTGCAACATATTAATTACTAACACATAATTGGCATTTTTTTGGATGAGCTTTCAACTTCTCTATGTGTAGTAATAATCAATTTGGAACCAGGTTGTGATGTTTTCAAAGCTGTTATTTACCAATTATGTGAACTAACTACATGCTTGCGTGTGGAAATTTACTTCTTACTATCACTGGGCTCAGAGAAGCAGCAAATCTGGAGCTGGTTACTGGTACAAGCTTAGGAAATCAATTGAGAAGAAATAAGTGTTTATAGCTCTATTTTACATTTGGAACATTTTTTTTTCTCTCTCCTTTGCAAAATAATGTTACAAATTCAAAAAAAAAGCAGCAAAAACAAAGTAAAATTCCGTTTTCCCCCTGAAGAAATGAGCTATTATTATCTTATTAACTCATAATGCTGTTACCCTAACTCATAATAGCTGTGCTCTCTGTCTAAATGTATCATTTGCACGTGTGGATTTTAAACAAAATGCATTTATATTCTGATTTTCAATTAAACCAGTTTAATTTTGGTTATAGAGGGGTGTCTGGGTGGCTCAGTCGGTTGAGCATCCAACTCTTGATTTTGTCTCAGGTCATGATTCCAAGGTCATGGGAGTGAGCCCCTAGTCGAGTCCTGCATCGAACTCCAAGCTGAGAGTGGAGACTGCTTAATATTTTCTCTCTCCCTCTCTCTCTCTCTCTCTCTCTCACCCTCTCCCTCTCCCTCTTTCTCCTTCTCTCCCTCTCTCTCTATCCCTTGCCCCTCTCCCCTGCTCATGCTCTCTCCAAAATATAAATAAATAAAAATATTTAAAATTAAAAAAATAATAATTTTGGTTACAAAAATACACTCAAGGGTTTTCATTATACTGTGTATAGGTTTTGAATATGAAAAGGATCTGAAATTACAGCATTATCCTTGGAAAATTTATTCTTCCCTGTTTACAATGTTGAATGCCATTAAAACATTTAACAGGTAAGTATATCACGCAGTCACAATTTTGTAGAACAAATTTGAGGAAAGCAATTTTTCAATAGAACTTGGTTTTTATAAGCCAATTCTTAAAAGATTGATTTTTGGAGAGTGAGAACAAGCAAAGCCAAAATCTCAAGAACTTTGTTGCAAGAAGTAGATACATAGGCAACTAACTCTTCCAGCATTAGTACAGTTGAAACATAGTAACAAAGAACATGAAAGAACTCCATTGCAACGCCCTGAGAAAGGAGGAATATGAAGTTAGAAAGATTCCCTTAGTCTTACTGGTTAAGATTTATTGCCAGTGTTTGAGTAATGAGGAAGTAAAAACTATGTAAGGATTCCTGCATATCTTTTGAGGTTCATTTTTTTTAAGTTTGTTTACTTTGAGGTGGGGGAGTAGGGGCAGAGAGAGAATGCCAAGCAGGCGCCATGCTGTCAGTGTGGAGCTCAAGGCAGGGCTCGACATGGGGCCTGATCCCATGAACCCTGAGATCATGACGTGAGCTGACATCAGAGTCAGACGCTCAAAGGAACACCTGGGCGGCCCAGTCAGTTAAGTATCCAACTTCTAATCAGGTCATGATCTCATGGCTCGCGAGTTCGAGCCCTGCACTGGGCTGTGTGCTGACAGCTCAGAGCCTGGAGCCTGCTTTGGATTCTGTGTCTTCCTGTCTCTCTGCCTCTCCCCTGCTCATGCTCGTCCTCTCTCTCTCTCTCTCTCTCTCTCTCTCTCTCTCTCTCTCTCTCTCTCTCTCTCAAATAAATAAACATTGAAAAAAAACAACAACAGACACTCAACCAACTGAGCTACCTGGCACCCTGGGGTTCACTTTATACAATTAGGCATAGCAAACAGTATGAAGCTCTAGTTAAAGTATATGCTCATTCACATTCAACACCTTCAATTAAAACTTCACGAAGCCCCAAATTAGAGACCTCTCCGTTTTTAAAGTAGATATGGAAGCAGGTGGAAACCTTGTGTTACAGATTCCATGGTGCTGTTTATCTTTCTAGGCTAGGCTATCCCAAGATGTTTGCCTTTTTACAGGATCACTATTTGCAAATTCATCTGGTATTAGCATATGCCCATGTCTAAATTTCACTTAATGTACAGAGTAGTTATCATTTGGACGTTACGAAAATTTGCTTCTGTCCAGCCATCAAATAAATGATTTTCTCATTTGTGTCCTGTTATAGTTCTTTTGGATTTATCTCCTGTCTATGTCTTGTGCAGTATTCTGAATCTGAATATTTTCTCCAAATGGTATAACTGTTTCCATAAAAAAGGTCTATTGTACACCTTTTCTTGATCAAAACAAAAATTTCTCATATAGTAATAAATCTAAGAAGTGGACAACACAGAGATCTTTGACTTTTCTTCTCTAAAACTGTCAAACATTGTTTGGGGAATAGCATCTTCTTTCTCTTATTTAATTATGACCACATAATTTGCAGTAGAAGAGACCACATTCATCAAATACCTTTCTGTGAATCAGTCTCCTCACCTACAAATTGGGAATAACGTATTTCAATGAATTGAAATTGTAAGATGCATCACATCATTATGTATCACACACAAAAAATGGCTAATTAAAATACTACGGTACATATCAGCAACAGTACTGGATAACATGTTAATAACCCCCATAAATCTACTGTTGCTTTGAGGTTTCTTTCAATATATAAGGCATTAGGTACTTTATCCTGACTTTATTATCATTGCTTTGTCCATGATAGAAATTATTTTGTATGTGTTTTAGGAATAAAGAAATATACAGCCTCGAAGCAGTGATTTTCACATTTTAAGCATATAAATCACCTGAGAAGCTTATTAAAAATTAGATTCTAATTTAATAGGTCTGGAATGAAACCTAAGACGGCATTTTTAGCAAGCCCCTAGCTTTTTTTGGGACCACACAGTGAGTAGAAAAAGCATAAAAGCCTTTGTTGAAGATTCCAAAGAAATATGGAATTATGTCATCTTCAAATGGAAAATATTTGCTTCACTATTATTCACAAATTGTTCTATTTTTGTCCCTTTCTGGGTATAGAGTAACTTTCTGTTTCAATGTTAAATAAGAGGTTATTGTTTAGGAACACACTTTATTTTATTTATTGTTTGTTTGTTTATTTGTTTATTAGGGGGGGTAGAGGGAGAGACAGAATCTTAAGCAGGCTCAGTGCTCAGCATGGAACCCATTGTGGGGCTCCATCTCACGACCCTGAGATCGTGACCCAAGCAGAAATGAAGACTTGGAGTCTTAACCAACTGAGCCACCCTGGGCACCCCTAAAAAGACACTTTAAACACAGAAGTTTACCAAGCTCAATCGAAGTAACAACAATTTGAAGAGGTATGACCAAAGTTGTGTGCAGAATGACAAAGCTGAACTGAACTTGAACCTTGCTGTCCTTGAGAGCAGTGACAGTTGAAAAATCCTTGCACCATTTTGTGTTCCAAGAGATAGACTAATGGCAAAGGACCACACTGCCCTCTCATGTTCCAACCTGCCTTCATTCTTCCTCCTTGCCTCTGTAAGACATCAAACCCTCTCCTTTATATGTGGGTTCCTCAGTAGTGACTGTCCACTTTCAGATCTACCATTTTAATGGTTTGTTTACTATCTGTTGTTTCCTCATGAGAATGTAACCTCCAAATGAGTGGAGCAAGCTACTAAATGTATGGGCCCCAGTGAAAAATGAAAATTTGAGGCTCACTCAAAAATAAGTTTTAAATACAAAGCTTTCTTCTTTTTTCTATGAGGTCTCTCAACTTGTCTCAATGTGGTTATTTGCTACTTAATATAATTCTAAGTAAAGAAATATTTTAATTTTAAAGTATTATCAATGAATTGTACCACTCATCTTTGTATCATGCAAAGCCAGTTTAAATTAAAATGTGAGAGAATTTAACTTATGCAAAAATCAAAGAATTATACAATTCACACATATTGTCCACACAAGAAGCATGGAAACACTGTTCCATAATTCAATTCTATCTATCTATCAACCAATCTATTATCTATCTATCTATCTATCTATCTATCTATCTATCTATCGTTTCAAGTTTTTATTTAAAATTCCAGTTAGTTAACATAAAGCATAATATTAGTTTCAGGTATAGAATTTAATGATTCATCACTTACATACAGCACCCAGTGCTGATCACAAGCCACTTGATCCAACCATTTAGTCCAACCCTGCCCACCTCCCTCCATCAACCCCGAGTTTGTTCTCTATAGTTAAGAGTCTCTTATGGTTTCTTCCTTGCTCGATGTTCATCTGTTTTGGTTTTTAAATTCCACATAGAACTGAAATCACATGGTATGTGTTTTTCTCTGACTGACTTATTTTGCTTAGCATAATATTCTCTAGCTCCATCCACATCATTGCTTTTTATTGGACCTCTTCATACATGCACATTCTACCAATACTCTCTACCTTGGCCTTCCTGGTGAGCAAGGAAGGACTGAAAGGGAAAGGATTTATGGGTTACACTCTTCTTCTTTCCTTCTGTCATCATTCCCTGCTTATGTGGTCAGCAGGTCTCATAAGTTTTCTAAAAGTGAGACTTTTGAGTCTCACTAAATTTCATGCATCACTGGTCCACCAGAATTCTGTGGTCACGGGGCATCATAATGCTATGCATGAACAGTGCCAGAGGGAAGCATATATATTATATGCACCTCTTTTGTTCATGTTTTTCTCCATTCTCACAGCAGCCTCCACATACAAAGCACAAATTCAAAAGTAAAATTAAAAATTTCAAGATAGTAAAAGTAAAGAATTAAGCCAAGAGAGAAGTTCTTCTGAATACGGGCAAAGGTCCTATGCCCATGAAGCCAACCTGGCTTTATCATCTCAGGAACTCTCAGAATGGCTCATTTCTATGGGATGACTGGAATAATGCCTGGGCATGCAGAAAATGAAGGACTATTTTTAATTAAATAAAAAAATGAGTAGGTATGGTGAGGGTTACATATTACACAAATATTTTGCAAAGTACCTGACATATAGTAAGTTATCTATTATTAGTGCTATTGTAAGCATTATTACATGTTAATTTCTAAGTTACCTCTGGAAGATGGACAATATTTTCTGGACCAAATTTCTACTTGTGCATTTACTCTAATTATAGGATTAGGTGATATGGATTAAATGAGGAAAAATACAGATGAATTAATTTGACTTCTTGATAGTTCCTCAAGTAAAAGTTTTGGTGAAGTAGTAGGTTGAATTTAATGGTAAAAAATAATACTTTGGGTTACAGTTTAATTACCTATATTTATGTTATATTCAATTATCATACATAACTGCCATACATTGTATATATGTGGTTTCTGCAAAACATTAGCACTGTAATTTTACTGTTTAAGACTTAGAATATGTAGTGACAGTTTATTGTTAAGACCATCTTTCAACTCTGTTCCCAGATGGCTTTGCTACAAAGAGATATCTAAAATCTCTTTCTTTTATAGAAATTTTCCAAGGCTCAAGGCCCCAGTGCAATTAATATTAGCATTGGATGTGGAGGAGTTATGCTGATGTCTTCCATTTTTAAATAATTCAAGGGCCTAGATCCCTTCTATAAGTTTCTTTCACCAAAGGTGGAGTTAAATATCTCAATCTTTTTCATCAGTTTTTTTTTCCCTAGAAAATGTCAAATTAGTTTCTAAATAATTGGTATACAAACATTTGTAGGGTATCTCTATGAATGAGTCAGAACAATTGGAGAGAAGGTAAAGAAAATATAAGACATTTCACCTGCACTCATGTGTTTGTTACATGACTCCAATGAGATATTTCAAGACAGTATATGTTTAGTAACCCATGAATAGTATTTACCTTAAAGTTTGACCATTGTATCAAAGGATAAGGATTTAAAAAACAAAACAAAAACCAGAAGTGCTTAAAATTATATGTTTACCATTCTCTTACTTGACAGTCTAAATATAAATATCCTAATATTGATGCGGTTGTTGCCCAAAGTTAGGAACTTTAAGGAAAAAAAGGGGGGAAATGTACTCTGTGGAAAACTATGCCTTGTCTATAGCACATTGTTCACAGTCATCCGATTCTGAATCTGTTGGAGTTATATCACAACTCTGTTGATGTCAATGCAAAACTACTCTTCTCTATACATATACAAATGAATTCCCTGCCAAGAGACAACCTTTACTCCCCTGCCGGTTTCTCTATTCAATTCACTATAATATTGTAGACCATAAATGCTCTGTTCTTTAGATTTGCCTTCGAATTAACACTTAACCAATTTCGTCCTTAATGATTTAAATAAAATCTTTAATACATGTTAATTCTTATATCTCTGAGAGTCATGATTTTATCTATAAAAATATTATCCTTGGGGCGCCTGGGTGGCGCAGTCGGTTAGGCGTCCGACTTCAGCCAGGTCACGATCTCGCGGTCTGTGAGTTCGAGCCCCGCGTCAGGCTCTGGGCTGATGGCTCAGAGCCTGGAGCCTGTTTCCGATTCTGTGTCTCCCTCTCTCTCTGCCCCTCCCCCGTTCATGCTCTGTCTCTCTCTGTCCCAAAAATAAATAAAACGTTGAAAAAAAAATTAAAAAAAAATATTATCCTTAACAGCACTCAGGACACTCTATCATTTTACTCTGTCATCTATGACATGCAGTTTCCATGTCATAATCTATGATGTCTGTTCCAACTCCTCAGCCATCCACATTCCATTCAGTAGGTATGGACAAAGCAGGAGAGGCCAAGCCTGTTTTCTGGAGGTAGCACATTTCACACCCACTCACTTCTCATTGTTCAGAATGAAGTCAAATGCCATACTTACTGGCAATAGAGGCTGGGCTATGTTGCATTTATCAGTTCTGTCATGTGCTCAGCATCCTACTTTTAATTCTAATTACTAAAGGAAATAGGGAGCAATAAACATTGACCAATAAGTGGCAGTATCAGCCACAAGGAGTTATATGGGATGACCAAGACTACCTTAATAAACACTTCAGCTTGACTCATTTTTTTTCAATTTTTTTTAATGTTTATTTATTTTTGAGAGAGAGAGACAGAGCACGAGCAGGGGAGAGGCAGAGAGAGAGGGAGACACAGAATCTGAAGCAGGCTCCAGGCTCTGAGCTGTCAGCACAGAGCCTGACATGGGACTCAAACTCATGAACTGTGAGATGGTGATCTGAGCTGAGGTCGAACACTCAACTGACTGAGCCATACAGGTGCCCCTCAACTTGACTAATTTTTAAACAGCCTTCTTACCACCTCTAGGCATCTGATTTCTGTTTTCTTAGAGCATTTATTTACCTTTGAAAATTTGCAATTAGAATTTTTTTTCTGTCCTTTTGAGGTATAAACCTCTTTAAAAAGCCCCTTTCTTGATTTATAACCTAGAAATGTTTTCCTCAAGGACCTGGAAGCCATCCATTTGAACTGTAATCACAGAGGAAAATAGAGCCCTGAGTGTCTGGGTGGCTCAGTCAGTTAAGTGTCTGACTTGAGCTCAGGTCATGGTCTCGCAGTTTGTGATTTTGAGCCCTGCATCAGGCTCTGTGCTGATAGCTCAGAGCCTGAAGCCTGCTTTGGATTCTGTGTTTCCCTTCTCCGCTAATGCTCTGTCTCTCTCTCTCTCAAAAATAAACATTAGAGGGGCGCCTGGGTGGCGCAGTCGGTTAAGCGTCCAACTTCAGCCAGGTCACGATCTCGCGGTCCGTGAGTTCGAGCCCCGCGTCAGGCTCTGGGCTGATGGCTCAGAGCCTGGAGCCTGTTTCCGATTCTGTGTCTCCCTCTCTCTCTGCCCCTCCCCCGTTCATGCTCTGTCTCTCTCTGTCCCAAAAATAAATAAAAACGTTGAAAAAAATAAAAAAAAATAAACATTAGAAAGCAAGAAAGCAAGAAGCAAGAAAGCAAGAGAGAGAGAGAGAGAAAGAAAGAAAGAAAGAGAAAGAAAAAGAGAGAAAGAAAGAAAAGGAAAGAGAAAGAAAGAAAGAAAGAACGAAGTCCTATCTCTCAGTCTCCATGGGAGGGCAGGGGTCTTCAATGGGCCAGTCCCAATTACCAAACAGATAGCCTAATCACAGAGAAAACAAATTTGCAAACCCCCAAAAACCTCAATGGAATCCAAATCTCCCATTGATCAATATCTCTCCTATTGTCCTCTAGTACTTTTGTGTAGGTCAACCTCTGCATTTTGCTTAGCAGAGTTGAGCTCAGACTGTGTTCTAATCTCTCTCCTCTATTGCAGTAGCCTTGAATAAAGCCTTCCTTCCCTATTAAATGTTGTCCAGTGTAATTTTGCTTTAATATACAATTTGGAGAGAATAGGCATAACAATGTGCTAAAATTATCTGAAGAGATATTTCATGGAGAAGGATTGACTTATGACTTAAAAGATTAGTAGAGCTTTCATAAGTAGACGGGTACAGAGATTCATATTCCGGATAGGGGAAATAATGTGCAACCTAGCACAAAGTTTCTTCTGATACAAATACTCAACTACAGAAGATTTGGCTAAATTCAGAGGCAGACAAGTTAATGGGTGAAGCAGCCCCAATATAAAACAAATGAAATGGTAAGGGCTGTGAATCAGACAGCTCACAACCCCTCTGAACAGGCAGCCCTGTTCAGTCCCATCTGAACTGCTGCTGTGTGGTCATATTTCTTAATTTTTTCTAAATTACAGACTTTTTTATTTTAAACCTTGATTTTATCTTTGTATAACCAATTCAAAGTTAGAAAAACACATGGAGCTACAACCAACCACTAGGCTACACAAAATTTGCTCTACTTTGTATATTTTTAAATAAAGTGGTTAATATTTGAGGCATTAAATAGAAAGGGGTGGGCTTAGATGGGAAGTGAATTATTTCCTAAGCTTGCCATTGTTAACAGCTTAATTAATTTTTCTGAGCCTTGATTCCCTCATTTAAAATCCAGATAATAGCTGTATCATAGAGTTGCTTTGTTGATATTGAGACAATACACACAAAAGTGTTTGGAAAATGGTCACATGTAATAGAAAGTGAGTTATATAAGAGTTTATTACATAGAAATTAAACACAGAGTCACAGCCACTTGTCCAATGGCCTTAGAAAAGCCATAAAATATCCTATTTGCAAAATAATTATATAAATGTTATTTATTTCATAGGACTATGCTGAAGATTAAACAAGATAACCTATAGAAGGTTTTCAGCATGGTGTGTATTAAATCCACAATAAAAGCCCGTGACTATCAATAGGAATGAGAGTAGACCATAGCATAAATTGTGATCCTTCTCAGTCAGCCAGGAATAATGACACCTTTCTGAGAATAGCTAAAGTGGGGGAAAAAATAACAAACAAACAAAAAATCACATCACAAAGGTTGCCAATTATCTTGTGGAATATTAATGCTCATTTTATGCTGATGCTGCTTTAATGTTAATTGGGAATCCAGAGCCTTTCCTTATGCACATAATGAATATTCTTTCTCATGCTCTACTTATTCATGCCTGACAATTACTAAATTAATTACTTCAATTCTGAGCTCATACAATTTTTAACCCTTTAGGTTTGTACTTGCTGTGGAATTTAAATATTGTCCTCTAAAGTATTTTCACTATTGATTCAAGTATGTAAGTGAAATGTCTATAAAATATGATTAAAGTTCTTTTGAACATGATTATGTACTAAATATAGGAAGATTTGAAAATGCAGGTCCTACAAAAAGCTTTGTTTGATCAAAAGCTGTCAGTGCAATTTACTTGGTATTGACATTTCTTAGCCTCTGTATTCATACAACATGCAAACTTGAAATAAAATATAACTCAAAAGAATATGAGATCTACTATTTACTTGGCTGAAAACTAGTAAGAATCCATTAAGTTAATGTGAAAACTTAATAGGCAGACAATATATATTTGGGCATTATTTAGTGACTTTCATCTAGGATGCTAACTAAGCAGAGACATATACATTTATAAATCTGGTTATTTGCTATTAAAACAAAATACCAGAGGTTCTGATGATTGATGATAAAAATGGCAGGAAATTTTACTCAACTTATTTTTAAAAACGGCAAATATCTCCAAAATAGTTTAGTTAATAGACTGAATTGCTACTTCCAACTAAATATTTTGACCCTGACAATAATACTTATATTTTACCTATTGCTAATATACCTAATATACCTATTGCTATATATTACCTATTAGTGATTTTATTTATGCTTTGGAAAAAAATCACCTTCTGATTTTATGCTTTGGAATCAGTTTAGACTGGATAGATATATCTCACTTGGTAAAAAGTAAATTTCTATCTTTGAGAACACAATCACCTCCATTAACAACACAGCATTACCAAAGTCTACTGCACCATCATAAGTGTTAAAAACATAGAGGTTATTTACATAAAAAAAGTTCCATACAATGGAGTATTTCATCTTAAAAAGAAATGAAAGTCTCATGCATAGTATAGTATGGATAAATCTTAAAGACATTACATAAACATTAGGTAAAATAAGGTACACACAAAAGGGCAAAACTTGTAGGATTCCACTTCTATGTGGTACCTAGACTAGTCAAAATTATAGAGACAGAAAGTAGAATCTCCTCCTAGGGACTAGGAAGAAGAAATAGGGACTTATTGTTTAATGGGTACAGAGTTTCAAGGTGAAAATTTTCTAAAAATAGGTGGTGGTGATAGATGTGGAACAATGGTGAATGTACCTAATGGCCCAAATATATGCACCCCTAAAATGGTTAAAACGATAAATTTTGTTATGCATATTTTACCACAATAAAAGAAAAGATACTTTCTTATATCCTTTTAGGGTAAATTTAAGTTGTTTGTGACAGTGGGAAGACAATATAACACTTTGAAGAAAGGTCATTAAGCTAAAACCTGAGAATAGATAAAATCACAATAAACCGAATTTCCTTATTCAAGGTTCTCTTCAAAGTTTTTCACTTTTTTCCTTTGTTTTTAATTTTTTTAATATTTATTTATCTTAGAGAGAGAGAGAGAGAGAGAGCGCGAGCGAGCATGAGTGGGGGAGGGGCAGAGAGAGAGGAAGACATATCCAAAGCAGGCTCCAGGCTCCAAGCTGTCAGCACAGAGCCCAAAGTGCCACTGGAAATCGTGAACTGAGAGATTATGACCTGGGCCAAAGTTGGACGCTTATCTGACTGAGCCACCCAGGTGCCCCTCACTTCAATTTTAATTATCTTTATACTGAAGAAGTATTTTTTTAAATGCCTCCATTTATCAGTATTCAATATTGACCAAGGTGACTACTCTTTCTATATTTTATAAGCCAAAGAAATAAACTCCCTAGCCTAAAACTTTTTTTTTTTTTTAGTTGAAGGACTAAATAAATGAAAAAAGCTAATTTAAAACTCCTGAAGGAAATTCAGTATGCACACAGATTCTATTTAAATGGATTGGAAAAAAAAAAAAAAAACTGAAGAAAAAAATTCCTTGCAAATTATCCATTTTATTTCTCCTTAGACTTCATTAAAGATTTCTTGGTCAATGTAATGGTTTAATAGAGTCAAGATTATCAAGGTTATATCTTCTGGTGGAAACACAATGCATTTTCACAATAAGCAGATTCTACAGTATTTATACATATGACATCTAGAAAAGTATGCCAAAATATCTGGCATTTCCCTCTCACTGTCAAAATTATATTAATTCAAAGACCAAATAAATATGAACTGTCAATCAATATCCAGAGGACTTTAGCAACAAGCACGAGACTAGAACAAAAATCTGTCAACTTCTTGTCCTATGCTTTCCTTACTATAATACCAAGTATATTCTTAATAAGCTACCATCCCAGGTCTATTTAGAAAACACTTATTAAAATATAAATCATGAGATATACATTAAAGTAAATATAGATTTTCAACTCTTTATCTATAATCCCATTATCAAACATTTTGTTAGTTTGATAGTGAACAGTGACATCTTCCACTGCATCAATATGAATAATTATGGGGTACTCCCCCAGCTCTTCATGGGAGTATTACATGATAAATATATGTACCATCTTATTTTTGTAAAAATGGCTTCTGAAGTATATATTCATTCTATGTGTTTTGAATAAAGGGTTCTAGATCTGTATTAAAACCAATTTCTAAATATTAGGGATTATTAGGAGAAAAACAACAATTATGTTCTGGGGGCACACAAATTGTGACTGGATATATAATCATTTCTTTTAGCTCAGAGATGAAATTAGGTTCAATTTATTGTATAAACAATATATTATCTCCAAATTCTTGTGCTGTTTATTGTATTTCTTTTGCTGTTTTATTTTATTACAGTTTTAGGTTTGACAATGTAGGAGAATTCAGTTTCTTGGTTTACTTCCATCTCAAGTAACTATCAAACCTAATATTAAAGTATATATATGCCAGAAGGGCAGCCCATTTTAGATAGGGGAAAAGACTACTTTGTTTTTCTAACTACTATAGATTAAAGGCAATCGATTATAATAAAAAGTGTTATGAAAATATAGCATGACATTAACAAAGACTCTAATAGTCCCTATTTCCCAATTGCCTGGAGAAGAAAACAAGTGTAACTAAAGTTAATAGGGCCATTATCTTAGAACAACAAAAATCTCTTAAAGTACTTTCTCATGTTTTACATCTCCCCAAACAATACCATCTTTATTATGTTCCAAGAGGAAATTGAAAAGGTAAATAAAGAGAATAATGTGCTCAGTTTCACAGAATCATTCTGAGTTCTCTTGGGAAAATGTGCCTTGTAATAGATATCACTCTTCCTATACACAGACAGGTTATCAATTCCCTAAAATTGATTAAATTAAAGAGGTATGTTCTCTTATGACGATGAGTAATCATATTTGACTACTAAAATATAATCAAGAAAAATTCAGTTCGATATGTTTATTATAAATTCTTCTCACATTAAAGAAATAGTAAAATGGACAATATGCTAGTGATTATCTATCTGGATTTGAGATCTTTTGTTCTTTTACACAAAGCTATTGATCTGCAAGGACAGCACTAGGGTAGAAGGAGCAGAGACCTATGGAAATGGATGGGAAACAGACAGAAGTGTGGATACAGACATTGTCAATAAAAGGATTAAAAAACAGGCAAACAATCTTTGCCCACTTCCTCCCCCGTCCAAAAAAAAAAAAAAAATCTTGACAGATCAGATGGAGAGGACACCCAAGGAGAAGAGGCAACTTTAGACAAGATTATCTTTGCTATTATTTGACTATAAAAATACTTTTTAAAAAAAGAATGTACTAAATAATCAGAGTAAATCATAGCGATGTGTGTGTATACACAATATATACTTATATAGTTTTATATAAAATATATTTTTTAATTTAGGTAATTTCCTCCCAATTGTCTTTAAAAGGAATGAGTTGTCAGACTTTTACATGTAAAATTTGTTTTTATGCATTATAACGCTTTAAATCAGAATAAGCAGAAAATCCCACTTCCAAAGAGCTAAAAGAGCAAGAAAATTTATATTCTCACTGAAATTCCCAAATTTAGTATGGACTACCAGAAAATAATTTGACTAGCAACCCATTAATACCATCAAAGACCTACATTCTTTCCATCTTCCTATTCTAGCTTTCTCATCATCAGCTTCTTTCTTTCTAAGACTATTTTCCCTCATGGTTGCCCAATATCTGCCATTACTTTGGGTTTAACAGTTAGATAAAAGCTACTGATATTCTAATGACCAAGAAGACATCCCTTTGAGTGTTTTCTATTAGTAATAAAAAATCTTTCTGGGAAGATCTAACATATTTCAATTTATGACTCCTTGGACAAAACTAGAATACATGTCCATTCCTACCATAGTCACCAGCAAGAAAAAAAGATTCATTTGATTGGCTACAATAATCATCTGAGATTACGTAGATGCTGGGAAGTCTACCACCATGAGCCCTAAGTAAATGTTTTAAAACATATAAACACAATTTTAGGTAGTCTAAAAACATCTTATAGCAAACTTCATTTGTTGTGTGTTGTCAGAGATATAAAATACCTAGTGATAAATTTGGTGTCATATTGCAAGTCCGTAAATTTCATTGTAAAAGCTTAAGACACTTAAAAGGATTGAAGCAATTCTAAACTGCGTGCAGTTTGAATTATTTTATGCAAGAACATTTACTTTTTCACTTGTCTTAAAAACTGAAATACTCCAGATCCCCATTTTATTTGTTTACTTCCTCTGTGTGTCCAATCACTTATTTATTCTTTTTTGTTTGTTTCTTTCAGCTTTTAATTGACACTTAACTCCATGATAATCACTGGACTGACTCCATAGGCATTGTTTAGCCTGCCAGGTTTTTTGGTTTTTGGTGTTTTTTTTTTTTTTGTAACTATCTACTTCAATTTGATATTTCCTTTATATATTCCTAATTCTATTTTTCTTATTTTGTCGAATCATCTCTCTAAAGGTTTTTTTAAACCTATACCCTCAAAATAAAACATTATATTTGAAAACTACATTCTTTTTTAAAAAAAACTATATTCCGTATGCATACCAAGAATAACGTACTTCAAACTAGCGCTATAAGGAAGTTCAGAAAGTACAGGTTCAGTAGTATGGTATGTTCATTAATACTCTTTTTTTCTTTTTTTTTTTTTTTTTTTTTTTAATTTTTTTTTTTCAACGTTTATTTATTTTTGGGACAGAGAGAGACAGAGCATGAATGGGGGAGGGGCAGAGAGAGAGGGAGACACAGAATCGGAAACAGGCTCCAGGCTCTGAGCCATCAGCCCAGAGCCCGACGCGGGGCTCGAACTCACGGACCGCGAGATCGTGACCTGGCTGAAGTCGGACGCTTAACCGACTGCGCCACCCAGGCGCCCCTGTTCATTAATACTCTTAATGAGATTTACTATTTCTGATCTTTTGGAGAAATAAAATGCATTGTATCTGTAAGCTTAGCTATTATCGTTGATTATCAAGAGAAATTACCTTTCATTTTCAATGATCCTTCTGGCTATTACCTTTAGGGGATCTCTTGATTTGGCATTTGTTTCTAAAAAGTAAACCTTTTGGGACCTCACAGAGCATACAGCATATCCCCTATGCACTTTATATGCATTTGTTAATAATCCACTAATGGGTGCTTTAAAAAACCCTTTAAGTAAGGGTTTTTCTATAAAAATGGAGAATCTGGGATCAGCATTCAAAAATCCCAGACATCTAGACATATGCATCTGGGTCTGGTATTTTAGTGATTACTGTGAAGCCAGTAAGGCTGCTATCCAATCTTGTTGGGTCCTTATTTAATGCAAAGCTGATGTAGGAAGAGCTACTATTAAATTGTAAAGCAGCGTACTAGGTAAAAAATCCATGCATCTCACTGACGTCTGTCAAAGTCAAACAGCTAATAATCCTATAGACAGCCTAAAAAGTGTAGTGCATGTGAGCCAGGGTGAAGAGTTTATCTTTATTACCCTTTTTAAAGTATCTCTCTATCTTGTTGAATTGCATAAACCAGATAACCCTATGGCCACATGATCTATGCTCAGGATAGAGAAAAAAAAAAAAAAAATAAGTAGAACTTGTAAGACTATTTGTTGCTGTTGACAAAGCTAAATTTCCCAACAAGACAGCACTTATTTTAATGTAAGGAGCATAGAACCAGGAATCAAAATACTGGAGTTTTGAGAATGATCTTTTTTACTTACTCACTCAGTGACAGTGGTATATATATTTGCTAGGTATTAATGGATTGCAAAGAACAGAAACCTACGCAGACAAGCTTAGGTTAAAAGGATGAGAATAGGTTATTACTGTAAAGCAGATGTAGCCAACTCTTTTAAACCATGGGGATTATTCTTTATCTTAATACCTAAATACCCTAATTCCAGTTTCCTTCTCATCCTGTGGGAAGCCCAACACCCAGGCCATCATTAAAACATACAAGCTCCTGGGCAAAGTTTTTTGAGGGCCTGGTACTCTTTATTTTTAAATGTGCCATTCCTAGATAATTTTACCTCTCTCATCATAAGAAAAAGGCAGCAATGCTGCTATTCACAGTGGCATGGCTCTTTGGAATCTCTCTGTAATAAAACAATATAGACCTTCCTACCTCCGAATTATACTAACGTCATGTATGTCCTGTTGATTGCATTGCTATTCTTGACCTGCTTCCTCCATCATGCCTCCTATGAATTTTGGCTTCCACAGATGCCCTCGAAGGCTGTTAGCGGGTAACTGCAAAGGCAAATCTTCCTCAGAGTACACAGAAAAATGTGAACAACAATTTGGTTTCTGGTCATCTTAAATTTACAGTTTTAAATTTTACAGTGTAAGTATAAAACAACACCTCTTCCAACCATGTTTCTCTCGAACTTTTTAAACTTGCTGTTTTTTTTCAGAAGTTTAAGCTCGTATCCTACCGCTTACTTGCTTGGGTCTAGTGCTGACCAAGATGATTTGAATTCAAACTAATGTAATTTAATCTGCAGAATAAAGAGAGTAACAATTTTTTATTATGTGTCTAGCATGTTAATTTCTTAAGAGCTATTTCTAATTTAAGTCTTATAAGATCATGCTCTATGATATAGGAATTTTATTTCCATTTTGTAAAAGAAAAACTGGGATTTAGAGATGTTTAAGAAAGAAAAATGATGTCATCAAATTAAATAACTTTAATTTGTCTGACAATAATTTAGGGTTACACACATAATATTGAAATTAGAAATTTATATCCTATATCAAAGATCAGATGTCTATATCTGTGATTAATAAATTCAGCATATTCCACCAAATTTATAACATTGAAGTTAGTTAAGAAAATAAATGTAATACGTGACAGTGTTATAAATTAAATCGTTTCTCTCAAAAATTTACATGTTAAAGCTCTAACCCCATTGTGACAATATTCGGAAAAGTCAAAGGACTTCCAGAAGTCATGAAGGGTCAATAAGGTCATAAGAATGAGGCCTTAATCCAACGAGACTAGTGTCGGATAAGACCATGTGAGGACATGTGAGGAAAGACCACGTGAGGACACGGCAGGAAGGCAGCCATCTATAAGCCAGGAAGAGAGGTCTCACGGGAAACCAACCTTGCTAGCATCTTGATCTTAGAATTCCAACCTGCCAGACTGTGAAAAAGTAAATTTCTGCTGCTTAAGCCACTCAGTTTGTGAAATTTTGGTATGGTGGCTTGAGCTAATACAGACAATAAAATGATCTTGCAATATTTCACATATTTTGACATTGTTGTTATTAAAGGTTTTTTTTAAGATCCTATGAAAACAAATTTAAAGTTTCATATTATAGGGAAATAAATCCAGTTCTCTGTTTTTATTAATGAATTTGATGCTAATTATGAGCTAGAACATGCAAGTAAAAATAGAATGAATAAAAACAGATTAAAACAATATTCTTAGAGTATTTTTAATATCTTACTACATCCAGATAAATGTATGTTTTCTCTAATTTTATATTACTATGTCATAGTAATGGATTTGAAATCTTCTTTGAGACGTCCATTCAATCCGGCCAATATTTTTATAGGGGGACACCCAGGCTCAGGGTAGTTAAGTGATTTATTAAAGGGCAGAGTTAAGTCTTGACAAAAATGGGATTATAACTAGTCTACTATATTCAGTGAGTGTTCCTTTCTGCTTTCTTAAATACTTCCTTCCTTATAAAATGTGTTTTAGGCAATAACTGAGAAAACTTAGTTAAGTTTTATGTAGATTCAAAAAGATAAAAAAAATTATGGCTTCTAGGAGATTTTATAGTGAAATAACAGCTGATTTGGGATTATAAATGCTAGTTGCGTTATTCTCTTAAAATCCACTGTACCATACGTGACATTTACCCACTCTCCTACTCCAAGCTATATATTTTCTTTATAAAATAACTTACCAACTGTAAAGGGAAAAAATAGGGATGCTTAAAGTCACAATGGACAAGACCAGAACTTTCATGACTTAATGCACACAAAAAAACATATTTTTGCTGAAACTACAGTCTGTTGGAAATCAGACAGTCCTCCTCCAACTTAGAACTACATTATTTAAACTACGTGGCCACCACAGCAGGTAAAGAGAGAGAGGACAGAGAATCAAAGGCTCTTAATTCTCTTGGCCCACTCATCACGTTTGCTCTCAATTTATTGACAAGAACCAGTCAGATGATTCCAACCTAATTGCAAGGGCACCTATAAAGTACAGGGGATGCTATGGGCTGAATTGTGTCCCACCAAAATTCACACAAAGCCCTAACCCCCAATGTGACTGTATTTGGAGATAGGACCCATAAGGAGGTAATTTAGGTTGGATGAGGTCATAAGGGTAGGGCTCTGCTCTGATAGGGCTAGTGCCTTTATAAGAAGATACACTAAAAAGTTCATTCTCTCAATCTTTCTCTTCCTACACACTCACAAAATGGTCATGTACCACACATAGTGAGATGGCAGATGCTTACCAGCCAAGAAGAGAGGCCTCAGAATAATAACTGCCTTGGTGGCACCTTGATCTTGGACTTCTCAGCCCCCAGAACTGTGAGAAATAAATTTCTGTTGTTCAACTCATCCATTTGGGGGTATTTTCCAATGGCAACCCATGCTAAGACACTGGGATAATGAATGCTTGTTAAGTTGTCTCTCTCCTTTTCCTTTGTTATTATTGCTGCTGTTATTTTAGTTTACATTCTTATTTTACATACTGGAAATTAGAGGTCAAGTAGGACAAATTCTTTGAATATTAGTTGATTAGAAGTTCCCTTTGTCCAGAGCAAATGTGTCGCAGGTAAGCACACTTAATGTATTTATAAAAATTGTGTAGGGGCACCTGGGTGGCTCAGTCGGTTGGGCGGCCGACTTCGGCTCAGGTCATGATCTCGCGGTCTGTGAGTTCAAGTCCTGCGTCGGGCTCTGTGCTGACCGCTCAGAGCCTGGAGCCTGTTTCAGATTCTGTGTCTCCCTCTCTCTGACCCTCCCCCATTCATGCTCAGTCTCTCTCTGTCTCAAAAATAAATAAACGTTAAAAAAAATAAAAAAAAAATTGTGTATCATATGAATGTGACTTTGGGTCAGGAAAGCCATTCAGTTTATTGGCTAAGAGCCTGGACTCTGAAAGCAGTCTGGATTTGAATTCCAGTTCTATCCACTTCTAATTGAATGGCTGTGGGGAAAATCACCTTTGTGGCATCCAATTTCTCACTGTAAAGTATGGATAATAATTCACCCAGTTGTAGGGTTGTTAGGCAACTAAACTGAAATAACATTTGAAAAGTAAACGGAGCAATGTTTGACACACAGTAAGTGCTATTCCTGCGTTAGTTAAAATAAATGAAATAAATAGATTTGTCCGAGAAATTTAGAGTTGGAACAATACTTTCAAGATTGACTAAAGCTACAAAAACAACTCCGTTTTTAATATTGCGGACTTATTAAATTGATTTTTAATTTTGCATTCCTGAATATTTAGGATGCCTTAGAGAATAGTAAAATCCCATGCATGTTCCACATAAAAAGGTGTTTGACAGCCAAGTAAATGTGAAGAATTCTGCATATTAAATCAGTTGACAAAGAAGTCATTCAGAAAAGAAACTGTTTAGGTTTGTTTAGCCAAGAGATTTGCTAACTTATTTTGAATATGAAATAACTTAGCAACATATTTGAACCTCCAGGGAAACTAATGCTTCATGAACACATTGTGAAAAACGCTGTCATAGAAAAACCCTAGCATGTACTAAGGAAGCGATAAAATATGACTTAGTTAACTGGAATGTTATAAAGTAGACAGCAGGTTCCTGGGATTCTCAACTATGGTTGAAATAGGAGACAAATCAGTAGGAAGACCTAACTAGTGGCAGTTGCTTCGGGGAATCTCACTCTGTAGCTTATTATAGCTGAAGTACATGGTCAGAAGTCAGATGAGACATAAAGGTGACTTGATATTGAGTTAAACTTTGGGTTATTACATTTTACATATTCCTACTTAAAGTGAATGTTGACCCTAGGAATGACTATGATTCAGTTCTTTTTGAAGGAGGAGTGAGCTAACCCAGTGTATGAGGACCGTACTTACACTCAGCTCACACAGGTAATGACTAAATGAAAAATGAATTTAAGAAGAGAATGGAATGAATGGTTTATTAGTTAGGAAGGACATATTAGTTCCTGTATGTGTAAAGTTTACTGGAATTTTCAGAGTATAGTAGTGCCAACTGGGAGAAACTTATCCCTTAAAAAGAGTTGTCTGTGATGTGGAAAGTGCTCTTTAAATATCACTGGGGACCACCAAAACACTTTCTTGAAGTACACATGGTTATTGTGTATCTTAATGGGCTTAAATGAAGAGTTTAATAAATTTGGATCCTGCAGAAGTAATTGAAAAAGTGATTGATAATAATATGTTGAAAGCATTAACGAATAGAAGTAGCTAATTCTATGTATATCTTGGAAGGGTGTAATTATGACAGTGGCTATGTCAGCTCAAAGCCAAACATCTGGAAACATTCAGTCAATTATAACAAAATGTTCATGTTCAAGACAAACATCTGATTGAGTCAGTTTTACTTGAGTTGGTACTACCTACGATTTACATTACAATGGAGGCCCTATTATATGCGTGAAAATACATCTGATTCTCTAAGCTGCATTTTGTGATAAACACAAATCAGTTTCGTGCTAAAACTTGAGTAGTTTTGTTAGATAGAAGCTAGACAAAAGCAATTGAAGGAGTGCCCTGAGGCAGAGCCCCAAGTCCTTGAAGGGGAATGATAGAGATGTAAGCTGGAGGAGGCAAGAGATTGACAAATGATAGGTTACACATCAGCGGGTTGGCACAACATCCTGACCTTGTGGCTTGCAAAACCCAGAGCTGACATATCTAGAGCCACAGGTGCAGAAGAGCTCTCCTCTTCCAGTTCTGCCCTATGGCAACCCCTAGTCTCATACTTCATTTGCATTGCAGGAAAGGCCCACCTGACCCGAGAAACAATCCAGAGGGTTATGGCATTAACCTTGTAGGGTCAAAAACTCTCCGTCCCAGCCTGTGGGAGGAGTTTCCCAAATGATTGAAAGCAGCCTCGATTAGAGACCACCCCGCTAAGTGTCACAGCTCCTCCAAGACCAGAAAGACCCAACAATACCCAATCCCAAAACAACCCCTTCCACCTTGCAGAACCTGTCAAGGTTCTCATTCCTTGACAGTGTACTTTCACTTTAACAACTGCTTTGTGCTTGTTTCTTTCCTTCCGGCTGTCTTTATTGGCTCCGGATCCTCACCTAAATCTTCTGGGGAATCCAAGGACCCAGACCTCCATTCACAAAAGGCAGACTCACTCTCACCCCTAACATCTCGTATATTAAAAACAAACAAACAAACAAAACAATGTTGAATATAATAGAAATAGCAACGTTAATAGAATAAATCCATACCTTGTGATCTACGTTCCCCTGCTGTGTGTTCTCTAACAACCCTGATCTAGGCGGGCAAACAATGCCAGATGACAATCCAGCCACAAAGTAGCTCTTCCAATGTTACCAAATAAGGGGCAGAAGAAGTAGCCTTCAATCTTCTGGTCCCTAAATAGACCATATTCTCTCAATATTTGCACTTGTAACATGGCTTACAAAGGAACAATTATATTGTTACTTAGCATGTTACAGGTTTTTTTCATACGCCTCCCCCCCACAAAAAAAAAAAAAATATTACACATAAAGGAACTGAGAGAAATTGACTCAAAGTTGTAGAGCTCATAAATGATCAGTGCTAGACTGAAACATAGATTTTTGTTACCCTTATTTAAAATGTCATTTTAGGGGCACCTGGGTGGCTCAGTCTGTTAAGCGTCCAACTTCAGCTCAGGTCACGATCTAATGGTCCGTGAGTTCGAGCCCCGTGTGGGACTCTGGGCTGATGGCTCTGGGCTGATGGCGTGGGACTCTGGGCTGATGGGCTGGGATTCTGTGTCTCCCTCTCTCTCTGCCCCTCCCCTATTCATACTCTGTCTCTCTCTGTCTCAAAAATAAATAAACGTTTAAAAAAATGTCATTTTGTGTAAAATACAGGAAGGAATTATGTAACAAAATCCAGGTGATTAATCTGTATTTAACTCAAGTTTTAAATAAAAAAATAAAATAATGAAACTATTTGTAACAATTGATACATTTAATAACAGACACCAGAAATGACTTACTACAAAGACTAAAACTATATTTGGAGACAGTGAAACACTAAAAAGTTAACTGTAAGTAGTTTCCAATCAAATATATAATTTCCAATTATATCAGTTTGTATATGTTCAAAAGAATATGATCTTTCAAAATTGGTACTATTATTTTATTAAGGCAAATATATGCAGTAACTCTTAATTTGATTTCAGAATTGCACTCAGCAAAGTGTTTCGTTTAGGGTAGGTCTTTCAATACGCGTTTACTAAAGTCAACCAATAACAAATCATACAGGGCAATCTCTAATTTATTAAGGATTTTTTATAAAGTCATCACTTTTGGAGAGCAAACATTTTAATCTAACTCTCCAATATTAAGTTGTATAATTCAAAATGTTACCCAATTGGGCTTACCAGTGTATTAATTGGAAAACACTAAAATTACATCAGTTTTTTTGTTTTGTTTTGTTTTTGTTTGTTTTAAAGCAGTTCTATCTTCACAAAACAAGTGTCAGCCACCATCAAGAAAAGGTGACTCTAGTAGCCCAAAGAAAATGTCACCCATCATGATTATTCTAAAGTGGAAGGAAGCAAAATAAAACCCTGTAACTTACAGGCAGAAGATCAGAAATGACTATAAAAATATCTGTATCATTACCTTTTGCTCCTATCCCATGTACAGATGCATAGGCAATTAAAGAAGAGAAGGCAGGGGCGCCTGGGTGGCGCAGTCGGTTAAGCGTCCGACTTCAGCCAGGTCACGATCTCGCAGTCTGTGAGTTCGAGCCCCGCGTCGGGCTCTGGGCTGATGGCTCAGAGCCTGGAGCCTGTTTCTGATTCTGTGTCTCCCTCTCTCTCTGCCCCTCCCCCGTTCATGCTCTGTCTCTCTCTGTCCCAAAAATAAATAAACGTTGAAAAAAAAAAAATTTAAAAAAAAAAAAAAAAGAAGAGAAGGCATATCAATTGCATCAAGTCCATATTAGAAACTAATATGGAAAAAAAGGTCTTCACTTAGGATTTATTTATTGATTTATGTTTCAATCTTGATTGACAGACTGATAAAGATACTGACATTTGTGTGACTTTTAATGTCACACATACAAAGATTTACTTAAACATGTGTTTTATTTTTTTTTAATTTTTTAATGTCTATTTATTTTTTGAGAGAGAGAGAGAGAGAGACAGTGTGTAAGCTGGGGAGGGGAAAAGAGAGAGGGAGACACAGAATTTGATGCAGGCTCCAGACTCTGAACTGTCAGCCCAGAGTCCGACACGGGGCTCGAACTCACGAACCATGAGATCATGACCTAAGCTGAAGTTGGACACTTAACCAACTGAGCCACCCATGCGCCCTTTAAACATGTATTTTAAAGAAAAGCATGAAATTAAAGTGAGAAATATGTATTAAATGTATCTTACATAATCTGTTATACTTTTAATAGCCCATTTAATTTAGTTCTCAGTCTTCATTTTAATTGACCTTTCTGCATCATTTAAGACTGCTGATCGTGCCCTCCTCACAGATGTACTTTCTTCCATTGGCTTCCAGGACAACTTTCTCCTGTTGTTTTTTTTTTTTTTTTTTTTTTTTTTTTTTTTTCCCTTTATATACCATTGACTGCTTCTAATCATTACCCTCACATGCTTCCTACTTTCTCTTGGGTATTTTAATATTGAAACGTCCCTCAACTCAGTTATAGTGATCTGATGGTGATCTCATCTATTACCATCTTTTTAAATATCATTAAGACGACGGTGCTCCTAACTTTATTTCTCCAACAGACTTCTTTCCCAAATTCTTACTTTTATATATCCAGTTTCATCTAGTGAGCATTATAATTTCCATATTCCAAATGTGAACCATTAGTATTGCCCTTAAACTTGCCCCTCTGAGAGTTTACTTCATCTCAATTTGATGGCATCTGTATTCTTCTCATTGTGAAGTCTATAACCTCTTCATCCATGCCTGATTCCTTTTATTATCCAACATACTACATCTAATTCATCAGTACACTCTGTTGGATCAATTTTCAACATAGGATCTAACCATTTCTCATCAAATTTATTGCCACAACCCTGCCTGACCTACTATTATCCCTCATGCAGGTTAAGATTTCTGCTTTCTAAAGGTTTTCTCACTTCTATTTTCTACCACTACAGTCTAATTTCAACCCAGCAGCCAAGTGATCCTCAGGAAGACAGGGTAAACAAAGGCAAGAATTTTTGTCCTTAGAACGGCCATAAAAGCACTTTCCATATTTCAGTTTAATCCTATTACATGTTACTATCTGAGATTAAAGGTGACAAAGGCATTATTTCATAACGTATGGAAAGACACTGAGAAATAAGAGAAAAGAAGTCAGGCATAGATAGAAAATGTGCATCAGATTACACATAAGATGAAAAATGGACAACCTCAGAAAAATCGCACTGACCTCCGTAATATTAATCTACTGATATGGCAAGTTAATCAATTTTGGTTTATTGTGATTAAAAAAAAAAAAAAAATATATATATATATATATATATATATATATATATATATATATCTCCTTATAATAGAATTAGAAAGAATGAGGCAATTTCTTTCCTTTTTTTTTTCCTTCCACTCCTGTGAAAGTTGAATTCTGAGTTAAGCAGGGGTTTGGGTCCTAGAGAATTGGGGTTCCTATTGCTCCCAGGGTAGAAATTACAGGTTTGCTTTCCAACAAGAGGAGGACAATTTACGTCTAAGAGAAATTGTTAGTGCTCTGAAACTTTACAGTCACGTGGTTTCAAACTACTGGATGTGAGAAATTACTCCAGGACTGAAAGAAGAGGTGATATCTGCAAGTTCCTGGAACAAGGGAAATAATTGTCTAGTCTACTAAAGAACCTAGGGTAGATGATAGAAACTCATGAGATAAATTGTGTGGTTTATATAGGTAGGGAAAGACTCATCTGGGGAGACGCTGGATTGCTACCTTGACACAGGAACACAGAAGTACTGGAGGTATTTTTTTATACCTCCCTTTTTGGAAAACTCTGTAGACTTGGATAAAAAAATAAATGGCTCATTACATATTGAAATTCAAATTCCCATCCACATGTGAAGAGGAGACTCAGGAGAATTTATATATGTTTATAAAGAATAAAATAAATACAACTTTTCCTGCACCTCAAAATTACAGCAGAATAACCATCATAACCTCTGCGGTACATACAGTCCGTGAAGATCAGATGAATACCCAAAAGACTAGATGAAATTTGGACATGGGATATAGGGCCCACCCAAAACAGAAAAACTAATGTAACTATGCACTTACATTAAGAATTTGCTTTCTAGGGGCGCCTGGGTGGCGCAGTCGGTTAAGCGTCCGACTTCAGCCAGGTCACGATCTCGCGGTCCGTGAGTTCGAGCCCCGCATCAGGCTCTGGGCTGACGGCTCAGAGCCTGGAGCCTGTTTCCGATTCTGTGTCTCCTTCTCTCTCTGCCCCTCCCCCGTTCATGCTCTGTCTCTCTCTGTCCCAAAAATAAATAAACGTTGAAAAAAAATATATTAAAAAAAAAAAATTTGCTTTCTAAATGAACAAATCTGTAACCACTGAACAACATTGATGGTATAGTACACATTCTAGCCGAAGAAAAGAAAGGGAAGTGAACACACACACACACATACATATATATATATACATATATATATGCATATATATATAAATATATATTTAATATATATAAAGATATATCTTTAGTATATATATATCATATATATACATATATATGTGTGTATATATATATATATATATATATATATATATATATATAACTAGCTATCAGGAAAATTACACTAATTTTCAGAAAATCATCATTAGAATTAAACAAATCTGGAATCTTAATTGTTGAGTATCCAATCACTTTCTTAAAGGGAAAATTCCATCCCAATGTAGAAAGAAATATTCCAACTCATGTAAAAATCAAATTAAATGAAGCTAAACTAAAACTTATTTTCCACATATTTGACAGTATTCGTGACAAAAAGATGTCATCGTTCCTCTGAATGTTAAATGAGCTTCAAACTACTGCTTTTATTATTAAAAATTAATTTATACACATTTACTCAGACGGAACAGTATCCTGTATAGCATCCATGATTGTTGATCATCATGAATTTTTGGTGTTTTACAAAATTTTCTGTGGGAACCATGTAAAGTTCCATTACCAATACTGGTAAATATTTGTCTCTTTTGTCTTATGGAAGGTTCAGTTGTATGGCATGAATCCCAAAGAAAAAACAATAAATTTAATCCTACAATACACTGTTTTCTGACTAGCCCCAAACTGCTATAAATGTAACAAATACTACCAAAGAGCAAGAATTTCAATTCACTTGTTTAGTAACAACAACAACAACAACAACAACAACAACAACAAAAATTGGTGACATTAGCAAGATGGCAGAATGGGAAGCTATAGCCCCCATTCTTACACAAAGATACCAACTTAACAACAATAAACAGTCCCCAAAAAGCCTTTATGAGAACTCTAGAAATCAGTTAAGAAGGTGCTGGACTCCAGGCAAGCTCAAAGCCAAGAACAGGTGCACTGACACAGATAGAAAAGTCATTTCATAACAACTATGATAAACCTTTCCCCAAGACAGCACAGATTGGTGCAAATGAAAGGAAAAGCCCACATCAGAGCTTCTCCTTGGGAAGGAACAATAAGAATAAAATGTACATCCAATGTTTCAGCTTTTCGGGGGACATCTGAAGGAAGTGGTTTCTGTGCCTCTCGATTTGGAGTACTGATGGGGAACTGCCATACTTTTGATGTCTGGGGGCCACTGAAAACAAAAGAGCTCAGCAGATTATTCAGTGCCAGAGAACCTGAAGTACTGTAGACAAATATTGAAAGGAGAAAGAGATTACAAACTCTTAAAAAACACACGAGCAGACCTAATTAAAATTACATGTCCAAACTCAAAGACACATCCCCGGTAAAGATGTGAGAATCCTTATGAATCTTTAGCTGGGCTGATTAGTGAAGGTCTCCTATACAAAGTCAGTTTGTGAGGACTGAGAGAAGTGGCTGTTTTTCAAATGCATAAATCACGGCAAAAAAATAACAGGGTATACAAAGAAACAGGGGAATATGGCCCAAAGAATCAAAATAAATCTCCAGAAACTGACCCTACATAAATGGAGATCTATGAATTACTTGACAAAGAATTGAAAATAATAGTCTTTTTAAAAAAATTAATGTTTATTTATTTTTGAGAGAGACAGATAGAATGTGAGTGGGTTAGGGGCAGAGAGAGAGAGACACAGAATCCGAAGCAGGCTCCAGGCTCTGAGCTGTCAGCACAGAGCCTGACGCAGGGCTCGAATTCACGAGCTGTGAGATCGTGACCTGAGCCGAAGTAGGTCGCTCAACCGACTGAGCCACCCAGGCGCCCCAAAATAATAGTCTTAAAGAAGCTCCATGTACTACAAAAGAACACAGACAACTAAATGAGGAAAATAATGCATGAACAAGATGACAACAACAGAGACCGAAACTGCAAAGAAGAAAAAAAATAAATTCTAGAGCTGAAGAATATAACACACATATTGAAAAATACACTAGAGGAGATGAATAGCAGACTTGATCAATCAAAAGAAAGAATTAGTTACCTGAAGATAGGTAATTTGATGTTATCCTATCAGAGAAATGAAAAGAAATAAAAGGGAAGAAAGCTTATGGGACTTATGGTATACCATGAGGTAGATCAATAGTCACATTTTGGGAGTACCAGAGGAGAGAAAAAAGGGCAGGGAGTTTATCTGAAGAAATAATGGCCCCCAAATATCTCAAATATAAGGAAGGAAATGGACCTCCAAATTCAGTGAATTCAAAAGATCCCAACTAAGTAAATCCAAAGAGGCCCATACTGAAATATATTATAAGCAAACTATCAGAAATTAAAGACAAAGGGAGAGTCTTGAAACCAGCCAGAGGAAAAACAACTTACCACATACAAGTGAGCTCCCAAAATATTACCAGTGGATTTCTCAGCAGGAATGGAATGGAATGATATATTCAAAATGATGACAGACAAAAAAAAAATCATCAAACAAAAATATCATATCTGGCAAAATCAATCCTTCAAAGTGAAAGAGAGATAAATGCCTTCCCAGATAAACAAAAGCAAGGGGAGTTTGTCACACTGAGCCTGCTTTACAAGAATTATTAAAGGGATTCCTGCCAGTTGAGTCAAAGGATGCTAGACAACAAAAAGAAGCATATGAAAGCATAAAGCTCTCTGATAAAGGTAAATAAATAAATAAATACAAAATCCTGTAATGTTGCAATAATGATACATAAATCACTTTCAATATAGCATTAACTTAAAAAAAATAAAATCATAAAAATAAATATAACTGTGGAATTACATTAATGGATACAAACTATTAAAAAACATAATTTGTGACAATGATAGTATAAAGGTGAGGGGAGATATAAGAGTAGATTTTCTTATATGTAATTGAAGATAGTTACCATTTGAAAGTAAATTGCTACAGGAGAGTTAAATCACCAAAAGGCAGAGTAGGAGCCTCCCTATGCCAGCCACCTTTCCCCACAAAGAACAACAACTAGACATCTAACCACGAATGAAAATAGCCTGGGAAGAGTTCAAGAATTCACTTAAGGAGCTTCAGCAATGCAGTGGAGCAAAAACCCTGAGAAAACTGCACATAAAGGGTAGGAGGAACTGATTCATTTTATTTATATAATTTCATCCCCAGGCCAAGAGAGAATTCTCTAGCCCATTTCATCTTAGTGCCAAGAAGGAATTCCCTAGCCCAAGAGTGTTGCCCTCACTGGAAAGAAGCCAGCCAGGTGAGTGACTAGATTCAGGGCACTGCATGTACGTTACACTTCAGTTTCACTTCACCTAGAGCTTGGTATAGCTGAGATATCTGGAGATGGCTAGGAATAAGGAAGAAGGGCAGGGGCTACCATAATCAGTCATGCAGCAGCAAAATTCCCAAAGGCCTGAAATGCAGAGGATTCTAGCAGCCATACTGAGGACCTCAGCAATCCTTCTGGACACTGTAGAACATCATCATAGAGGACCCCGCCATGGATATTGGCAGATTGCTCCATAGATAACCATAGCTGCTCTAGGATGTCATAGCCAGCACCATCGCAATTGACCCCCTGTAGCCTTCACCATTGAGAGTCCTACAAATTTTTGCTTTCAGACTCCAGCTGCCTGAGTCCTTCCCTCCCCTCATCTCACTGGAACTGCCAGAGCCAGTGCCACTGAGGACATCATAGGCCCCAGAATCCAGTGTGGCCTCTGCACCTCAAACCAGCTTTAGTCTCCGTGGCAGCATGTGAATTATGTCTGCCCTATCTCCCAAAGCTGACCCCCATGGCCATATGCACTCTCACTATGAGCTCCTAAGGCTGCAAAAATGAATACCAACAGCCCAGCCCTTGCAGATTCTCGGGTACTCAGAGAGAACTTTAATTCCTGTCACTAACCTGCACTGCTGCAAGCAATGGCAGCTAGCCTTCGCTTCTACCCTGCCAGCTTGGTTCCCATCAGCAGCAGTCACCACCATCTTGGTGTCTGCAGCTAGTCCCTGCAGCTGCATGACTGCATGTCAACAGCCCGGGCCCTGCAACTGTTAATGTGCCATCATTAGTTCTGGCTTTGGCCTTCACCATTATGTGTGTGCCTGTAAAAGTCCATGCTACCAGCATATGCAAACCACTGGCTCCAGCGACGACCACCACTTGCCTTGGCCCTTGCCCCTGGAACTGGAGGCACTGCTGAGAATTACAACAACTCTAGCAGCCACCGTGGACCCCCTTGGCTCTTGCCACCAAGAGCCACAAGATTGTCAATGTGCTAGAATCCACATGCCTGAGCTAAGACACAGTGCCCCTGCAAACCTGGAGTCATTCACATAACCCCAGCAATTAGTGCTCCACACCACGAGTCTCAGGGCCACAAAAAGCCCCAGTATGCCTCATACAGCCCCAGTATGAAATGCATTTATAAAGGTAAATATATAGTCAAATTCAGATATTCCAATAATGGTAGTATACAAATCACTTATAACTCTAGTATGAAGGTGAAAACAAAAGAATTAAAAATAACTATAGCTACAATAACTTGCTTATGGATACACAATATAAAAAGATGTAAATTGTGGCATCAAAAACATAAAATGTGACAGGGTGGTAATAAAAATATTGAGCTTTTGTATCTGAACAAACTTAAGTTGTTATCAGCTTAAAATAGACTGTCACAATGGTAAGATGTTTTGTGTAAGCCTCATGCTATTCACAAAGCAAAAACATATAGTAGGTACACAAAAGATAACGAGAAAAAAGTCAAAACATACTACTATAGAAAATCATCATTTCGCATAGGAAGGTAGCAAAAGAAAAAAGGAACAAAGAATCTACAAAATATTCAGAATAAAATGAACAAAATGTCAGTAGTATGTCCTTACCTATAAATATTTTTTTAAATATAAATGGAGTAAATTCTCCAATCACAAGATATAGAATGGCTGAAAAAATACCCAACTATATGCTGGCAACAAAGAATATACTGCACTTTTGAAGATACACATTGGCTGAAAATGAAGGGATAGAAAAAGCTATTCCATGCAAATGGAAACCAAAAGAGAGCAGAAGTAGCATATTTATATCAGACAAAACAGATATTAAATCAAAAATTGTAATGAGAGAAAAATAAAGTCATTATATAATGATTAAGGTGTCAATTCATCAAGAGGAAATGTCAATAGTAAATAAATATGTGCCCAACATTGGGGCACCTAAATATATAAGGCATATGTTAACAGATAAGGGAGAAATAGACAGCAATTAACTAAGGGTACCTCACTTTCAATAATAGATAATCATCCATACAGAAAATCAATAAGGAAATATTGCACCTGAACTACACTTTACACCAAATGGGCTAGCAGACATATGTAGAATATTCTACAAACAGCAGCAACATGCATATTCTTCTCAAGTGCCTAATGAACATTTTCCAAGACAGATCGTGTGTTAGGACCACAAACAAATCTTAATAAATTTAAGACTGAAATCATGTCAAGTACCTTTTCTGCATACAATGGTATGGAACTATAAATCGACAGCAGGAAGAAAAAACCTGGAAAATTCACAAATATGTGGAAATTGAACAACACACTCCTGAACAACCAATGGCTCAAAAAAGAAATCAGAAGGGAAATGAAAAAAAAAAACCTATCTATATCTATATCTATATCTATATCTATATCTATCCTAGAAAGAATGGAAACATAACACACCAAGACTTTCAGGCCTTAGGAGAAGCAGTTTTAAGAGGGAATCTTATAACAATAAATGCCTACATAAAGAGAAGGGACAACCTGAATTTACACCTCAAGGAACTAGAAAAAGGAAAATAAATGAAATACAAAGTTAGTAGAAGAAGAAAATAACAAATATTAGAGTGAAAATTAACTAAAAAGTAAAAAGACAAGATAAAAGATCAGTGGAACTAAGAGGTGTTTTTTTTTTGTTTGTTTTGTTTTTAAGATAAAAAGTATACAAGCTTTTAGGTACTCTTACCAAGAAAGAAAAAGACTAAAATAAATGAAATTTAAATAAAAGAGGAGACATTATCATCAATACAACAGGAATATAAATGCTCATTAGATTACCCTGAACAATTGTATGTCAGCATATTGGATAACCCAGAAGAAATGGAACATGCAACCTATCAGGGCTGAATCATGAATAAATAGAAATTTGAACAGAGCAATGACGAATAAGGGGACTGGATGGGTAATTATAATCTATCAACAAAGTAAGATGCAGGGCTATATTGCCTCATTGGTGAATTCTACCAAATATTTAAAAAATAATTTATACCTATCCTTCTCAAACTATTCCCCAAAATTGAATAGGAGTGAACAATTTTAAACCAATTCATAAGACCAACATTACCCTGATACCAAAGTCAGATAAAGACACTGCAAGAAGACTGCAGACCAACAATCTCCATGAATATTGATGCCTACATCTTCAAAAAATATTAGCAAAATGAATTCAACAACACATTTAAATGACTATGCACCATTACTAAGTGGGATTTATGTCTGGAGTACAAATATGATACAACATACCAAAATCAAACGATGTGATGCACCATGTTAACAGAACGAAGAATGATAAAACATATGATTATCTCATGATGCAGAAACGGTCCTTGACAAAACTTAACACTTTTTCATGGTAAACAAACAAACAAAAAAATCCAACCCCCCAACTCTGCAAACAAGAATAAAAGAAAATTACCTCAATATAATACAAGCCATGTATAAAAAGTCCACAGCTAACATGGCACTCATTGCTGAAAAGCTTTCTTTCTAAGACTAGGAAGATTGACTTGTCTCACACATCCATTCAATACAGTAGCAGAAGTACTACTCAGAGCAGTTAGGCAAGAAAAACATATAAAAGTCACCCAAAGTGGAAGGGAAGAAGTAAAATTATCTCTGTTTGCAGGTGATATGGTTGTACGTGTAGAAAATCCTGAAAATTATACAAAAAAAAAATTAAAATAAGCAAATTTAGCAAAGTAGCAGGCTAGAAAGTTAATACACAAAGTAAATCATGTTTCTATACACTAACAATGAACATTCTGAAACAGAAGACAACAATCCCATTTATAATGGCATGGGAAAAATAATTAGGAATAAAACTTAATGAAGAGGCATGTTGAAAACTTAGCTAAACTCTTCCATAATATTGCTGCCTTCACATCTACTTTGTGTGGCTAAGCGGCCTTGGACTGACACTAGCCCCTCCCTTGAATGTATGCCCTGGATAACAGACCATAGTCACAAGTAAATGTAAGTTCCTGATATGATGCCCTCAACATCCCTTGGAATAAACAATCTCTTCTGCTTTGTAGCTCTTTCCCCTTGAACACCCCTTAGGTAAGATCCTCATGGAACTTACTAAAATCTGTTCTTTTGGTTTGAGTTTACCAATCCAGCCTAGCCCAGGAACCCCAAAGCACTCCTCTTATAGAACCTAATAAAAGCATGTGCCCTAGGTCCTGCTTCTTGTTCTTTGCCTACACATTGCCTTGACCATCCCCTCAAGACATATAGGACTTGTGAGTAATAAACTTCTCTAGTTCACTTTCCTTTGTGGTCTTTCTTTGAAACATGACCCACCATCCAAAATTCCAAGGATCTACTAAACAAATATTACCTTCACAAAAAATTACAAGGCAAAAGATTTATATACCCAAAACAACAAAATGTGGATGAAGGAAATTAAAGACACGGGTAAATGGAAAAACATCCGGTGTTCACAGGTTGAAAAATTTAATATTTTTTAAATGTCCATACTACCTAAAGCAATCTAAATAGTCAGTGAAAATCCCAATAAAAATCTCAATGGCATTTTTTTTGCAGAAATATAAGTAAAATTCTAAAATTCATATGGAATCTCAAGGATTCCAAACAACAGAAACAATCTTGGAAAAAAAAACAAATCAAAACAAAACAAAAACCTCAAAGGATTCAGGCATCACTCATCCTGATTTCAAAACACATTGCAAATGTACAATATTAAATGTTAAGATGTTATGGTACTTGTATAATGTACAAGTTATACAAGTTGTATACAGTGTTATGTACAATGTTAAATGTTAAAATGTTATGGTACCTGTATAAACCAATGCAACAGAATAGAAAGGACAGAAATAAGCCTTCACTTATATGGTCAAATGATCTTTGACAAGGTTGCCAGTAATGGGTAATGGGTATTTTCTAGAGTAAATGGTGTCAGAAAACTGGATATGCACACACAATAAAGTTGGACCCTATTTTATACCATATACAAAAAATAACTGAAATAAATTAAAGACCTAAATGTAAAGTTTGAAACTGTAAAACCCATAGAAAAAACACAGGTGGAAACCTCTCTATAATGGATTTGATGAAGATTTCTCGAATATTATACCAAAAGCACAGGCAAGAAAAGCAATAATACACTGGTGGGACTATATCAATCTCAAAAACTTCTGTGAAGCAAATGAAACAATCAAGAAAGTGAACAGGCAACCTACTGAATGGGAGAAAGTGTTTGCAAAACACATTTGATCAGAATACATAAGAAAGTTCTATAACTCAACAACAAAAAGTAAAAAATAAAACAATAAAGTATCTCACTTTAAAAAAGCAAAGGACTTGGATAGACATTTCTCTAAGTAAGATACATAAATGGCCAAAAAGCATATCAAAGATATTCAACATGACTAAACATCTGGGAAATGCAAGTCAAAACCACAAAGAGATATTTCCTTATACCTGTTAGGATGGCCACTATCACAAAAAAAAAAAAAAAAAATACAAGTATTTCCATCTTTGTGGAGGCATTTGAACCTTTATTTACTGTCACTGGGCATGTAAAATGGTACAGTCACCAAGGAAAATAGTATGGATGTTCCTCAAAAAATTAAAATAACCATAAGATCCACCAAACCAACTTCTAAGAATATATTTAAAGGAATTGAAATCAGGATCTTGAGGAGACATTTGTACTCCCAGATTCATTGCAGCATTGTTCACAATAGCCAAGAAAGGAAGTAACTTAAATGTCTATTGGTCACAAATGGAAAAAGGAAATGTGATATAAACATACAATATTTAGCCTTTAAAGAAGGAAATCCTGTCACATGATACAACAGGGGTGAACCTTCACTATGTAATGTTAAGTGACCTGAGCCAATCACAAAAAGTCAAATACTGCATGACTTCACTTATCTGAGGTATGTAAAGTAGTCCAACTCTTAGAACAAGAAAGTGGAAGGATAGTTGCTATGATGTGGGGAGACAGGGGAAAGAGGAGTCGTTATATAATGGGTGTCGAGTTTCACTTTGGCAAAATGAAAAAGTTCTATGTGGTCAACCAATCTTTGACAACATAGGAAAGAATATCCAATGGAAAAAAAGGCAGTCTCTTCTACAAATGGTGATGGAAAAACTGGACAGCAACATGCAGAAGAATGAAATGGGATTACTTTCTTACACCATCCACAAAAATAAATTCAAAAGGATGAAAGACCTAAATGTGAGACACGAAACCATCAAAATCCCAGAGGAGAACACAGGCAGTAAACTCCTTGATGTCAGCTATAACAATTTCTTACTAGACATGTCTCTGGAGGCAAGGGAAACAAAAGCAAAAATGAACTATTGGGACTTCATCAAGATAAAAAGTTTCTGCACAGCAAAGGAAATGATCAACAAAACCAAAAGGCAACCTGCAGAGTGAGAGAAGATATCTGCAAATGATGTTATCAGATAAAGAACTAGTATCCAAAATCTATAAAGAATTTATCAAACTCAACACCCAAAAACAATCCAGTTAAAAAATGGAAAGACATGAATAGACATTTTTCCAAAGAAGACAACCAGATGGCCAAAAGACACATGAAAAATGCTCAACATGACTCATCATCAGAGAAATACAAATCAAAATTACACGGAGATATCACCTCGCACCTGTCAGAATGGCTAAAATTAACAAGACAGGAAACAACAGGTGTTGGCAAAGATGTGGAGAAAGAGGAAACCTCTTACACTGTTGGTGGGAATGCAAACCTGTGCAGCCGCTTTGGAAAACAGTATGGAGCTTCCTCAAAGAGTTAAAATTAGAACTACCATAGGATCCAGCAATTGGACTACTAGGTATTTACCCAATGGATACAAAAATACTGATTTAAAGGGGCACATGCACCCCAATATTTATAGCACTGCTATCAATAATAGCCAAATTATAGAAAGAGCCCAAATGTCCATCAACTGATTAATGGATAAAGAAGTGCTATATGTATATATACATACCCAGTCATCAAGAAGATTGAAATCTTTCCATTTGCAACAATGTGGATGGAGCTAGAGTGTATTATGCTAAGTGAAAGAAGTTAGAGAAAGACAAGTACCATATGATTTCACTCATATGTGGAATTTAAGAAACAAAACAGATGAACGTAGAGGAAGGGGGAAAATCAGAGCGGGAGGCAAACCATTAAGAGACTTAAGTACAGAGGAAACAAACAGGGTTGCTGGAAGGGTGGTGGGTGGAGGATGGGTTAAATGGGTGATGGGTATTAAGGAGGCACTTGTTATGAGCACTGAGAATTATACGTAAATGATGAATCACTAAATTCTACTCCTGAAGCCCATATTACACTATCTGTTAAAGGTGAAAACGTTCTAGAGATGTCGCACAAGACACATATAGTTAACTCTAGTGTATGCTTAAAAATGGTTAAGATGGTAAATTTTAGGTTATGTGCTTTTTACCACAAGAAAACAAACAATGAAATAGCACTTTATGTAACTATATGGAAAATTTTCCAAAGTGTATATTTTAAATAAATGTGATAAAGAATAGAACATGCTATCATTTGAATTAAAAATGGGAGAAAGACTATACATTGTTTTTATGTGTAAATATACATTTCAAAAAATCTCTGAAAGAATAAAAAATAATTTTCCTAGGTGTTACATAAATTTCTACCTACTATTTTGATGCTAAAAGATTTCAATGATATTAGAATATAGCTCTCAAATACTGTGTCTGAGGAAGTGCAAAGTGCAAAGTCATTAAAATGCAAGCAAAGCTTTAGCTATGGTTTGTGTTGGGTAAAGGGAAACATAAATATTTTGATACATGCCGTAAAACTCTTTATGCACGAAAATAAGATAATATTTTTTTCTTTTCCAGAGAAATTGATAAAAGTAAAATCTGGATCTGGAGATCACAGAGAATGAGACACTATCAATTATATGACTATAAAATAAAGAAGCATTGAAAATACAACTCTTGAGTTACTTTTATCTCTTTTAAACAGAGTTCTTCATTCATTTCACCTTTTAGTCACATTTCCTGATGTTATCTGTAATGCAGATGGCAGTCAGGACATTTTGAACAAAAGTATATGAAGGGGCACAAACATAGTAGGCAATCTTTTTTTTTTTTTTCCTGTGAATGCATGTCTCAAATATTGTTTTAGATATAGGACTGAAAGCGTCACAGAAAAAAATGGTTGACAAAATATCTGGTTTCAGTTCTAGACAAAAATGGAAATATCCAGTGGTCATAAATCTGTGAATACAACTTATTGAATACATTTTTCAAGTCACTGCAGTGAGAAAGACTAAATTGAAATGAGTCTCTGTGTATGCCTGTTTTGTTCCACACTATGTGAAAAGGGCCCACCCTGGACTCGGTCCAAATTGACAGAAGAGCTATAGAAGAATGAGAAATTTTAATACATCTGTTAGCTGATAATAATTAATGGCCATTCTCAAACTCTTTAAGAAGTTTGAGATTTAGTGTCTCACCACTTCTGAGTAAATTTATCAGAGACAGTTAACTGATGTTTCCACAAGGAAAATTACCAATATTAAAAAGACTCCTTGTTAGAAGTTGATTATCGATGTAACCAGTAGAGTAAGGATTTTTCACATTATCCAGACTGTATGCTTATGGCAAATACTAGTTTACGTGAAATATAATTTTATTTAGCCTCATGACCTATTTACTGAAATGAATTCAATTTGATTGACATAGTCATTAAAATTGTGGGATTCAGGTTTCTTTTATCTATCAGGGTTATTACAAAAGTATTTCTTTTTGAAAGTCATCATTATAAGAAAGCTTTACATTAACCCAATTTTCTCCAAAGTAATGGTATATCTGTAGACCAAAATCTCCAACAGGAAATACAAGTCTATATATTAATGTTGCATCCATAGAATAATTGCCATCATATTTCAAGTTGCACACTTTTCTTCAAGTTATCTTTATAGTAGTTGGCAGCTACTAAGTTTTTGTAAAAATAGTTTATGAATACACAAAGATTCACTTGTATTCTACTTGAAATATTAGTGAATATAAAATAACTTTAAAAATGTAAGCAATATTTAATCTACAATTTTATATGCCTATAGGTAATTGCATTAGGCTCACCTGAGTGTGAGAATTTTTCTACTCACTAGTTATGATCTTGATCAGTATTTTAATCTCAGAAACACTTGCTAAGTACATTTCACTGATTACAATTATGTTAATATTTTTACTTGAAAATGTACTTAAAATAAGCTAGAGTTTTTTTTTTTTTTTTTGGCTGAGGATTTTATATCAAACATAATGACAAATAAGGCTGTGTGAAAGAGAAAAAAAAAGTCTTAATTCTAATAAAATCCATTATTCTGAACTTAACTGAAAATCATCAAGTATTACCTCAGCCCATATAATACTAATATCCCCAGCATTTTTGGACATGTTCAGTTTACCTTCAAAGTAAAAGTATTGACAGTCATATGAAAATATTTAGCAGCGTATTTATGTTAACGCAATAGATGGAAAATATTTCTCTCCCTTTGGTTTACTAAAGACCATGGGGGAGGGGAAGGGGAAAAAAAGAGAGGGAGAGAACCAAACCAAAAGAGACTCTTAAAAACTGAGAATAAACTGAGGGTTGATGGGGAGTAGGAGGGAGGAGAGGGTGTGTGATGGGCATTGAGGAGGGCACCTGTTGGGGGGAGCACTGGGTGTTGTATGGAAACCAATGTGACAATAAATTTCATATTAAAATAAATAAATAAATAAATAAATAAATAAATAAATAAATAAAATAAGATACACACACACACACACACACACACACACACACACACACACACACAAAAGACCCTGTACTCTTATGGTTCTCTTCATTCCTCTCTCATCAATCTAGTTTCCTCTTTATTCTCTTACTTCCCAAAGCCTCAACTTTCTCATTTACTCTGGTGACTTTCTCCCTAAGAAGATCTCATTATCTTTCATTATCTTCTTTGTCCTAATGAATTCAAAGCTAATATATCTTGTCAAGATCGATAGTTTTTTACTGGTGCAGGAAAAATATTTACAAAAGTTCAGGGAGTTTTTTTTTTTTTTTTCAGAATACTAAATATTGTTAATAGTTTCAATGACCATCTACCATGAATGTGTATGTATTGAGGCAGTAAGTCAGATTTAACAATGGTATGCAAACAGATGCCATATTATATTAGGTCTGCCCTTGTAGGATTGTTTCTAATTTGGTACAACATTGTGAAGACACTTTCATTGTTATGAACATCCTCAATGCAGAATATTGGTGTTTGTGAAAAAGTAGATTTCAAGTAATTTTAGGAAAGAAATGGCATTTGGTTATTGTTGAAATCTTAGTATGGGTGTCTTAAGATGCAGTTCAACTTTGAGAACTGCTATTATCATAATGATAGATCTAACAATACAAAATTGAATTTTAAACTTTCTCTGCATGTTTGCAATTATCGAACTCTTTTAGAAGAGATCAACAACAACAACGAAAAACCAGTGAAGCAAATTGAAGTTGCGAATAATTTAAAGCAATAGTGCTCAAAGCATAATCAAAATTTCTTACTTTGTTCAAATGTTTGCCTATTTCTATTTGTAACTGAAAATGATGTATTAGTCACAACATGAACATGCTTAATTTACCCCATGCATAGAAAGTAAAGTAAAATAAAGTCTTGATCGTTCTTATGCTGAGAGAATCATGAATTTAAAACTCGTAATCTTTAAGGTAGAAGAGAAATGATTATTGTGTTTACTTATATGAATACAAGTATGTAATATAAATTTATGTAAACTAGAGCAGTGATATTGGAAGTATTACATGCTACAGAATGTTGGGTATATAAAAAGAAGAAAGAAGGTCCTAGAAAGTTCTAAAAAAACAAGTTGTATGTTTGATATTAAAAATAGAAACAACCTTTCATCTTATTCATTTATAAATTCAAAACTTAATTGCAAGAATTTAAATAAAAATACTACTTTTTGACATTTATGAATAATATATAGCAAATTACAAACTAGCATGTGAAAGGAAAAATAATGTTTGCTACTTGGTGTGTGTGTGTGTGTGTGTGTGTGTGTGTGTGTGTGTGTGTGATAGCCAAATAACTGATAAGTGTGCAAAATACCTAACCCCCAAAATTCAGTTCTGTTCTATGGTTGTCAGGGAAAGAAAAAAGGATAGAAAACTGATCTGCACCTATAACTTAAAAATTCAAATAAAACATTCCATAAAAGCCAGAGATCTTAGGTTAGCAATTAGTTTTCATGTTCATTCATACCAAATCGTCTACAAATTTCAAATTCACCTATTGCATAGTGTTCTAGTTCCCTTTCTACATTTCAGGATAAGGTGCTAACGAACTATGAAATGAATAGTTTATACTAGAGAGAAAGAAAGCTCATGAAATATTCCAAACTAGAATAATCAGCTATAAAAATTACTGAGATTTTATATAAAAAAGAGGCAGAATAACCCGATGTTAAGAACGCAAGCTTTAGAAACAGAATAAAAAGGGTTCAAATCTTTGCTTTAAAATTATCATTATACATATAGATATTAATATTTATATTTAATAATATTTTGGTAACTTTTCTTTCTGCATTTTACAGAAGGAAAGTTGTGAAAGAGATACTAATGTAAGTTTCTTTTTAATCAAATGGAATAATCTATGCAATGTTCCTGGCATAGCTCTAGTATATAATAAGTATTCAAGAAAAGGAAACTCTTTTTTATTAGACATGCATTATTGTTACTTTCATAGTTCAGAATCACTAAGCTTTTTATAATACAGTATCATTTTACCACTACATAAAATCCCAGTACTTATTTTGTCTTTCTAGTGTTTTCTTTATCTTATTTTATTGTCTTTCATCTAAAAGTATCTTATTGAGGAAGAAGAATCAATAGTGGAGGGAGGATGAGTCATATTACCAAAATAATTTACTTTCCATTGGATATTCTGATCTAGTGGATATTACAGTGTTATTAATCATTACAGGATTTCATAAGACTCAAAGACTGATAGGCTTAGCTTAGATCTCATAAAGTTTGTCATTAAATTTTGAAATTTGCATTATTAAATCAGATCAATGAAGACTATCACCTCACAATAGCTCTATATAGAATTTTTTTTTAATCTACTGTTTAAGGGAAACCATTCAGGGAACATCAAAATCTTTACTTTTGCTTTAATTTTAGTAAAATATATATATATATATATATATATATATATATATATATATATATTTAAAAATATATGCCAGGAACATTGATTATTCTCATTAAAACTGAATGTTGTTACTTATTTTTAGATTGGCATCATTTGTCTCAGAGTTTTAACCGAATTTTAAACACAATCATAAAGATAATTTAACCATAAAATGCACACATAGTATCCCCAAATTTGTATAAAAACTCCCTACTACTATGAGTTTCCTAGAAAAAAAAATGTTAAAGTCCAAAAGAAATAAGTTCCAACCAACATCTTCTAAATCTTATCTATAAAGTTACACACACACACACACACACACACACACACACACACACACACAAAGCCTGGAATTTATCCTCCTCACACTTTACTGTTTGTTAGTTGTTGCAATATCTTGATGACTCTGAAATAGGTCTAGTCAGTAAAATAAATAAATTGACTTCAGGGGCACTCTGTAGTTTTCCAGTCCCGATAGATTTCCCATCAGTCTGCACCAAACATACATAAAAGAAAGCCACAATCCCTTGGTGGAATATTTTCCCCATTTGATTAAAGATCATCATACACTATTTGTGGGGCTTTTTTTTCCCTTTCCAGTATATTGTAAGATGTGCCTTTTATTTGAAAGTAAATGCACTTGTTTTTGAATTCCACAATCTGTCACTTTATTTACTCTAGGGCTAGCATAACAAAGTACCACACTGGGTGGCTAAGAACAACAGAAATTTGTTGCCCCACAATTCTGGAGGCCAGATGTATGAAATCCCTGTGTCAGCAGGGCCAGGGTCCCTCTGAAATCTCTAGGGAATGATCTATTTCATGCTTCTCTCCTAGCTGCTGTAGCCCAGGTGCTTTCTAGCTTGTAGAGGGGTCCATTCTTTTACCTTCTCTTAGTATTCTTCCTGTGTGCCTTCACACGGTCTTCCCCCATGTGTGTCTGCCTCTGTAACCCAATTTTCCTTTCATAAGGATGTCAGTCATGACTGACATTAGGGCCCACCCGAATGACCTCATTTTAAATTGATTATCTCTGTAAAGACCCCATTTCCAAATAGGGTCACCTTCTGAGGTACTGAGGTAAAGATTTCTGTATCTCTTTTTTGAGGGGATACAATTCAATTCCTAACACTCACCCAATCACAAGTAATACTGAGATATTACATGTAAAACACATATACCATGTGGTAGGTTACTTCCTAAAAAAAAAGTAAGAATCAGGGATACACCCCACCTCCCTGTGGAATGGTGAGGATTAATGCAAGATGCCAAAAATGTTTATTTAAATACAACTTTAGACAGAAACATTATCCATTAATATCCTTATTTCTATTTGATATTGTATTTACTTCATTAATTTTATGTCCTTCTAACCCACAAAATGACTGCATGCTGGTTATCTGGTGTTGCGGCATTTCCAGTTTTAGCATAAAACATATACTCAATAAATATTTGTTAGTTATGAGATGAATAGGTATGTCTGAATGAGGAGGTAGTGACTGCTTTAAAAAATATTTTACATATGTTAGTATTTTTTATAGTTTCTTTTCACTGAAGACATAACACATGGTTAAATTACGGACTTCTGCATTTGGAAAGATGTTTGCAAAATATTAAGCCATTAAGCCCTCCAATATGACATACCATTTGACACTTATTACTCCAATTTTAACAAAGTCCATCCATGCAATTGTGGCTTCGTTATAAATGTAGTCTCAAATAAGAGTATTTCAGGATACTCTTTGGGTTCCCAAAGTAATCACAACTATCAAATGCAAGGACAAATTTGCTACTATCACAATTTTTAGCAAGATGGTGTCAAAGTGTTCAGGTAATGGCATCAGTTTTGAAGTTACAACGTGTGTATCTATTATGTACTAGTTTTATAAAGTTAAAGAAACCATTCAAATCTTACTAATGTTGTGTTTATAAAAACAGTGATGGCAAGAATAATAGACACATCACAGTTTTGCTAGGGGGATCAAATAATATAACTTACACAAAAGAATTTCTTTGGCACTATGCAAGTAGCAGTTACTATGTATTTTATCAGAACTCTTTGTGAGGGTTGTTGAAATTCATGCATTTTTAAAAAATCTATAATCATGACAATTAATATTTCTGGGAACTGGACTCTGTAAAATATATCTTATTAATGGAAATATATAATACTTTTGCCACAAAGAGGTAAAAAATCTTTTTTGTAAACGTTGAAAAAAAAATAAAAAAAATCTTTTTTGTAAAATGTTAGGCTCTAACCTCAAAACATTCAATATCCTAAATAACTCAAAACATAAAATATCCTAAATACAAAAAAAAAATACAAAAGATTTCCCATGATTTTGGGAAAGATCTTAAGAGAAACCTAAAGTCATTCACCTTGATCTATCACACAAAATAACTCACATGAATTCTAAAATTTTATACATATGCAGAATTAGAAGTTTTTGACCCCAAATTACAAAATTTCTACTAGAGTATATTTAAATTATGCAATTTTATTTATCTCATAAAAATGAGTGTAGGTAGTCCAGAGTTGTTACAATGGTCCAACAGAATATCTTTCTGTTCTACCGTAGGCTTTCAATCTCACTCTTGCAAACACATTAAAATCTAATGCTGCAGGTCTAGGCACAAAGAGGAAGAAAAAAGGACAAATATAAAAAGGCAAAGAGGTAAAAGGACATCCTTTTTAATGAATCTTTGCATTTTTATGAGAAAGGAACATATACCCATGAATTTTGAAATGTTATTTTAAATTAAGAATAGTGTCACATATGCACTCCATGCACACTTGTGGCAAAGGATCTTGGGTCACTTTTGTCTAGAAGCAGTTAAAGGAAAGTATTAGGAAGAGAGATTGGGTCAACCATCACAGAGTGTCAGCAACATTAATTAATTAAAAATTAATGGTCCACCATAGAATTGTGTTCCTAAAGCAGTTACATTTCTGTTAGAATAACAATTTTGCCAAATAAAAGTAAAATTAAGTCTCGACCTTAAGACTTAAAGAGTAAAGTCACATATACCAAAGACAGCAAGATATTTTGAATTAGCCAAAGATAAAAAGTATATTATTTTGAAAAGACCATCCATTATTCAACACCTCACTTCTCGGTAACTTCTCAATAGCAACAACAGAAACCTGAAGATGGGGGGAAACATCCTCAAAGTAGTGACAAAAATATAGTGTGTCCTATAAATTAGATACACTGAGAAACTATGTCAAGAATCAGAGTAATATAAGAAATCTTTCAGAAAAACAAAGCAGAATTTATAACTAATAAATCCTAAGAAAATGCTAGGATGGAAGAAAAACTATCCCAGATGGAAGTTCAGTGGTACTGAAGAGGAAATGATGAAAGCAGCACATATGAGAAAATAGTTAGTGGAGGGGAAGGAATAAAATGGAAAAAAAAATCTATTAAAAAAAAGAATAAAAGAGAGAGCAAAGAGTAGGATAAACGTAACCAAACAAAGCCTTAAAATTAATCCAAGTGGGGCGCCTGGGTGGCGCAGTCGGTTAAGCGTCCGACTTCAGCCAGGTCACGATCTCGCGGTCCGGGAGTTCGAGCCCCGCGTCAGGCTCTGGGCTGATGGCTCAGAGCCTGGAGCCTGTTTCCGATTCTGTGTCTCCCTCTCTCTCTGCCCCTACCCCGTTCATGCTCTGTCTCTCTCTGTCCCAAAAATAAATAAACATTGAAAAAATAAATAAATAAAACTCTCTTTAAAAAAAATTAATCCAAGTATACCAGTAGTACTGATAAGTAGAAATGATGTGTATGCTCCAAAGAAAATGTTACACCGGATGAAATATCAAATCTAGCTTGATGCTGTGTATGAGAAATGAAATGGAAATGCAAAGAAACAGCAGTGAAAGTGAAAGAATGGGAAAATTTAAAGTAAATTATAATTGAAAGAATGCTGGAATCGTTACACTAATTTCAGAAAAAAAAATGTTATAAAACATTACAAGAGATAAAGAATGTAGTTCCCTAATGATAATGGCTTACTTCATAAGAAGATGTAGGAATTCCTATGATGTACATTCTCAGTAACAAATGTTACACACACAAACACACACCCCCTACAACTATGAGACAGAAAGAAAGGGAAAGAGAAAGAGAGAGAGAGAGAGAGAGAGAGGCAGAAGCTGTGATGTCTTTTATGACTTAGCCTCAGCATTATTTCTGCCACATACTACTGATCATCAAAGAAGGTACAAAGACTCCTCAGACTGAAGATTGAACATAGACTCACCTTTGATAGAGGAATGTTAATATTCTATGATTAAGTTCATGTGGTGTATATTGGGGTGTTTGGCTGGTTGATAGCAATAAATAAAATAAAAAAGCTAGTAAAACTACATATGTTTAGATTTTTTTTTTTTTAATTTTTTTTCAAAGTTTATTTATTTTTGGGACAGAGAGAGACAGAGCATGAATGGGGGAGGGGCAGCGAGAGAGGGAGACACAGAATCGGAAACAAGCTCCAGGCTCTGAGCCATCAGCCCAGAGCCCGACGCGGGGCTCGAACTCACGGACCGCGAGATCGTGACCTGGCTGAAGTCGGACGCTTAACCGACTGCGCCACCCAGGCGCCCCACATAGGTTTAGATGTTAAGTAAAACTTTCAAATATATCTTTCTGGCTTAAAGAAGTAATCATTTGATGTAAGAAAATTTATAGACTTGATTGATAATAAAATATTACCTCATGGTATAACCACTGTAATAACTACAGACCTATTCTCCCTAGACATACCTCTTTTCATATCACTGTCTTTCAAAATCTTTATGGCCCCCATGCCTAGAAAGAGTAAAATACTTATTTCTCATCAAAATCAAGAGTCTTTCATAATTTTGACCTCAACTTTTTTAAAATAAGGTTTCTCTTCTAATCCTCTGTTCTCTATGTATCTTATTTTTACAGACTTTACAGAGATTCACAAACACAAGCCAAACTTTCTTGTCTTTTTATTATTAATCACACATTTCTCTATATGGAATATTACTCTTCACCATTAGCATCTACTAAATTCTACCAAACTTATAAGATCTATTTCAAATTTTATCTCCTCAATGAAATGCTCTCTGGTTCCTCCAACTCCAGGTAAAATTATTCTTCCTGTTTCTGTTACATGCCCAAGATTACATATTTTGAAAAACCTGCAATAGCATGTATCCCTTGTTATTTCGTTTTACTGTGTTTGTCTTTGACGTCAATGTTTCAAGATTGGAGAATATGTGTTATACAACTGATATTTTCTATAACATACAGCATCTATTGGAAGTCCAGTAACTTCCAATATGTAATGTATGTATGGCAGGATCAATTAATCTCTGTTAAATTTATTTCACCTTTATATTCAGTATGTACTCTCAACACTTAGAAATAAAATCAATCTTTTTCACAAGGTACAATTCTAACTTCCCCACATCAGAGTATACGGAGATTTCTTTAGTTTGAAGTTTTTATTATTCTCCCCTTCCTCCTTTTTCCTCCATTATAAAATAACTTGAAAATTAGCATTTTCACTTTTTTGTCCTTTCATCGGTCACAAAAAATCTGGTGTAACACCATGAGAGGAATGAACAGCATACTCTAAATATATTTAACCTGATTACTAGAGAAGAGAAATATGCAGTCAATCCTTTAGGGGAAATGGCTGTTTTTGATGTATGAAACATACAAGAATAGTAAAACTGAAAGTCATCAGCTTGACCAGCTTAATTTCTAACTGACATCTAAATGACTCATGCTTGCACACCTTTTCAAACTCTTTATCTGTTACTGCTAGATTACTCCAAAGGTATATAAAACTACACAGAATAAGTGACAAAGATTGTTCAACAATGCAAAAATTCCAGTTACATTTTTTTGTAAAATGTCCTTTAATGTTCAAAACCTCTATTTAATCTACACAGCTCTCACAGTGTTTTTGCTCTTTGCCCAGTTTGGTCTTTCTTTCTCAGCAGACAGAAAAAAACGTGCATTGTCTAGTACGGGGTGTTAATTTCAGAAGTTTTCAGTAGATTTACCACAGTAACTGGAAGAAGGAAACTCACTCGTGTTTTACAGTCCTGGTCTAATCCCAGAGCTGTGTGATGGGAAGCATCAGAGGGGAGTAGATTGGGCTGATGGACTTCAGCACCAATATCTTTCCATACAAATGTAGAGAACAATTATTCCCTCAGGTTATAAACTTTTTTTTTATTTTCACCTTCACTGATCCACCATTAGTTGCACAAATCAAAAGCAGAATATTTGCTGCCTCTGTTTCTGAAGCTATGCATCCTGTTTTCATTATGCTGTTTTTGAAAAGTTATTTTCTAGAAAACTATCTTTAAGAAGGTGCAAAAAATTGGGGCGCCTGGGTGGCGCAGTCGGTTGAGCGTCCGACTTCAGCCAGGTCACGATCTCGCGGTCCGTGAGTTCGAGCCCCGCGTCAGGCTCTGGGCTGATGGCTCAGAGCCTGGAGCCTGTTTCCGATTCTGTGTCTTCCTCTCTCTCTGACCCTCCCCCGTTCATGCTCTGTCTCTCTCTGTCCCAAAAATAAATAAACGTTGAAAAAAAATTAAAAAAAAAAAAAAAAGAAGGTGCAAAAAATTTAGCTTAATACTCCATACTGGCAATGAGCCACACTTAGTGCATTTATGTGTTCTCAGCTGAGTGTGATAGATTCCATTATTATTGTTACTATTATTATTCATTCACAAGGTAAAATAGATTGCATAAATAATAGCCACACATATATTTTTAATAACAATCATTTAGTAACTATTAAATGGGACATAGAGAAGAAATGGTGGCTGTGTCTGCAACTCAGATGACAGAAATCTTGCATATTTCTTCGGACTGTACCTTTTGCTCGAAGCAACTAGAAGTTTGTCAATAAGTATGCAAACGTAAATTGTGTATGTAGGTTGAAATGCAAAGGCTAACCTAAAACGTGTTTTACCAACTCCCCATTCTAAGCAACTTATACATATTATTTCTTTAATAGAAACATTAGAATGTAGAGGTTATCACCAACCAATTCACCATCATCATTTACAGACAAGGAAATGAAACTACAGAATTGTTAAATAATTTGCGCCAAATACATGTCATCAGTGGTAGTACCTGAGTTATACACTCAGTCTGTCTCCAGAATTTGTACTCTTTGACCACTACACTCTCACTGAGTCCTTGTCTCTCCTTCTCATGTTGCCATTTAGCTATGTAGTTAGGTGAACCCTTTTCTATCCCGAGTGATGCCTCCATATGAAAAATCATAAAGTGATCAGTTTTACTGGCTTATAGACAGGAATTCTATAACTTGACTACATGGAGCAAAAAACCTGTTAGAGTAGGAATCTATTGTATCTTTAAATGTATCTTTAAATGTATCTTTAAATGTATCTTTAAATGTATTGTATCTTTAAATGTATACTTTTGTAAATATGGAAATTTTAGGGGCGCCTGGTGGCTCAGTCAGTTAAGCATCTGACTCTTGATATCAGCTCAGGTCATGATCTCAGGGTTCATGAGATCTAGCCCTGTGTCAGGCTCTGGTAGCATGAGCCTAGTTGGGATTCTCCCTCCCTCCCACTTTCTTTGCCCCTCCCCCCATTCCGTCCCTCTCTTTCTCTCAAATAAACTTTAAAAAAAATATTGAAATTTTACAGGCTGAAATATAAGAGAAAACCAATTTATTTATTTTCCAGTCATAAAAATAAAAAAAAAAAAACTTTTGTGGTAGATAGTAATGTGCATATCTTAATATATGAATCTGATATTGGATCTATTTTTCCTTTATCTACTTGGAAAGGAGATTCTGCTATTATTCACAATTACCATAAGATATATTTTTATGTTATATCTTTGTTTGACAACGTTTACATTGAAATACATTTCCTTCCATAGGTTCTTAACTAATAATACACTATCAGGAGGGGTAAGGAGTAGAAATGATAAGCTCAACAATTAGGGTCCATCTCCACTGATTGCCTTTATTTTAACTGTTGTTAGGAAGAACTTAGGAAATTACTGTGCAAGAGGAGGCTCGCCTCTTGGTTGCCCGAAAACAGTCATTTGTGATTATTTCAAGGCATTGCCACCTGGAGTAGAAAACGCTTCTCTATGCCAAGGTGCCAGATTAGACAGATCATATCGCTTCAAGTCCAAACATCTGCTGAGACAAGGTTGAGTATGCTGTGAAGTCCTATTGGCTACATTTTTTAGAACATGTGTTTCGAAATTTCATGTGCCAATTAGTCCATAAAATATTTATTGAGTCTCTAATATATTCAGAACATTGCAATAGTCACTGTGGGCAAACAAAAAGTAGTAGATAGTTTAAAATCTACTTCTCTAAAGATTTATTTATAATCTGAAGCTAGAAATAGTTTCAAATGTAAAACAGATGTGACCTTGTCCCTGAGGAACTTACAGGATAGGCACTTCTGAATCAGAATCAAAGACATCCTGCCCAATGTAGTTTTTCCTTCTGTAGTATATCATCATCTAATCCCTGGTTGAATAAAACCAATAAGATCTGTATCTTTCTGTCTATCTAAGATGAAACCATCTTATTTTGGGGGAGAGCTCTAACCATTAAGAAGTCTTTACACCATTTGTTCTTTGGTGGACAAATGGCCTTGGTCTACCCATAGCAAAAAAAGAAGAGAGAACATCTTTGCAAACATGTGAAGATCACCCCTTCCTAAAAATATGTCACTTCTCTATTTTCTAAGTCCAGAACTCTAATTCCATCATGCAATCTTCTGAGGTAACTTTTCAATACAGTATTATTTTCTTTTTATTTAACTCCCTTCAATCCTTGATCCAACATGTATTATGTCTATTTTCAAACAATTACCTCTCTGGCATTATCATTTTTAGTAAGGTAAAATGCAAGATTCATGAATCAACTAGGCTCCACTTGGAGTTAAATTTTTTTTAATTATTTTTTGTTTAGTTACCCTTGGGTGGGGGAGGGCAGAGTGAGAAGGAGACACAGAATCCAAAGCAGGCTACAGGCTCTGAGCTGTCAGCACAGAACCCAACAGGGAGTTCAAACCCATGAACCATGAGATCGTGACCTGATCTGAAGTCGGACTCCTAACTGACTGAGTCACCCAGGTGCCCCTTGGAGTGATTTTCCATGAGATACATGTTCTGGATGAGGATAATTTATACAAAAAACCTGGAGGTACACACAAAGGTTTTGCTCCATTCTCACAAAGGACGATGAGAGCAACTAAGGCTTAAAATACTTCGAAATCAAATAACCCTTAACATAAGAAACGAGAGGGATGGAGTAGAGTTGAGCTTGAAAGAAAAGCAGAACATGATGATCAAGTTTTTGATGGTTTTGGCAGTAGCACTTGCAGCTTGAGGTGCTGTTTTGTAAGAGCAACAGAGGCTAGCAGGTGCTGGGTGGGATGTGGTGAAGTTATAACGAAAATAATTCAGCTAATGTAATTCAGGCTACCTCTTGCACCTTCTCTCGCACTAGACCAGAGTGAGGTAGGACAGGATAACCACTGCAATGCTGACTATAGTAACAGTCTCAAAGAATTAGACGGTTTGCCTAACTAGAGTAGGAGATCGTACTTATTTATTTCAAGTTAGAGAGGAACAAATAACTCCATGTGTCCTGACAAGTCATTGTCCCAATGACTAATTGCTTTCTGATGCAGTTTGTCATTGCTCTGTGCAGACATTGTATGCCAAGAGAGAATATATATATATATAGATATATATATAGATATATGTATATGTGTGTATATATATGTGTGTGTGTGTGTAGCTTAGACCTGTAACTTCCATTTTTCTCTGATGAAATATTTAACATCTGTTAATATAATTTTTACAGACCTATAAATTCAACATATTTTCAGAAGATTTCTTTTTACTTTACTCAATCCCACAGCTTTTTCCTTTAATATTTAAATGTTATCTTTTAAGTTCTAAGTTTCCAAAATACCGTTTCTAAAAATCACCACTTCATCAGGAAGTCCTAATTTCAAACAATCATTTTGGTAAATTTTGTCATATGGTTTTACACTTTTCAAAACAACGTTTTATCATCGTAAAAATTCATGGAATTTCTTATAGTTTCATTCTATAGACAAAAACTCAGGATATAGAAAACAAAGAATATAATGTTTTGATCTGAATCCAAACCTGGAAGTCTAATACTATTCTTTTTATTCTGTCTGAATAGGTTTTCTTCTTGACAAAAGAGACTGACAAGTCTGTTTAATCTTTCATATTGGCCACAGTGATAACTTCCTATTAAATATTTCATACTGTTGTACTGATAAAGAATACAAGACATTATGCAAAACTTGGCACAAACATGATTCAGGAGAGCATCTGCTGAAAAATAGAACAGTTGAGAGCCTGGAACCCAGCGCACAGCAGTGCTCCCTAAAAGACAAGCCAGACAACTCATGTATTCGGTGACGTTACTGTGGCTTCTCTAATGACATTCTGCTCTTATCCTTACAGTAAACCTCTGTGTCCCAGCTTCTGGGCAACGTTAAAGTGATAGGACCAATCTCCCACTAATCTGTCCTAAGGATATCACCTCATCTATAGCTGTTTAATAAATAAAGTACCTCTTAGTCTGAGATCATCAAATTAAAGTTAGCTTTTAAATGTTTATCGAGCACACTCATTAACAGTTCTAACACATCATATTTATATTGCCGTGGACAGAACTTCATGGGGAAAAAAATGATATTGCTGTAAAAATGATTTTCACCAAAACTAGAGTTTTTGAAATAAGTTAGATATCGATAAGGGCATCACTTCTACCGAGAGTCCCAACCACTGTCTGATGAGTCTTCATCATTTGGAAAGAGCAAAGGTTAATGATTCGAGTATTTTTTTTTTAAAGTTAAAAATTAGGGGCGCCTGGGTGGCTCAGTTGGTTAAGCGTCCGACTTCAGCTCAGGTCGTGATCTCCCGGTCCGTGAGTTCGAGCCCCGCGTCGGGCTCTGTGCTCACAGCTCAGAACCTGGAGCCTGCTTCAGATTCTGTCTCCCTCTCTTTCTGACCCTCCCCCCATTCATACTCTGTCTCTCTCAGTCTCAAAAATAAATAAACGTTAAAAAAAATAAAAAAAAATTAAAAATACAACTTAAAAATTATATTTTGAATCTCCCTTAGTGGACTGTGATTGTTGTCTTCTGATAATTCATACCTAGACCTTTTCACTGGTTCTCTTTTCTGAAGAAAAAATTATATAAGAGCTCATTCACTACAATTAAGGGGAGCTCACCCTTCTGGAGCACTACCCTCCTATCTACAAAGACATGGTAATAAATACACATTTTTCCTTGGAGATATTGGGATAGGGAGGGTAAAAATATTTATTCTGGTCAGCCTTTCTAATGAAATTACAAAGTCTTATAATAAAAACGACAAAAAAATCGAACACAGGAATATGGTAGAAAAAAAGTGTGTTGCACACAAAAAAAAATACATTAAGAAAGGAAAAAAAATCCATTACCAGAATCAGAAAAAAAAATGGTGTATTAAAATTTAAAGTAAAGAATGTGGATGGAATCAATTCGATTCTTCTTAAAGTTGAAATAGATTTACAGAGGAAATGTCCACAAAAGAAGACTATTCTTACTCACAGATATGTTCAAAATTATGGGTAAGAAAAAGCTTCAAACCTGCAAAGATCCATTTACATGCAGATCACACACACACACACACACACACACACACACACACACAAGTTAAAGGTACAATTTAGGCTAATTTCTTAAAAAATAATGATCATTTAATAAGGGAGTATGTTTTTTATATTCAATAAACCTTAGACTTTAGGGCATTGAATACATTGTCACCTTCTGCAATGAATCCAAAATTACCTCACAGAGCATGTGCTGTGCAATCAGAGTCGGATTCAAATTCAACTTCTGCCTCTTACTAAGAACGCAATTTCACCTATTGGAAATTCAACTGTCTCACCTGCAAAATGAGGAAAAATATATAGAGAGAGAATAATATACTTGACAGACTTCATTTTCTCCAAAGTGTACTATTTGGTGCAGAAGTAGGTGGCTATAAATGGTAATAATTAAGTGACCATGAACTTTACAGTATTTTACATATTTTAACATGTTCTTCTGGCTATCAGCTTAGTCTTATATATATATATATATATATATATATAATAGAATTATATGATATACACATTCAGCATTATTTCTGTGCATTTTTACTTAAATATGTACAAATATAATATATTTTTCCACAATAAGCAAAAGTTGAAATTATCATTCATGGTAATAGTATTTAAGCAGAATTTAAAAATTTATTAACTCCTATTATTAACAGACTTTCACAAAGTGCCTTTCCCAGCCTAAATTTCTTTGAATGGGTAAAATTGTATTTAATAATAAGAAAAGATATATACAGTATGATCAGTGTTTTCCCTCTACTGAATAGGTGAATGAAATTAGAAACCTCAAGACTGACTAAACCTCAAGACTGACTAAACCAACTAAACTCAGAATGAGTCTTTCATGAATATTGGGCTGAGGAAAGCTTGTCTTTAGTAATCTTAGAATTTAAAGAAGCCTGTATACATAAATTTATTCATCAATAGATCTCTATTTCAATGCATCTTGAATTTATTATACATTTTAATAAAGGTTATCAATTCAACCATCCAAATTGTAGCTTACCTCCCAAACTGTGGTTGATTTTATCTATAAATAGGTAAAGAGGACTAAGGTTTCATTATGTATAGGACCAATTATGTTGTTTAAATTGAGTACTCAGTGAAGTTATTATGAATCCAGAGGCTAACAAAGGAATTAATGAGGCTCCTGCCTATAGTACTCTGTTCTAGGAATTGGTTTGTGTAAATAATCAAGGATAAGTTCACACAGAAATGGCTATGGTCAAAAAATGAGAATGGAAAAGGAAAAGGATAACAGAATTGCATGCTGATGATGCTGAAGGACCATGAGGCCTGGCCTAGTAGACGTGAAAGATAAATGGAGACAGATAAATGGGCCCACTGATCTTCTAAATGGGACCAGGGAATGGGAAAATATTTTAGTTGTTTCTGGCTCAGGCAGTAGAACTAGAGCTAAACTACATCTAAGAGGAGCAAAAAACAGAGGTCTCAGAAACAAAGCAAAAGGAATTTCGAGGGAAAAAATCCATACAGAAAAAAGTATGAGCCTTCATCTTAAAATTACAGTCAGGCAGTCAGTAGGACATATTTTGGAACCACTGTCTAAAGCCTAGGATAGCTATATTTCATCAATGCATAGTTCAGTTTGAAGATAATGGGGTGAGGAAGACTGCTTAGGGGAGCATAGGTTAACTCAAGCATTAGCACAACCATGAAATAGTTATAGGTAATTGTCTACGAAGTAAAGATATCTGTGCCATGCAATACTGTGAAACTATATTACAAGGGAATTCTCAGTGAGACTCATTGCAAAGTTCTAGATGGGAAAACCATATACAGCTGAAGTTTGAGGAAATGGAAGTATTGGGCTCATCAAACGTTACATTCTAGGTGACTGTACCCAACACTGGGTGAGCTAGAATGACAATTGCTTGTCTGCAGGCAAAAAAGAAATTGGCTCTATAGCACTCCCTATAAGGCACCCTATAAGACAGTATCGGAACCAGATGGTGGAAAGTAAAATATCTTGTCCAAAAAGCAAAGAGAATGGGAAAAAATGTTAGCTCTCTGAAATTTCGAATAGTGGTAGCCCAGGACAACACCATGACAGGAAAGGAGTTAACACCCACCCAAAGCAGCTTACTTTTTTTTTTTAAACTTGCCTAAACTTGTCTGAAAAGAGTAACGGCAAAAAAAAGAAAAAGAAAAAGAAAAAACAAGAAACAACCCACTAAAGAAAAACAGAGCAAAAAAAAAAAAAAAATTCTGCTGCCATTAAAGAAATACAAGTACCTCAAGGGTTGGGACATTCAGATTTCTGGAAAGGGAAGAATGGGGTGGTGGGGAGGCCCGTACTGTGGAGGTGCTGTGGAGATACCAGGGTTTGTAGGCATCAAAGCAGCTTCACCAGTCAGAAAACTGCTAGCAATGAATCTCCAACTGAGATAAATTTAGGACCAAAAATAGCAAATCATCCTTCCACTGGATGGAGAGTTTTAATTTTTTTTTTTATTTTAATGTTTATTTATTTTTTGAGAGAGAGACAGACAGACAGAGTATGAGCAGGGGAGGGGCAGAGAGAGAGAGGGAGACACAGAATTGGAAGCAGGCTCCAGGCTCTGAGCTGTCAGCACAGAGTCCCATGTGGGGCACGAACCCACAAGCTGTGAGATCATGACCTGAGCCGAAGTCAGATGTTTGACTGAGACACCCAGGCGTCCCTAGATGGAGAATTTTAGCGCAAAAAGATACAGTCCCTGTCTTTGTGGTGCAGTGCTAAAATACCAGAAGATTTTACTGAAAACTGGAAAATTCATAAATAATTGGCAAAGGGCGGGGCAAAGGGAAATGTGAATGAATACATTTCATTTGAGGGGTACCTGCTCTAATTGAAGGTGGTTGTTATCAGAAACTCATGTTTCTATCATCATTTAGGAAGAAAATGAACACACACACAAATATTACAAGTAAGATGGATACTAAAGGAAGAAAGCCTCCAGAAAGCACTATGCCTGCAACACCAGAATAATTATCTACTTATGTGTTTATTCAGTTTTACTCTTTCTGGAAGACCCATCCCTGCCCTTTCTGAGAAGGCAGTATGATGAGAGGATGCACCTTTCACTGCTTCCACTTCAATATGGTACATGGGGTATCATCCTAAACTCTTATTCAGAGATTTCTCCCAATTCAGGTTAAGTGTATAGGTTGTAGACTCTGGAAAACTATTTCAGACTGATTGGCATCCTGGTGAGATTGACAGCATTGACTTAGTTGATGAATATTTGCTGATGTCTTTTAACTACTTATTCATTCAGTATATGAGCACTGAGTGGCTCCTTTTTGCCAGCTCTGCCAGGGCATTCATGACTCAACTGTGAGCAAGACAGTATTCAACTTCATAAAACATACATTGGAGTCCGTGAGATAATATTTTTTTCCTTTTTTGTGAGCAGTTGAGAAAGGACACGGACAAATCTTTGTAGGAGAGGACCTGGTCACCAAATTGAGAGGATAGGCTGCTAGCTAAATCAGCCATATAAATATTGAAAATGAAAAAAACTGGGTCATGGGCAGTATTAGAGTCAGTGACAGTAATCCAGATGCTAAAATCGTCACGTAATGAGGGAGAGTTCTCCAAGTGTTAAGAGATGTCTGCAGCAAGGAGAGGTGATAGGTAGTAGAGTTTGATGACATGATATTCAGTCAATGCTTTTATAGTGAAGGAACGGAGATTAATCAAAATGCAGCATTGGAAAGCAAGTGGGTATCATATTCCAAGTTCAGGCCCAGTGTTTTTGAAGGATGGGGAGAGAAAACAACCATCTCTTGAAGAGCTGAAAGGGGTGCCTGGGTGGCTGAGTAGGTTGAGTGTTCAACTTTGGCTCAGTTCATAATCTGGTGGTTCATGAGTTGGAGCCCCTCATTAGTCTCCCTGCTGTCAGCACTGAGCCCACTTCTTATCTTCCGTCTCCCTCTTTCTCTGCCCCTCCCCAGCTCACTCGCATGCTCTTTCTCTCAAAAATAAACATTAAAAAGAGAGGGAGAGAGAGAAGGCTAATCAATTGGCATCTTACCAACCCCACATCCCAATTCAAGTGTCATACTATATTTTATATTTAGAGATTCAGAAACAGTAGATTGTATAACTTAAAAACTGAATGTCTTTTTATTTCAAACCCATTGCGCTTTCCACTATATTATTGTACTTTTAGCAGTGACAAATGAATCAGTTACATAACTATATACAGCTTTAAGTGACTGTCACATTCTTCAGGGTTATCAATGAATCATCTCAGAAGTATTGTAAATATGGAAGTAGAGAGACAACCTATTAGGTTTCTCACTATTGTGTATCTTGTCTTCCATTCCCATGAAAAGGCACATTGTTCTCAAGATATTTAATTGTTCTAGTGACCATTTTTCTGCAGGCCCGGTTACTCACATGAGATAAAATCTGATAATATAAATTACTTGAAAGACTTTTAGTTGTACCCCTGCCAGGATTCATTTCTCTTCATATGAAATAGCAAAGAAATTTATTTGCATCTTATTGATTAACAGCAGACTCTGGAACCAAACTGGATTCAAATCCCAGACTGAGCAAGAATTCGTTGGATAATCGTGGGCAAATTACTTTACCTCTCTACCTCTCAGTTTTTTAATGTGAAAAAAAAAAAAAAGGAATAATGATATTATCTATCTCAGAGGATTATTGTGTGGATTGAATGTTGAATATATGTAAAATGTTTAGAGGACCATTTTACATACAAAAAAATTGTACGGAAGTACATGGGTTTGAACTATGTAGGTCCACTTACAGCAGCTTTTTGATAAATACAGTATAATATTATCAATATATTTTCCTTATGATTTTCTGAATAAAACTTTCTTTTCTCTAGCTCACTCTATTGTAAGAATATAGTATGTAGTACATGCAACACACACAATGTGAGATAATAGATTATCAGAAGGGTTCCAGTCAATAGTAGGCTATATGAGTAGTTACATTTTAGGAGAGTCCAAATTATAAGGGGATTTTCAACTGTGTGGGGGTCAGTGCTCCTAATAGTTCAAATTCTTTAGATATCTACACATTGGATTTCTCTTACCAGTTTACACAAAGGACCTTTGCTATAATGATCATTCTGAATTTGGGTTTTCTTGAAATTCTATCATTTAACAAAAATCTACTTTGTTAAATTCTCTCCTTGTCCTCTGATCCTTTCTTTGGCTCCAAAATTGTCACTGGTCAGCGAACACATGTTGAATGAACAAATAGTTATTTTGCTTGTCTTATTAGCATTGTGGAGCCTACATTGAAAATAGCAATTAGCTTGATTCACAGTGTTACAATGAATCTAACTAAACCAATTTTCTCCATTACAATTATAGGTCCCAGAGTACACAGGACACTCCTCAGGCACTTACCATATTCTGAAGAGTAAACAGTATTCACTTTTTCTTTGCTGCTCTAGCAGTGATACACAATTATGAGTGAGAGAGAAAAACAAAGCCAAACAAAGCTACAGCAACACTTGTCTGGAATTGTCATTGTGTGATAAGCACAGAGGAATTGTCTTAGGTTGCAATATTTGCCACATTTGCAATATATAATAAAATACTAAAGCTACATGCTTAAGTAGCAATACACTACTTAGTTTAATATAACTAGGATTATATTTAAAGCTATAATGCATACATCATATCTTTTCCTAGAAAATCCCACTGACATTCTAAAGAATTTTTGAAAATCTTTGAGAAAACATCAAGGGAAAGAGGAACTCTGAATACAAAATTACTAATGTTAAGTTCAGTAAGGGCTGCTGGTTTAGGAACTGCAGTTGGAGAAATCTATAAAACAGGTGTAAAAACCAAGAGCTAATTCAGCTATGTGGGGCCTGATCTGGGGGATGTTTCTTAGACTTCGTGAGTTCAATGAAGATTATCTTTTTCAGTTTTGACTCAAAATGGACAATGATTGCCAAACCCCACTACCATCCAAAAATTCAGAGACAGAAGAGCCATTCAGCAACCATAACCCAAGTCAGAAAGAGACCAAGAAATGACAAAAATTGAGCAGCAGAGAGAAGTTAGTGTCATATAAAGACTGTGGTCATTCTGGAGAAGCATCACTGGAAAACAAAACAAAACAAAACAAACACTTTTTGGAAATACCACTGATGAAGGGAGAATTTGCAATGTGAACCTCAATCGGTTGTAAATTGACTGAACATTCCCCAAACTTGATGTAAAAGCCCAAAGACAAGGAAGTGATCGTGATATAGCAATTTTGGGTACTCACTGAAAAAGAATGGAAATGGCTATGGGCATGATAATAAGGAATTCGATTTAAGGAATGTTTGTATATTTCAATTATTTATGCCATGGCTACCATCACAATTAAAAATGAGAGTTGATAAATACATGTATTTTTACAAGCACATCTGTTAATAATACAAATTCTTTATTTGTTTTAATGTTTATTTTTAGAGAGACAGAGCCCGAGTGGGGGAGGTGCAGAGAGAGGGGAAGTCAGAAAATCCCAAGAAGGCTCCATGCTGTCAGCAAAGAGCAGACCTGGGACTTGAACCCACAAACCGGAAGATCAGGACCTGAACAGAAATCAAGAGTTAGACACTTAACCGAGTGAACAACTCAGGCCCCCCTACAAATTCTTTGTTTTATAATTTTCTACAAATAATACTTTTAAAGACTTCAACAACTCTAAAAGGAACTGACCTTTTTTCATTTCCAAATGAATACTAACTTGTGTTTTATTTTTCTATTTGTTAAAGAAACCATAAACCCTTTGCATTTAGTTTCTAATTACTTTGTTATTCAAAACATGCATAGAAGTTAGCCATCATAAAATAGTTAATGAAAAGGGCCTTTATCAATGGAATTTTAATAGGAATTAATTAGCATTGCTATATACACTTTAGCTAGTTAGTAGCTTACTAGATATTTACTCTTTTATGCCTTTACTATGCCAAGGTCTACTCCTAGGGATATGGCTGAAGAAAAGAGATCCACAGAAAGAAGTAGAATTCATTTTATATACTCAATATGTGATTTTGTAAATCTTACAGTGCATACAAACCACTCTCATGGATGTATGCTTAGAATTTATTCAAAGATGCCAGTTACACATAATTCTAAACATTTTCCTGAGAATTCCTTTCATAACCATAATTTTTTCTCTGTAAGTTGAACATCCTTCACTCATAAAATACATCATTTATTTTTATTATTTGCTGAAGTGGATTGAAATACTGATCTCTAGGGTACCTGCGTGGCCAGTTGGTTGAGTGTCAGACTCTTGATTTCTGCTCAGGTTGAGTGTCAGACTTTTGATTGTGACTCAGGTCAGGATCTCATAGTTTGTGAGATTGAGCTCCACATAAGACTGTTGACAGTACAGAGCCTGCTTGGGATTCCCTGTCTCTCTCTCTTTGCCCTTCCCCTGCACACACACTCCCCCTCCCCCACCTCTCTCCCTCTCTCTCTCTCTCTCTCTTTTCTCTCTCAGAATACATAAACTTAAAAGAAAAAGAAATACTGATCTCAATTTTTATTCCTCATACCAGGTCATGTATTCATCATTGGAAAGGTATACTTCCCTACCCCTTGACTTTGGGCGTGGCCATATGTCCTGGTACAATCAATAGGATGTTATTGGGCATGATATGAAGAGAGGCTGGAATTGAGATCATGTGGTAAAGCTTGACATATGAACTCTAGAAATTCTGTCTGTGTACCACAGAAGCAGAGAGAGAGTTACAAGGAATGGAGTACAGCCCCTACCCACCCCACCCCCTCAAAGAAAACAAACAAACAAACAAACAAAAACCTCAAGAAACTTTTGTTGAGCCAAGTTTCCAGATAATGACTGCCTGAGTCAGTCACCAGCACAGCAGGCTAAGCTATGCAAATTCATTTTGAGTAAATTCATAATCTCTCAAGATCACTCACAACCTTACTTCCGGAGCAGTTTGCATCTGCAACCACTCTGGTATTGCATACTCCTGCTTCTAACCGGAAGATCTTTTTTAAATGACAGTTTTACAGTGATTATAAAGATGTAGAAACAGGGGCTGCTGGATAGCTCAGTTGGTTAAGTGTCCGACTTTGGCTCAGGTCATGATCTCATGGTTTGTGGGTTAGAGCCCTGTGTCAGGCTCTCTGCTGACAGCTTGGAGACTGGAGCCTGCTTCAGATTCTGTGCCTTCCTGTCTCTCTGCCCCTCTCTCGCTCATGCTCTGTCTCTAAAATAAATAAACATTAAAAAAAATTTTTTAAGATGTAGAAACAGAACTTCTACTCTATGTCTGCCGTTGTGAGTAGCCATGTGAAGTTTGTATTTGTGTTAAACAAAGAACACGAAAAGAGTAAATTTTAACGGGTAAATGTTTTTGCTTTGTGAATGCAAATTTTAGTTTTAATATAAGTTTATCGAATTTGAGTATTATCCAGTTTAATTTACACAATAGAATATTGATTATTACTGATTAACACATGCTTATCTTGTGGTTATTACTAAAAATTATTTTGCAATTTATAGAGAATCCTTTTCGGATGTCAAACATGGTAGCTAAGTTTCTAAAGAAAGCCATCCCCCACATAGAGCTCCTTTAGCCTGGGCCCTAGAGCGAGGCACCTATAGAACTGACCCAGCCTACCTGGAGCCAATCTGGACCAAACCACAGCCTGCAGCTGAAGGACAGTCAATTCACATACCAGTAAGTGTGAGAATAGAGGCTTATCTTTTATAAACCCTCAGTGTTGTTGCGGTGTGTAATTTAGGATTATTGTGGCATTTGTGTACCGAGTCAGGTACAGGCTTTTCAGACTTTTTATTTACTGCTCAAATTGTTTTATCCACCATTTCACTTTACACAATGTTTCCATCACAGAAAGGTCTCAGGGCTTATCTGCCGATTGACTGATAACTCAGCTTTAGACAGTTGGAATTTACAACCCCACTGAAGAGAAAAGGAGCCCACGTGAAAAGTTATAACAATGTAGGATGCTATGTGATTGTACACGTGGTATGCACATGATGAACACTTAGGGTTAAAAGGAGGAAAGAAATAAGTGTTATCGGTGACTTCTGTAGGATAAAATACAGAGGAATCTGTGAAGTTTGCTGAAGAAACAAGTTTTAGACTGTATTTAAAGAATTATTAGCATGCTTAGAGAAGGAGGGAGGTCTGCAGAAAATGAGGTGTATACCTAGGGCATGACTGAGCACAGCATTCTCAGGGGTAAGTACCTAGTGGAGAGGTATCTTTGGGAACATGCTGTACTGGGGTTCAAGCTTTGCCTCTTACCCACTTAAGTCATTGGAGCAAAATTAGTTAACATTTCCAGACCCTTTATTTCTCTTCTCTGTAAGTGAGCTAAATAATACTTCCTTTTGGGACTATTTTGAGGATCAAGTGATGTAGATTACAAACTGGCAGGCATATTGGATACATCAGAGACTATTAGTTCCCATTGCTCCATTGATTTTTCTCTCATGTCCCCATATATCTATGTTTTGCTGCTCTGTTGTCTAATTTTCATTTCTAAGCTAAAAACATAGTTACATTTCTAATGTTCAGCCATGAACTGGGAGATGGGTAACAGAATGAGATTCTGGTATTCTTTTATTAAATTTTACAGGGTAGCCAATAACCGTCATCTAAACAGTAATACCAAGAGAGTCAGTCTATGACTTTCTGTGTTTTCTCAGGTGTGAATGAATCAGGGTGGGTAATCACTGGTGAGAAATGAAAAAGCCCTTTGTGTTTCAAAGTGTTTCTTTTCAAGTAGCTCAGTAAGCTAGAATAGGAGGTGGCAAAAGCAGTGGCACAGAGTTAACAGACACATACGTGCTCGTGCACCCTCATACTCACATACTGTATCTTATCACAGCATTTTCTGAGGTTTAAAGGACTGGTGCTGAGACATGTTCAAGGTTGCACTGAAAAAAATTCTGTTGCACAGAACGTGTCCTTAGAGACAAACATACACTGAAGGATTTCTAGGTCAAGAACAAACGCTTTGAAAGAAGATGCTTTCTGCTTTCATAGTTTTATTTGCTATATTGTTGTTCTTGTTGTTTTGCATCTCTATAAAACATTATACTTATAAAGTCGTTTAAAAAATAATTTTCGAAAGAGTAAAGTTCTTACCTAACCTGTGTCTGACAGAAGCATTCATTTTCTTTGGCCGACTCTCAATTTAGAAATTTTTTTTAATGAACATAATTCAAAATATAAAAGCACGTATACATGAATAATGTATTGGAGAAACATAACAAAATACCTCATAAAATCCCTTTATTGAGATTATGCTTCACATTTTTTAGGTAGATGGTAGCAGAATGGGAGAAGCTCAGTCCTGAGCCCTAAGGGGGTTAAAAAGGCCATTAACGCCAATGGAGATAGAAAAGAAGACAGAGAACAGGATTTGGGGAGAGCACTAAGCTGTAGAATGTCCTCCCTCAGTTATAACAACCATCAGTGAACTCTAAGGTTGTAAGGGAAATAGTCTTAGGAGCAAGAGGGCTCAGAGAAATTATTGGGCGCGACAGGGCAGCATACCAAAAGCAGATATCAAGAAACAAAGTTACACGCAAAATTATTATATTTTCAGGATATGAAATAATATTCAATTTCTACTGAGCAGCTGGAATGAATTAGGCAAGGTGTAAGCATTTGGTTTGATGGGGGCATTAGAAGACTTTTTAGTCAAGATTTTTTGTACTGGAAAGATTATGTGAAGTAATTTGGGGAGGGGCACAGTTGATTGGGTTTTTGGTGGGGATCAAAGCTGTTCTCCCAACCTTCACATCAGAATCACCTCTGTGAAGCCAGTCACATAATCTAAGATTGAAGTCACAGTTTCAGTTCCAGTAAGGGTAGTTTTAAAGAGAAAAACATTTAATGAACATAGTGGGGACTAGAAGAAGCCTAAAGCATAAGGCATACATACCACCAGGGCTTGCCTCAGGGACACTAGACCCTTCAGCAGTAGGAAAACTCCAAGCTGCGTATATTCAAAAGATGGGGGGAGAGGGGGCTTATAATCTGCAACAGGGTGGTTTCTGTATTGGTCCAAATTGAGCATACAGGGGCACCTGGGTGGCTCAGTCAGTTAAGCAACCAACTCTTGGTTTTTGGCTCAGGTCACAATCTCGCAGTTTGTGGGATCGAGCCCTGTGTTGGGCTCTGAGCTGACAGCACAGAGCCTGTGTGGGATTCTATCTCTCCCTCTTTCTGCCCTTCCCCTGTGCCTGCAAGTACATGCCCACTTTCTCTCTCTAAATAAACTTTAAAAAATTTTTTTTAAATGATGCAAACAGATGAAAGGAGGAGCAAAGCTGTACAAAGGATATGCTGGAGAAACACCAAGTATAACTACTTTCATATGATTTGGGGTGCATCGAAAAATTAAGATAAAAGTACAATAAAATTAAATCAAGATAAAACAATATAAGCAGAAATTAACGTATTTGTTATATTTTACTTCTGTTAAATTTACTGAAGGAGAAAAACATTTTACCAATGTTAAAGTTTTTTTTTTTTTTTTTTTTTTTTTTTATTTAGGCTTTGCTTATTTTATTTAAGAAACTTATACATAGACATTTAAATCTTGCCTCAAGGACTCCTCTATTATATACATAAGGTACATCCTCACCTGGGGGGGACTGGGTGGCTCAGTCAGTTAAGCATCCGACTTTTGATTTTGGCGCAGGTCATGAATTCAAGGTTTGAGACCGAACCCCATGTTGGGTTCTGTCGGGGATTCTGTCACTCCCTTTCTCTCTGCCCCTCCCCTGCATGTATACATGCTCATGTGCTTGCTCCCTCTCAAAATAAATAAATACACTTAAAAAAAGATACATTGTCAACTGAACCCATTTGGTGCCACTCAACGTTCTCTCTGCATCTATTGGTGAGGTCACAGGTACGTGACAACTCTCTAATGATGCGTCCTAGCTCTGCCTCCTACCCTCTGCCCAAAATTCAATTTTTTTTCTGTTTTAGTGTCTCTAATTTCTCCCTTACTGCTTTATTTCCATTTTTTTCTCCTCAGATGTGATTTTCCTTAGACTATTTGCTAGGCTCTTGATTTGTATGACATCATCTTTGGGTTTTTCTCAATGGCATGAAAACTGAAGACTTGTGAAATCCTGCCCCGACGCCAGACCCATTGGCTTCAGTTCCCTGCATCTCTATCCAGATCACTGGCCTCCAGGTACCCACTTATCCAGGAGGGCCGTTTCAACACAAAAACTACTGTATTAGAAAGGTCATAATTTTTTTTTTTTTTTAAACTGTCTTCTTTTTTTTTTTTTAATTTTTTTTTTTCAACGTTTATTTATTTTGGGGACAGAGAGAGACAGAGCATGAACGGGGGAGGGGCAGAGAGAGAGGGAGACACAGAATCGGAAACAGGCTCCAGGCTCTGAGCCATCAGCCCAGAGCCTGACGCGGGGCTCGAACTCACGGACCGCGAGATCGTGACCTGGCCGAAGTCGGACGATCAACCGACTGCGCCACCCAGGCGCCCCGAAAGGTCATAATTTTTAAAGATACACATTGATTTCATTCTCTCTCAAGCATTCTAAAATCAATTGTTGAAATTACCATAAAAACTTTTTTAAGTCACTACCCAGGATGGAAAGCTTTTTAAAGGCAGAGAATGTTTTTTCCCTAGCAATGGATACAAAGACCAACACATAGGTAGGAACACAGAGGCAGAGTTTAGCAAGTATATGACCAACTTGATATGACGAATGAATAGAACCAAATACCTTCCAGGGCATCTTAACAACATATATGAAACACTGAGATCAGAGTGAGTAGGGGTCACAGAATTTTAGTGCCAGCAGTATATAAGCCATTAAACTTCTCCAGGGAAGGCTTGTGAAATCACACTCTGACTAATGAACTTTGACTACAGTTTATCCTGATTTTCTGATACAGACCTTTCTTTTGACAATCAACCTTCTCTGGTATCCGAAAATAACTGAAAACAGATACTAATCTATATCTTCTGATTTTACCAAAATTTTAGCTTTGCATTTCTCATAGAAGTTTCGCTTCTGAACCTTCGCACTCTGAAAACTGGTTTCTAATACTGTAGTGCTGAGTTTTCCAATCTGTTTCCCTCCCTGAAATTCTAACCATGGCATAAGCAACCTCAATTTATCACTGACATCATCATTTATTACAACCCTTCATCCTAACCACCCACTGCCTTTTAGTGTCCTTTCTTTTTACTTATTTATTTTGATGGCCTGCCTAGCTCCGAGTTTGCCTTGCATTCCCGATTTGCCTTTCAGCCAAGTGGCTAGTGCAGACTAAGGGGCTATCATCATCCATCACCATCAGCAGGCTGCACATTACTCACGGCATTTCAAATGGATGGTGCACTTCAGTTTCTTACATCCCCGATGCCTTTGGTCTCTCTGCCAATAATTCTTCTACTTTAATACTTAAGAGGCACCCAAAAGTTTGGATGTCTGCATATCTGCTTCACAAGGAAGCATGGTGCAACAGAAGAAAATATCCTAACTTCACGTCTCTTCTTCCTCTTTTGGTGGATGAGTGCAGACATGTGCTAGAAATTCTCTGTCCTTTGGTGGTGAAGGACCACCCCTGTACGTACTGATGTTAATCTTCTTAGTGTGGGAGATAGTATTTATACAAAGATACAAAGTGTTAATCTTTCAGGTGAAAGGAGGTTCCAAGTCTAGTTAACTACTTTGTTCATTTATATACTACAACCTTCAAAGAGCTGAAGTGCAAGTTATTCTCACAACATGATCGTATTTTGTACCTGGAATAGAGTTCAGATTGTGAAATAAGCATTAATTATGCTAAACATAGAGTGCGTTGTGTTCTATTTTTATTTTTGCCACAAAGACGTGAATCTGTGTTCACTGCTGCAGTCCCAGTTGCCACAGATAAATTCAAAGAAAGGAAAGCAGTAATTTCTGTATTTGATAACCTAGAATGCTTATAAACAAAAGTGTCTTAATCCTGAGAGGATGGGCATTAACTATTGGGAGATATAACTGTAATTGACAGAGATTACCATGTAATCTGTACTTCCTAATAGTTTCATAAGACTAAATATTAGGTCTCAACGAAAAAATTATTTGCAACTACATTTTTAGATTTCATTGTATATGTCCTCAATAAATAGGGTAATTGAATAATTTATTCTACAAACTCTTTATATAGTGGGGAGTGCCAAAATAGTAAAAATTGCATTTTTTCTACATATTTTTTCACTTGGTTGAATGATTCTGTTGGTGATCTATGAAATAGTTCTATTCAAAATCTAATTTCAAAACTAAAATTTCTTCTAACATTCATGTACATTAAAGGAAAAAAATTGAGCCTTGAAATAATTGTTAGAACATGAAAAATAATTTAGACCACCATTTGCAATGACGTGGATTGAGTTAGAGAGTAGTATGCTAAATGAAAGAAGCTAATCAGAGAAAGACAAATACCACATGATTCCACCCATTTGTGGGATTTAAGAAACAAAACAAGAGAGCAAAGGGAAAAAAGAGAGAGAGGCAAATTAGAAAACAGACCTTTTTAAAAGTTTATTTATTTATTTTAGTAATCTCTACACCTAGTGTGGGGCTCATGACCCCGAGATCAAGAGTTGCATGCTCTTCCAACGGAGTCAGCCAGGTGCCCCCAGAAAACAGACTCTTTTTTTTTAATGTTTATATTTATTTTTGAGAGAGAGAGAAATAGAGCATGAGTGGGGGAGGGGTAGAGAGGGAAAGGGAGACACAGAATCCAAAGCAGGCTCCAGGCTCTAAGCCGTCAGCACAGAGGGGCTTGAACCTGTGAACCACGAGGTCGTGAACCTGAGCTGAAGTCGGACGCTCAACCAACTAAGCCACCCAGGAGCCTCAACAGACTCTTAGTTATAGAGAACAAGCTGATGGTTACTGGAGGTGATGGGGATTAAGGAGACACTTGTGATGAGCATCTGGTATTCTATGGAAGTGTTGAATCACTATATTGTACACCTGAAACTAATATTACACTGTAAACTAACTAGAATTTAAATAAACACTTCAAAAGATAATCTAGACCAAAAATAATCTAGTATATTCACATACTTTAATCAATTTCTCTGTCAGAGCTGTTTCCCCAATACTGTGTCAGTTTTAGAAAAAAGTTTCTGAAAAATGCACCTTTTTTTTTTTGGATAAATGGATTTTTATGTCTTTCCCCTCCTCCCACCAAATCGTGTCTACTATCTTCTTCAAAGTTGCATTTAATGGGTAATGACAAGTGTACATCTTCAATTAGCACTTCTCTGTAGATCACAACATTGTTAATTGAAAAAAAATATATTGTTTAGCTAGGAGCTAAGATGTCTGATAAGCTCATAGCAATTTAACCTAAATGGAGAACTTTCCTAAAGTCTAATTTATTTCAAAGAAAAATATTTAAATATTCTATCTAAAATATTTGTGCAAGTATTGTATTCGATCTCTATTCCTTTGATAAGTAATTTTACTGAGAGGGGCACCTGAGTGCCCTGGGTGGCTCAGTCAGTTGAGCGTCCGACTTCGGCTCAGGTCATGATCTTTCGGTTGGTGAGTTTGAGGCCCATGTTGGGCTCTGTGCTGACAGCTCAGAGCCGGGAGCCTGCTTCGGGTTCTGTGTCTCCCTGTCTCTGCCCCTCCCCTGCTCACATTCTGTCTCTCCCTGTTAAAAATAAATAAACGTTAAAAAATTGTTTTAAATAATAATTTTACTGACAGAAGTCTCCAAAACATTATCTTTATTTGGATGAAGCATTAAGTGTATTATAATTTAGGTGCTGCCAAAGCATAGATCTTTTTAGTTCATTACATTTTGGTTTTGTAAAAACTATTTAACTGTTCTTCTGCAAAAAGTGTGTTTTTATATCACTGGGTAGAGAAAGACTTTGTTTATATTGTAAGATGACTTCTTAATTTCACATATACTTATGCCAAGTGAAGTAATAACTGTTAATTATTGACCCCATTTGGAGATAAGAAACTTCACAAAGTTTTAAATGATACCAGTTTTACATCAGTTCATCAGACGCCTGAAATAGAAATTTAGTCATTATCAGTACTTGTTTGATTTTTTTCTCCATTCAATTTAAGAACTCAAAATAAAAGTTCTGGAAATGTATTCCCCTTGCCTTTTTGTATCACCAAAGGAAACATTTCTGATGGTCATGTCCCAGAAACACAAGCCCACTAAAACTGATTTTAATCATACGAATATAGAATGTTATCTCTTGTCTATCTATACTTTACCACAAACCAATAAGATCCCATTATAACAGCAACACATTACAGCTGAAAGATTTTGCAAGACGGAGATGCTCCCTGAGGAGGAGGTATTTAAGCTTAAATATTAAGCTATTTAAATAGCTACATAGCTATTCAAGAAGGCTATATCTATTTTTAAAAATTGAATCAATAATTGGTAACTTAAGAAAAAAAAATAAAGCATCAAGCCCAAATGGTTTCACTGGTGATTTCTACTAAACTTAAGAAGAAATGATACCATTCTCCATAGTCTTTTCTAGAAATAGAAGCAGAGGAAACACTTCCTAACTCTTCTATGAGGTTAGTATTATCCTAAGACCAAAATCAGATAAATATATTACAGAAAGGGATAACTATAGACCAATATTCCTCATAAATATAGACACAAAAATACTAAACACAGTATTAGCAAAGCAACCCAACAATGTGTAAAAGGAATTTTTTACCATACCAAGTACCAACTGGGATTTAATCCAGGTATGTGAGTCTGGTTCAATATTCAGAAACCAATCAATGCAAAACAATTTTGCCAGCAGGGCAAAGAATAAACAAATAAAAATGTGATCAGATCAACTGATAGATAAAAAACATTTAATAAGACCTAACATTTATTATAAAAATTCACCACATTAGAAATTAAAGGATACTTTTTCAACTTGCTAAAGGACACTTGCAAAAAACTACAGCTAATATTATATGCATTAAGAGACTCACATTTTTTTTTCTCCAAGACTGGGAACAAGGCGATGATGTCCTCTTTCACCACTCTTGTTCAACATCATATCAGAAGTCCTTTCTTACTGCAGCAAGATAAGAAAATAAATTTTCCGCAAATTAGAAATGAAAAAATAATACTGCCTTTATTTGTAAATAACATGATTATCTATGTCACACTTACAAATCTACAAAAGAACTTGTTAAACTAATAAGGATGTGTAACATGTTTGTAGGATGGAAAGTTAATAGAGAAAAGTCAAAAAATATAGAAAAGCCATTTGATTTACTATATACCAGCAATAAACAACAAGAATTGGAAATTTAAAAAAAACTAACATATATGAGCACCAAAAAAACTGAAGTACTTGGACATAAATCTGACAAAGTATCTATAGAATCTTTAGAAAATTATAAAACACAAAAAATCAAAAAGTCAGATAAAAGTGGAGATATTCTTGTTTATGGATTGGAAAACTTGATATTGTTAAGATGTCAGTTCTTCCCAACTTGATCAACAGATTTGATCAAAACCCCTACAAGCTATTTTATATCAACAAACTGATTCTAAAATTTATATGGAAGGAAAAACATCTAAAATAGCTAACACCATATTAAATAAGAATAAAGTTCATACCACCTGATTTCAAGACTATTAAGTTAAAGTAATTGAGACTGCATGGTATTAGCAAAAGAACTAACATATACCAATGGAACAGAATAAAGCCAAAAGGGAGACACACAAACACAGCCCACTTATTTTGACAAAGGGGCAAAAACAATTCAATGGAATAAAGATAATCTTTTCACCCAATGATGATGGAATAATTGTAGGTCTATAAAACAACAACAAAAATGAACCCAGAGATTTTATACCTTTTACAAAAATTAACTAAAAATAGATCATGGATATAAAGGCAAACTACAAAACCATAAAACTTTGAGAAGAAAATGTAAGAAGAAAATCAAAGTGATCTTGGGTTTGGTGATGACTTTTTAGATATGACACCAAAAACATGATCCATGAAAAAGAAGAATCAATACGTTGGACTTTATCAAAATTAAATATTCTGTTCAGCCTAAGATACTGTGAGAGTATGAAAAGACAAGCCATAGATTGGGAGAATATATTTGCAAAACACATATCTAATAAAAGAATTATATTCAAAATATGCAAAGAACTCTTCAAATTCAACAATAAAAAACCAATCCAATTAAAAATGAGCTAATAATCTGAATAGACACATCAACACAAAGATACACAGATGGCAAATAAGCATATAAAAACCTGCTCAATAGCATTTATCTTTAAGGAAATGCAAATTAAAACAATGAGATACCACAATACACCTATTAGAATGACTAACATTCAGAAACTTGACAATTTCAATTGTTAGGATGCAGGGCAATAGAAAATCCTCATTCATTGCTGATGGGACTGCAAAAGTTATACACTTGGAAGACAGTTTGGCAGTTTCTTACGAAGTAAAACATTGTCTTACCATATGATCTAGCAATCACGTGCCCACTTATTTATCCAATTGGTTTTAAAATTTATGTCTATACGACAAATACATGTGAATGCTTATAGCAGCTTTATTCATAATCTCCAAAAAGTGAAAACAACCAAGATTTTCTTCAATAGATGAATGGAAAAATACACTGTTGTTCCTGCAATGGAAGACTATTCAGTGATAAAAAGGAATTGAGCTATCAAGCCATACAAAGATGTGGATGCATCTTAAATGCATGCTAAGTGAAAGAAGCCAATTTGGAAAGGCTGCATGCTAACAAAGGCAAAACCATAGAGACAATAAACAGATGAGTGGTTGCCAGATGGTGGGGAGTGGGGAATGGGTTGAGCTGGTAAAGCACAGGGGATACTTTAGGAAAATGAAACTATTCTGTGATGTTTTAATGGTGGATACATGACATGTGTTAAAACCCATAGCACTTTACAACAGAAAAATTAACCTAATGCATATAAATTTAAAAAGTCTTTTAGAAGGTCAGAGTATCCAATGATTGAATATAGATTGTGATGAAAGAACCTGTATCACAAATGTATGAAAGATCCTTACCGAAGGGATAAGGAGCAAAGGTGCCGAGCCAAGTAACTTTGGAAATGCATGGAGCCTGTAAAACTAAAAGCAAAAGGAGTTGAACATAAGAAATGTACTGTGGTTGAAAAAGTATTTCCCATGGAAGTGTGAGCTAATACTTCAAAACTACTGTATTTGTATATTGGAATTTAAGTAAATAGAGGTGAATGGTGGGAGCCAGATTTTGTACTGCTGAAGTAGAAAGTTAAAATCAAGAATAATGATTTATATGGTTATGCAATAGAATTGAAGACAGCAGTATGAACTCATGTTTAGCTTAATGTAGATACAGATGGATACACATATACACATACATGATTTATAAATATTATAAATATTTTATACATATATGTAAATATAAGTTAGTATACACATATATGTTCTTGCTCTGTCCTCTGAGACTTGCTAGAAGCAATGATGCTGCAGAAGCAATAAACACACCTAACACCTAGATCTTGGTTTTTAATTACATTTTCCAACATAAGGAATCAAAGCTCTTTGGAGAAATGTCTGATTCTAATATTGAGCTAGGAAATATAAAGGCTGAGCCATGAGGATCTGTAGTGGCACAAAGTAAGGAAACAGTGAAAAACAGTAATGGTGGTGTGCCATAAAGAAAAAGGAGCTGCCAATAGCCAAAGATAGAAAAATTTGAGTAACTAAGTAAATAGTGTTGGATTACAATCCAACATATAAAGCAAATATGCAGGAGTCCATGTTGATATAAATAAGTGCTTAAATGCACAAATATAGGAGAACAGACAAGTATCGCATGCAGAAGACACTCTGTCCTTAAGGTGATAAAACATAACATTTCACTCCTTAAGTGACCTCCTTCCAAAGAAATCAATGTGGAAAGAGATAAAGAAGAGAAACTTTATAGTGGAAAAGCCTAACATAAGCTATCTCATAATCATGATTAACATTAATAGACAGAAGTCAATAATACTATAATAACTTTGTCTAGTGACAGATGGTAACTATACTTATCATGATGAGTACAGGTAATGTGTATAATTGTTGAATAACTGTGTTGTACATCTGAAAATAATACAACATTGTATGTCAACTACACTTCGATAAAAAAATTTAGAGAGAAGTCATGTTGATAGTAGGTACTTTTGATAGGATATTATTAAAATGGCATTATATGGTCTTCCTGTCACAAACCTATACATCCAATCTACTCATGAGAAAAAAAAAAGACATCAGGCAAATCCTAAGTAAGAAACATTCTACCCAATCTCAGTACTCCTGAAAAATTGCCAAAGACATCCCAAGAGAATGAGTCTGAGAAACTTTCGCAACCAGGAGAAGACTAAGGAGACATGATGAGTAAGTGGATAATGGTATCACAAATGGAATCCTGGAATGGACAAAGGGCATTATTTAACAACCAAGGAAATCTGAAAGTATGGCTGTTAGTTAAAAAATAATGTGTCAATATCAGTTGATTACTTGTGACAAATGTCTCATACTAATATAAGATGCTGCTGGTAGGGGAAGCTGGGTGTGGGGTATCTGCAAATTTTCTGTACCACCTTTACAACTTTTCTGTAAGCCTAAATCCACCCTAGAACAAATGTTTATTTTAAAAAGTAAAATAAAACAAAATAAAAAACACTCTGGGGTCACCAAACAAGGAAATGAACAACATTGAGATTTTCACCTTGCAAAAACTGGCAAAAGCATTCAGGCCATACATTCAAAGCAAGACTACTTAACTTATATTTTTCCCACGTATTTTACTCATGCCTAATATACTTGTTTAGGTTTCCAGTGACTCTGTCAAAAACTAGTCTGATATGGCCGTGTGTCTTGCTGGTCTTGGCACATAGCGCAGCTGGCTTGTGCTTCAAATGGTTGACGGGGGCTGTCCTGTCTTATTACTAGCCAAGACTGGTCACATGAATCAGAACGCACTTATTTTTCAGGTGACCACCTGTACGCTGATCTTAAAGGAGAGGTTTCGATTACCTTACCTCTTGGACTCTTGGGAAGTGACAGGCTATTTTTGGTCTTCTTTAATATTTATTCACGTGGTAAAAGCAAAAATTCTGTCCAGAGCATAGACATCATACACACTACTAGAGAAGATCTTGGTAGGAGCTGTAATGACAATCTACCACACCCATTCTGACTTCTATAATTATTATTAACAGTACTTCATTATATTAAAACAAACTCAAACAAAATGCTAACCTAGATGGGACACGAGGACAGAGTCATAAATGAGGACTATCTGTAAAAAGCCAGGATAGATGATTATTTAATTCAATAAATTTCCCCAGAATTAGTTGCAAGAGTTTTTGTTGCTCTAGTTTTGTTTACATATTAAGAGTTTAAAATTCAAGTGCTTTTCTTTGCCTTTATTCATAACTAAAATTGTCAAACCAAGATGGGGCAAGACTTTGACAAATGATTTCATACATCATCTTAATTTTACCAAAGACACACAAACTGAGGCAGTATAAGCAACTTGGAGAGATTCACCAAGATCAATCATGTTGGAGCTATAATTACAAACTAAATTTTCTGCCCCTGGGCTTGGTCTTCCACTATATTACCCTGATAGTTTATGCTGAAATTTTATCTCTCCTTATCTTAATACTGAGGTCTCTCTGGCACTTTGTTTCAGAGCAGCCAGAATGGCATTGATGAAACTAAAAGTGTTTATGTAATGATTTTTAAAACTTTTTTTCCATAACATTTAAGGTATGCTCTTATAGAGCTAACAAACTGAATATGAAATCAAAGGTACTATTGAATCTGGTCAACGTCCTTACTTATGAGAAGGTTCCAGTGATTCAATCGACCTCTCTTTGGGGAGCAACTACAATTTCTAAGCCACTGGGCTATGTACCAGAATGAGGGGATGGGAATGGGGCAGAACATAAATGTCTAATCAGCATGAAAGACTGACAAGGAGGTGTAATTCGAGGCATCATGAACCATGTAATGATACAGTGTAAGTTTACGGGAAAACCAACTGGAGTAATGTTAACTCTGATGTGGATATCAGGTAAAGAATCATGAAGAATGTGACATTTGAGCTTTAAAGTTGAGATAATGAATAACAGAGAAAAGGAAAGATCATAGATGCTAATGGTGATTGCAGAATGACAACTGTCCTTATTTGTCATTTGTTTCTTGAAGGGAATTTGTGAGGGTTGTTTTTTTTTTTTAATGTTTGTTTATTTTTGAGACAGAGAAAGCACAAACAGGGGCAGGGTAGATAGAGAGACAGGTGCACAGAGGATCTGAAGTGGGTTCTGCGCTGACAGCAGAGAGCCTGAGAGGGGCTCAAACTCACAAACCCTGAGATTACGACCTAAGATCATGACAAAGTCAGACATTTAACTGACTGAGCCACCCAGGTGCCCCTGTGAGGGTTTTTGTAGAAAAGTATATTGGGACCAGATGATACAGTTCCTTTAAGGTCATCTGGCAGGGGATATGTATGTATTGAATGCCATTTAACTACTCTGTAACAAATATTACGTTGTTGCAGAAATACCATCTTAGAAATGAGAAATATTTAGTAACTTTCACCCATGATGCTCTGTATCAAAATTTCATGGGTCAGTACTATGAAAGCCTAAAATGAAATAAACATCAGCATTATCACTAAAGGTTAAAAGTAAAAGCGAGCAATGGTGAGCATTGGAACGTTTCCACCTGCTGGAATAGCAAAGGCAGGCAACAGTAAGCACAACCTAGGGAGCTGCAAAAAGGCTTTTGTATCAGTGGTGGCACTTCTCTGATCTTGCTTAGTTTTGCCACTTAGGTCTTTGCTGACATTGTGAGGGTCTACCTCTCTGAGGCCAACGAACTGTATCTAATAGAGGCGTTTGATTAAGCTGACACACTTAGTATATATGGAAAGTAATATGTTTCCTACAAACTACAATTTACTCCAATACCTGTATCATATATGAGAACTTTATTCCAAGGACAACAACTTGTTATATTACAAATATGCAGTAGAGCATTAGGGCTTAGGTGACAGGAAGGAAGATTACAAAATCATTTATATATGATTCCTGCAAAGCTTTGGTCATTATATACTGTCTTATTTTTATATATGATTGGTAATACCAATCCACACATAGATTTTTAAGCCTTGCTAATTTTCTAGAAATTGCAAGAAATATTGAGTTTATTCATTTGGCTATGCTATTCAACATATTGTTTTAAGGAGAAAAATTGCACAGAAGATAATTTCATTTCTTTTAAATGCAAATAATCAATAATGCACAATTTTATTATCCATTTATAGTAGTAAATTTTCAGAGCAAATCAGCCAAAGAAAATTGGAATTTAAAAGTAATTATAAGGCATGTAAACTTAATATAATCATTTATAATGTAGAAAAAATATGCTAAACACTTGATTTCCGTAACTTAAACTTTCATAAATATTATTTACCTTAAAATTATTAAATCTACCCACACAATATGAGATAATACATATATTAAAATAAGAACTATATAAAACTAATATTAAATGTATTATTTATAAAGCATATAACTTATATAAGTGGAGCATTCCACTTGCATCAATTTTGGGAGAATATGTGACAAAATATGAATTCTATTTTATTAATCTTAGAGAATGTAATGAGTGACGGGGGAAAATTGTATTTGCAACTAGATCTTTACTTCAAGTTTTAGGAATGTTTTAATAAAAGATATTTTCAGGGGCACCTGGGTGGCTCAGTCAGTTGGGCATCGGACTTTGGCTGGGGTCATGATCTTGCGGTCCGTGAGTTCAAGCCCTGCATCGGGCTCTGGGCTGACAGTTCAGAGCCTGGAGGCTGTTTTGGATTCTGTGTCTCCCTCTCTCTCTGACCCCCCCCTGCTCATGCTCTGTCTCTCTCTGTCTCAAAAATAAATAAATGTTAAAAAAAATTAAATAAAAAAAAGATATTTTCAGGCATGACACAAGAGTTAAAAGCAAAGTTCAGACACATATGAAGTTTTTGAAATTTTAGATATTTGCAGATTGAAAGTGACATAAACTGCAGGGAATACTTTTTAAAAACTTATACTTTTAGCCCCAGGGCTGACATTGCTCCTAATTATGTCTATGGTTCATTGATTATGGATCAGATGAAAATTTGTCTAAATATATATATTTAGAAATATATATTTGTCTCTTAACATTGCCATAGCTTAACAAAAAATTAAAGCCATGCGTGGGTGGCTCAGTTGGTTAAGCGACCGACCTCAGCTCAGGTCAGGATCTCACAGTTTATGTGCTCCAGCCCTGGGTTGGGCTCTGTGCTGACAACCCAGAGCCTGGAGCCTGCTTCGAATTCTATGTCTTCCTCTCTCTCTCTCTCTCTCTCTCTCTCTGCCCCTCCCTTGCTTGCACTCTGCCTTTTTTTCTCTCAAAAATAAATAAACGTTAAAAAAATTAAAAATAAATAGAAAAATTAAAAAAGTGAAAAGAGACTGTATAAAGAAAAGGAAAGAAAAGGAACTGTATAAAGTATTTGTATATTCAAATATGCTAAGGAAAAAAAAAATGACCACAATGGAGATTTCCATGATAACAAAGCTATCACTCTCATAGTGAAAGAGCTCCAGTCTCACCTCACCGACAGTACACACACGTACCAGCTCATGCACACGTACCGCACACACAGACCCCACAGCAAAATCTCAGCTCTCCACAACACTCCCTGCTTGAAAACTTAAAAGCAGAGCTCCTCTGGACTGATTATTGTACCACTAAGGAAATAACCAGTCTACTCTGGAAATAAATCTAGTAGCAAAGGTTTTATTGCTCTGAAATTGCAGAAAGGAGTCAATCACCCGGTAAAATCTGCCAACAGGTGCTCTGCCTGCAGTTTTCTCCTTGCTTAGTTCAGAAATTAGTTAACATTATAATTATTTTGCAACAAAGATGTGTTTCTATAGTTAAGTAAAAATAACTTTTTTTTTTTTAAGCTTTCCAGCTGACTTGCATGTTAGCTACATTTCTGAAGATTTCCGCCCCCACCCCTTTCTCCTAATAAGAATTATATTTCTGGGATGCCTGGGTGGCTCAGACGGTTAAGCATCCAACTTCAGCTCAGGTCATGATCTCACAATTCGTGGGTTCAAGCCCTGCATTGGACTCTGTGCTGACAGCTCAGAGCGTGGAGCCTGCTTCAGATTCTGTGTCTCCCTCTCTCTCTGCTCCTCCCCCATTCACACTCTGTCTCTCTCTCTCTCTCTCTCTCTGTCTCTCAAAAAGAAATAAACATTTAAAAAATTTAAAAAAATAATTACATTTCTTTCTGAAGTGGCTTATATTTTTGAAGTGGATAAATCTAGAAAATAAAGTTCTTCATTTTGTTTTTTTTCCCTCCAAAAAAGCATTTTTTAAAAAATGTAATGATTTTTAAAATTCACATGCTTGTTTTGGGGAGAGTGAGTCTCCTAAGTAATCTTATATCTTTTTTTTTTAGCTTTGTTAAGTTTTTTATTTTAATTCCAGTGTCTATTTCCCTTATATGTATGTGTGTGTTTTCTACTATAATTAGCCAAAGGCATAGTGTAGAATCAGGGTAGTCATAAATATGGGACCAGAAGCTTCTCTTGTCAGAAATATAGATATTTTTTTCTGTTTCCATAAAGAGATTCCCTTTTCTGTTAATTTCCTGCTGTTACTTGACTTGTTGGTTGAGTTATGCATCTCTTTCCTCCTCTATTTAGTCTAATTTATTTCTGAAAGTCTAAAAGTTTCTTAAATTTACTGGTACTAGACGTGTATTTCTCAGCCAGCAGAAGGTCACCTGTATCTTTCTATGGACAGTTAGAGAAAATTATTTCTAGGAGATGTATAAATTGTAAGCCCCAAGTATTTGCTCCTGTCAGTTAAATTTTCCTGGATTCTCTTTTTAACAGCTAAAGTCAATATAAAAATTAAAAAAATACACACACATATACATAGTATCTGCTATGCATATTTCTATCTATTTCAACTATAATTTTTTTAAATGTTTATTTATTTTTGACAGAGAGAGAGAGAGAGAGACAGAGCATGAGTGGGGAGGGGCAGTGAGAGAGAGGGAGAAACAGAATTGGAAGCAGGCTCCAGGCTCTGAGATGTCAGCACAGAGCCTGACGCAGGGCTCAAACTCACAGAGTGTGAGATCATGACCTGAGCCAAAGTCGGACGCTCAACCGACTGAGCCACCCAGGCACCCCTATTTCAACTATAATTGTAAGTACAGTAAAACCTTGGTTTGTCAGCATAATTTATTGTGGAAACATGCTTGTAATGCAAAGCACTTGCATATCAAAGCAAATTTCCCCGTAAGTAATAATGGAAACTCAGATGATTCATTCCACCACCGAAAAATATATTCATATAAATATGATTATAATAGTGTAATATAATACAAAATAACAAATAAAATACAAAATATAAAGAAAAATAAATTAATCAACACTTACCTTTGAAAACCTTCATGTCTGGTGTGAGAGAGACAAGAGAGAGGAGGGTTATTGTGTAGGACGATTTTCACTATCACTAATGGAATCATTGTTATCTATTGGCTCAATGGAATATTTTTCTCCATTGGGGCCATTGTATGAGCTCACACAAATGTTGACTACAGTACAGTATTAATAAATTCTTGCCATATATCGTATTTAACCTAACTGACAATAAGACAGCAGAGGAAAGGGTCTCTATCTGCAGACAGCCTGACCTAGAATGAAGCAGAGCATTCCTAAGCTTCCCCTTGTATGGAAAAGCAAAGGACTGTCCATAGGTGCTTCCAAGTGACAACAAATACACCAGTTCCAGTTGTGGGCACCTTCCAAAATTCTGAAAAATCACTGATTTCTGCCAAACACTGAGGCCTGAGACTGAGCATCCGAGCATGGGAAACAATCACCCACAATTCTTCAGTGTGTGTGTGTGTGTGTGTGTGTGTGTGTGTGTGTGTGAGAGAGAGAGAGAGAGAGAGAGAGAGAAAGAGAGAGAACCATTGGTTCAGTTGTGATCATATGACATTGGGTATCACATACTACTCGTGTTACAAGACATTGCTCATTTATCAAATTAAATTTTTTTAGAAATGTTTGCTTGTCTTGTGGAACACAAAATGAACAAGTTACTTGCAGTTCAAGGTTTTACTGTACTAGTATTTGTCAGATATATAATCTCATTTAACAAACAATAACAATGTGAAAAAGATTTGCAAATTCTTATTTTAATAAACTGCAAAGTGGTATATAAATGTAAAGCTCTATTTTAATGATAAAAAGATCATAAAGAGAAAACAATTTGAGCAATGTTAGAATACAGTCATTTTATTTCTATTTGCCATTAATAAAGCAAAATAATAAAAGATTTAAGCCATCCTCATGTTGCTGTGTTTTTTACTTACTAAAATCCCTTTTTATAATGTTTATTTATTTTGAGAGAGAAAGAGAGCTTGTGTGTGTGAGCAGGGGAAGGACAGAGAGACAGGGAGAGGGAGAATCTCAAGCTGTCAGCACAGAACCGGAAGCAGGGCTCAATCCCACAAACTTTGAGATCATGACCTGAGCCAAAATTAAGAGTTGGTTGCTTAGCCAACTGAGCCATCATGTGACCCCTAAAGACTTTTAAAAGTAAATCTTTCTTCAACAATGTTTTCTTTTTTATTTATGGTGGTAAACTAGAGTTTGATTTATAGTAATTGGCTGAATGTGAAATTTTTAAATTTTTAAAGCAGAGAATTATTACTATAATGGTTTGAATTCTAGTTTTAACTCTAGTGCTATCTATCAAAAATGGGAATTTTCTGTCACAGATATGCTAAAAATTATCTCTAAACTCCCTTCTAGTTCTGAGACATAATTGTATTATAATCATATTTTATTTTCAAACTGAATTTAAAGAGATGTATAGATCTCAATATAATAAAATGTGCAAAAAAGCACATAACACTGGAACTTTCTTGACTACTATCAGACTCTTTCCACTTGAATTTACTTTCTGTAATATTTTTTATTCCTCCATTTTATGTAGTTTATATGTATAAAAACACCAAAATGAATTTTATAGTTAATATTCAAATTTTAATTTACTTCATGAGAAAGATAAAACTATGCATTTAGATACTTGAAAGAAGATTTTAAACATCAAAACAGAAGGGTGGTATTCACATTTTGTTAAACACCTATAGAAGCTTGGGGAAACATCAAATGCCTCCACAATTAATATACTTTGTACTCACTTTATCCTTAGGCCTGGGCTCTGGCAGTTTCTCTAGGACTTGGCCTCTCAGAGAAGGTTACCTTGTTGTTATAGTTGATAAGGTCACAGTTGGTGCCATCCAACGCATTATAATTTTTTTCACTTTGTTAATTTCTGAGAGTTATGTGATGGATATAATTTTAAACAATCTCCTCAAACCCATATGCCATACATAATCTAAATACAGAAATGTCCCTTTAACCTGGGAGTCACTCAAAGATATTGTTAAGCCAAAAGCTGACACTTGAAACGCATTTTTAAAAAATCAGGTGGTCTCCCTTCTCTGCATAAACTCTGCAGTTAGGATGTTGGTATGTCTCAAGGATTAACTAAGGTCAGGTGATAACCTGCATCTCAGAAATGTTTATATGAGCAAAGATTTCCAGTGAATCCAAAGAACAGAAAGTCTTTTATTTCCCTATCTGGACAGTACTTCCATCTAAGAGACCCTAATAAATGCAGTAGAAAATTATATAAAAATTTTAATTCAGTACTTTATTTAGTTGACCAGGGCCAGAGTAAGGAGGGGGTGTATATATATATATATATATATATATATATATATACACATACATACATATATATCAAACTCAAGATCAAGCTAAAAATATAAAGAGGAATAGTCCAAATTAATCTACCTAGGATCAGTGAATTTAGTCAGTTTTTCTGACTTTTTTTTTTAAACAGGCCACAGTAGTTTATCCACTTTTCATGAACTTAAAAGGTATTGAAAATCAATTTCAGTGAGATGTGCAATCTAATATTTAAGGGGCTATGGTAAGATCATTTTTTATATCTTTGCATGTTGTTATGTGTTAAGTGGGTTTAAAATGCAATATTCTAGTATGAAAAGATGCTTTGATTATGCCTCTAAGCTCATATGAGGGCTAGATTACACCAACTAATCAGCAAACTAATTCTGCTTTTGTGGGAAAGAAAACTAGCGTTCAGATGGGGGGGAGGTAGGCAACTTTTCATGGGAAACAATTCAGTGGATTTATTTTTCTGACGAAAAGAGTCAATACACGTCGACATTCACTCTATCTTCATGGTTCAAAAAATCAGAATCTTGATTACAGAGCTCGCTGAAAAGATAGAGGCTGGGAGCATTAAGCGAATGGGCTGGTGAGGGACATCAACAAAATAAACTGGAGAGAGACAAAAATTGAAGACGTGGTAAGAGGGAGAAAAAGAAGTGAGAAAAGAGAGACAAGAAGGGAGGAAGACACCTGAGAAAACAAAAAGTCTGTATCTGGAGGATGACTGCTGCAGGGCTTTACTAGTTAAAGAGCAGAAAATCATGCACGAAATTTAACATCAAAGAAGAATGACTTAAGTTTGATAAGTGTTGTTCATGTTTGGGAACAATATGAATTTGTTCACTTTTTCAATAATTTATTCATCCATTTAAAAATATTTATTCAGGGGCGCCTGGGTGGCGCAGTCGGTTAAGCGTCCGACTTCAGCCAGGTCACGATCTCGCGGTCCGTGAGTTCGAGCCCCGCGTCAGGCTCTGGGCTGATGGCTCAGAGCCTGGAGCCTGTTTCCGATTCTGTGTCTCCCTCTCTCTCTGCCCCTCCCCATTCATGCTCTGTCTCTCTCTGTCCCAAAAATAATAAATAAACGTTGAAAAAAAAATTAAAAAAAAATATTTATTCAGAATCTTCTATGTGTTAACTTGTTTGATAGGCCCTAGGGATATTTTGGACAAGATAGAAATGGATTCTACTCTCATGGAATCATATAGTTTGTCAGGGTTAGTAATCCAGGAATTGATTAATCCTCAAACAGTAATAGTCAATGTTTCAAGGATAAGGTTTTCCATGTATTTAAATATGTTTAATAAAGGCAACTAGTGGAACTGCAAGATACGTTAAGTTTCATATATCATAACCTGAAATCTAAAGTTTAGGTTAACCAAGTTCTTTAGATACTAATGTGTTATGTTCTTCCAAAGTGCTTTCTAAAATATAAATCTCTTAGGAAGGTGTATATTAAGAATGATATTTCGGGGCGCCTGGGTGGCGCAGTCGGTTAAGCGTCCGACTTCAGCCAGGTCACGATCTCACGGTCCGTGAGTTCGAGCCCCGCGTCAGGCTCTGGGCTGATGGCTCGGAGCCTGGAGCCTGTTTCCGATTCTGTGTCTCCCTCTCTCTGCCCCTCCCCCGTTCATGCTCTGTCTCTCTCTGTCCCAAAAATAAACGTTGAAAAAAAAAAAAAAAAAAAAAAAGAATGATATTTCTTGGTTGAAGGAGTGACTTAAACAAAATTGATGATGAATATGCCATGTAATGGTAAATCTGGAGACAGATAACCCTGGGCCAGTGGGGTCTCCATGATTCCAGAAACACCCAAACTCCTTTTGTTTTTCTGCTCTTCCATCCTCAGAGAAAATCCTAGCAATCACACTCTGACAGCTAGGAGTGTGGCAGCTGTCTTCCCAACAGAAGGAAGCAGAACTATGAGTGGCCAATAGCCAGCGTTGGTCAGCTATATTCTCTTTTAAAGTGCTTCCCCAGAAGCCCCAGGAAACAGCTTGGTATATACAACACTTTGGTGAAGACAGTGTCAAATAGTAATCTTAACTACATAGGAGGATAGCAGATATATTCCATTTTGTGGGCCAATTTCCTCTTTCCAACAATATGATTTCTCTTAGCAATGAAAGGATAATAAACAATGGGTAAGGAGTTATCAGTCTCTGCATCACATAGAAGAGTAGATCTTAAATGAATATACCTGAGTGTTGATAGTTGGAGGAGGGCAAGAAAATCATTTGCTGAAATATGGGAACCTAAAAGTTCATTATCCTCTCAGTTTTCTCTGGCACTCTGTAGGGCCCCCCCACCACCACACACACACACACATGGCTGATGTATCCATTTACTATGCACTATAGAGTTACCTCTCTCCCAAGCAGTCTGTAAAAAGTGTTATAGTGAATACAATAGGTGTTCCATTAATATCTTGATAGCATAAAGGAAAAAAGAGTGAAGTATTTCCAAACCAGTAGGACTTAGGCTTTAAGCTATATTTAGCTGGGTTTTGTTATCAAATCAGGTGTCAAGGAGCAAAATGATCAAGAGGTAAAAGGATGAAAAGAAATAGAGTGTGATTACTATCTGACATAGTTGGAAATGATGAAGATTCATCGAAGCTAATGCCTTGAGCATCTTTACTGAGCAGATTCCTCATAAATAATCGAGCACTTAGTGTAATATTGGTTACCATCATTTTAGTTAAAAGATGCTAAATGCTTATTAAATAACAGTCTATTTCTTGGGTTGTGCAGGCTAGAGTCCCTAGAGACAACATATAACACTTGATCTCAGCCAAAAGGCCAACAGGAAATAGTCATGATCCATTTGGAAACATTACCGACCTACAGTACATATTCAATTACTACCAAGAAAGAGGAAAACAAAAAAAACCCTTAAATGTATACTACTACAATTTATTTTAATGTTTGTAGGAGAATACCATTAAGCTTATACTTCATTTTTGAACTTTTTTGTATGTATTCTTCAGTGATCTTATTGTTTACTACATAATATATTCAATAAATAAGATCTATTTTCTCTCACACTATATTATCATCTTAAAGGGTAAACTTAGATGTTCCTACTCAGATCTGATTTTTATGTTGTCATTAGTCTAATTTTTAAATAACTGCAATTTTCAAAAGTTTTACAGTTGGGAACACTGTGTGATGTTTTTTTTTTTTTTCTTTTTTTCTTTCTAGAAACAAATGTCCATGAATTTCAAAAATATAGGTGGCAAAACTTTGAGGAAGAAATACTTTGTGGATACAACAAAAGCTGGTTTTAGTCATTATGATAATTTTAAGCTACAATTCGTATTTTCCAAATCTTCTGGAGTTTTAGCTGTGATTTGCAAGTGATTTCTTTGTCACTTTTAAAAGTATGTGTCCACCCCTTTATTTCATGAAGACAACTGTGCTATTTAACCATGCTACTCTTGGGTAGTTAGTAGAACAGAGACATCATCAGAGCACGAGCTAAATGTCTCAGGAGGAACACAATGCCCTCTTTAACATCTACACGCAGTGGGCATTTGTTTCGATTTGATTCATTAGACATGTGCCTAAGTTCCTAAGTATACGTTTTTCCTTTCACTCTTATAATTCCATCTAAAGGAGAAAATATTATTCCTACTCCTTATACAAGTTGGCATGCATGCTTAACAACATTTGGTTTCTGTTGATAAGCAGTAAAAACAATTGTAATAATAGAGAGATTAAGGAACACTTTTTATGTGGCAGGTATTGTTCTAAGCTCTTTTCATCTATTCTCTCATTTAAATCCTCCATTAAGTCTACAAGTTAGGTATATTATTGTATAATTATTATCATCACAACACAGATGGGAAACTGAGGCACCAAGGTGTTAAGTGACTTATCTTTAGTAATACAAGAGATATGATAAAGTGAGATAAGCCCTGAAAGCTGGAAATGTGACTACAGAGCCTGGGTTCTTAGCTAATGTACGTATTGCTTCCTGAAAAATCAAATCCAGTCCAATTTAGTAAATATTCAGCGTAAGTTTCTATTGTGCAAAGTATGGCTGTACAGCCTGCTGCAGCCTCGATACTGAGGTAGAGAAAGCAATCCCGATAGAAACTCAAAGACAGACAAATAGCAGACAAATCTTGAAATGTGGCACAAAAACAGTATTTGAGTGTTATCTTGCTTTATACTTCAGATTCAACATGGAAACTCAGAGGTTTAAGAAGATGCACAATGATAAGCTAAAAAGTAAAAGAAGCTATGAGGTAAGATCCATTGATAAAGCATGTGGCAGCCGTATTTAGGAGAAACATCATCAAGGATGATGACGTGACCTGAATTTACTAGAAGCAGATTTTGAGTAATGGTATCAGTTCTTTTTTTCAATGTTTATTTTATTTTTTGGGACAGAGAGAGACAGAGCATGAACGGGAGAGGGGCAGCGAGAGAGGGAGACACAGAATCGGAAACAGGCTCCAGGCTCTGAGCCATCAGCCCAGAGCCCGACGCGGGGCTCGAACTCACGGACCGCGAGATCGTGACCTGGCTGAAGTCGGACACTTAACCGACTGCGCCACCCAGGCGCCCCAGTAATGGTATCAGTTCTTGACAAGAACTCATACGACAGGACTTCAAATCCCACCTCTGTCATCCATTTGTGATCTTAGCAATATCACTATTCATCTGTGAATCTCAGTTTCTCATGAGATTTAGAAACTAAGGGTAAAAAATTTCAGGTGGCATAATAAGGATTGAAAATTTAGTGCATGAACAGTTTATGCTGGGGAAAGCTTATTAAAATATATATTTTTTTTTAATTTTTTTTTCTTTTCAACGTTTATTTTTATTTTTGGGACAGAGAGAGACAGAGCATGAACGGGGGAGGGGCAGAGAGAGAGGGAGACACAGAATCGGAAACAGGCTCCAGGCCCCGAACCTCGGGGATCTCACGGACCGCGAGATCGTGACCTGGCTGAAGTCGGACGCTTAACCGACTGCGCCACCCAGGCGCCCCAAAAAATATATTAAAAGTATTTTATTTCAGGAATTTTTCATCCATTATCTCATTTCCCACAATAATGGGTGAATTAAGTATATTTATCTTACATACGAAATGTTGAATCTGAAAGAAGTATTAAGCAAGACAACCCTCAAACAAATATTGTTTTGATGTCAAATTTCAAGATTTGTCCACTACTTGGAAAAGTCACAATAAACATTTGCTATATCACTATTTTCATATTTAAAAATTCTATTTTGAAGAAGATAATTTTTCCACATAGCTATAATAAACTATTTTTCCATCTATACTTATCTCAATAAAATAGCCATTCCAAATCACATATAAACTGATTTATTTTCCTTCCCTTTTTCAATATGGTTTATTCACTAAAATACTATGCCTTTGAGAATACTAAAGTTTGGTTCTGCTATTATTTTTATGAATACTTCCTTTATAAATGACAGCACAAGAGCTTTTGTGAATCAAAGATCAAAATCTTGCCTATAAACAAAATCATAACATCCCATCAATTACAAAATTTTAGAGTGTGGAATAATCAGATTAGACAGCCACAGTTCATAATTCATCCAAGTTTTCTACCACTGCTATATAAAGCAACTTGATTGAACTCCCATAAACACTGAATCATCCCTGTCCTCACTGGAGAAGTCAGGTCTTACACTTCTCCGATGATGAGACTGGAAAGGCATTGCAGAGAGGCTTAAACATTTTTTTTTCTAAAAATGGGAAAAAATTGTCAGGATCATCGGTTCACTAAGCAGCCTCAAAACATCAGAGATGCCCTAGCACTTTTAAAAAATAGTAATTAAGTCTCTGATTGTGATAGATGAGTGATCTTCCTTAACGTGGATTTGCCAATCTGATTATATCCGCAGTCATGCCAGTTTAATTGCCTCAAATAACAAATATGCATTTTTCTATTTGATTTACACATTCACACCTCATCATGACTAACAATCTTCCAATTCTTACAAAATCTAAAAGAAAAGCAGCATATATTTTCCAATTTGGTAAGAAAAGACACAACCCAAAATTTATTTCATATTGTTGACCCTCAGTCTGACAACCAGAAATAAATCTCCTCCTTTAGCTAAATTTCAGGTTAGTTATCTGATAATACATAATGGGTTTGGGTTGGGGGTTTGGGATTTGAAAGCATCTAAGAATGGGCTTGATTGATTTAAAAATGGAGAGAGTAATGAGCTAATTGGAGAAGAAAGGTGAGATCTGGCAGAGACTGAGCCTGACTGCAGGGTTATAGAGAAGGGACAGGAAACAATGCCACAATGTCACCAGTGCAGCTTGGAACAGAAAAATGGATAAGAAATACACTTTAAAAGTATTGCTCTGTGAGGTGCCTGGATGGCTCAGTTAGTTAAACATCAGACTCTTGATTTCTGCTCAGGTCATGATCCCAGGGTCCTGAGATCAGGCTCCCACTGGGTGTGGAACCTGCTTAAGATTCTCTCTTTCTCCCTCTCCTGCTCCTCCCTGCCTCGCACGCTCTCTCTCTTTCTCTAGAAATAAATAAATAAAGTATTACAGCGCTGTGTGTTATGAATGGCAATGTCTCTTTCAAGTTTTTAAGATGTGTCAGTTAATATTGATATCATTTTTCAGGTCATTGAAGGCATATTTTGGTAGGCAAGGCAATGAGATACATTGCCTCAGCATGCCTAAATAAAAGGCCCCTGAGTGTAACTTTTTACAAAAAAAAACAAACAAAAAAAAGGATTAAGAAAAGCTTTTAGTAAATATCGATGCAGTATTCTCAAAATGACAAGAACCTATTTATATCAGGACTCAATACTTAGAAATTTCTAACAAATGTTTCTTTCTTTTTCTCCCTTCCTTTTCCACATTATATTCTACAAATACATTTAATGCTAAGTGTTTTTTATAGATACCCAAATTATAATCTCACTTCTATTTTGAAGAAAGAGATGATGTTTCTTCAGTTCATTTGGATTAAATTATGTCCCTATAGTAGGTCTCTTAATTACTGTCTGTATATTCAGTGCTCCCAAGAACCTCTGAGTGTTCAGAAATATTAGCATCTTGTGCCTATCCCTCAGGGAAAAGGTGCATGGTGATCCAAATTTGTCTTTTGTTTTTCTTTATTCCTCATACTGTATGCTTCCCATAAGTAATCTCTCTTCTACACTCATAGGTGCATAGCCTACATGTTCTCTTTCCTCAAACCCAGGTTAATCCCATCTGTAGCTTTTTCATTCCCATAGGTTACAAAACCCACTTTACTGACACATATTAAAAATATGTCTAGGGCATCTGGGTGGCTCAGTCAATTAGGCATCAGACTTCAGCTGAGGTCATCATCTCATGTTTCATGAGTTCGAGCCCCACGTTGAGCTCTCTGCTGACAGCACAGAGCCTGCTTTGGATTCTCTGTCTCCCTCTCTCTCTGCCCCTCCCCTGCTTGCGCTCTCTCATTTTCATAAATAAAAACATGAAATAAAGGGGCCCCTGGGTGGTTTTCTTGGTTGAACGCCTGACTTCAGCTCAGGTCATGGTCTTGCAGTTCGTGAGTTTGAGCCCTGCATTGGGCTCGCTGCTGTCAGCACAGAGCCCACTTTGGATCCTCTGTCCCCCTCTCCATGCCCCTCCCCTGCTCATGCTCTCTCTCTCTCAAAAATAAATAGGACATTAAATAATGAAATAAAATAAAAGCATATTCTGGTTCACCAATATGCAATAACTCCATTCCTTCCAGTCATAATTACCCCGGACATAACAGAACAAACAAGCACAGGTAAATTGTAAAAGGTGGAAAGAAGTGGGCAGACTGCCTAGAGACAGGGCATGAGGCACATGTAGCAGTGAGTCCCCTGGGTCTCCTTCTTACTCCATATACCCCAGATGAGGACTGCAGGAACTGCCAAACTGGACACACACAGATCAATAAAGCTCCAAGAAAAGCCTGTTTTCTCTAGCAAAAGACCAGATCAAGAGAGCCTAACAGCAGAAACATCTTTCTGTCAATACCTGCACTATTTCAGTGAAACACCAACAGAAAAACCATGTTACGGTTTTAGAAGAGGTTACCATCGGGGGAGACGAGGTAAACTGTACTTGGGATCTTTCTATATTCTTTCTTAGAACTGCACGGGACTCTACAATCTCCATACAAAATTTTATTTAATATATTCTGTTTCTAGCTTTGTTTGTCCTACCTTCAGATTAACATATCTGAATGTCTTTATATTTCAACAGATGTCTAGGTTTTAGAATAAAAGCTTAAAGAGCACATCGAAATTCTACCATCAACCAGTAGATCAGGGAAGGAAGGCCCTTTTTACACAGTGCCAAGTTACTTGTGAAGTCCTATGATTTGTTCATTCCATGAAGTTTTTATGAGTTCATTTCACGTGCGAGTCTCCAGGAGCACAGAGGCAACTATGCGATGGTTCTTATCTATTAAGCATTCATAAGTACGTGTTGAATACACACATAAACCAAAATTAGATTTATGTAGTGATAAATTCAAGTGCATGAGAGGAGAATATAACTATGAGAAAAGAGCACAGGGAAGGAAAGACTATGGGTGGCAGCCAATTCCACATATAATTGATTCCAATTTGGTCAGAAAGTATGTATAGGAACAAGAGTTGATTCTATGGCTTTTGCACAGTTCTTCTGCTAAGCTTACACTGCGCCATTCAATCAATTACTCAGTATCCATTCAACACAACTACGTTGGTGCCTCATGGCATTTTTAAGTAGTGTGGATATTCCTGATGGCATGTGTTAGCTTACAGCCATGTTCCTGCTCCATCTTAAAAATGTTTTGACAAAGTATGCCTGGAAGTCTTTGAACTAAAAGCTGTTAATAGTCTTATTTTTTGTGAATAAGTCTGACGGTCTTATTTATTGTGAAAACAATTTGGAGGATACTAACATTGAAGGTAATTATGAGAAAAACTAAAGTCTATTTTGCAAACAAAATACCTATAAACTTAAGATCTAAAAAATATTTGAGTCCTATGGGTGTTTTTAAATTTACTATTACTTGTTTATATGAATGATAAAGATAAAGAGCCAGATGAAGACATAAAGTGTGTAAGGTCTGGGAGTCTCTCAAGCATAGCAGCTTCCATCCCCTTGGAGTTTGGGATATGTCAGTTTCCTCATATGTGTATATGTTCACCAACCTAGAAGCTCTCCAAACCGCAGAATTTAGGGTTTAAGCACGATTGCCTAAATCATTGGCCATTAGTGATTAAATCAGTTGCTAGCATTTTTTGGTCTTCCGTGGAGTGTGTTAATGTGTGTTGGGGTGGGGTGTGGAGCCAAAAGTTCCAATCCACTGGTGATTACATGGCTGGTTCCTCTGGCGACCAGCCCCCATCCTAAAGTTGTCTATAGACCTCTCAGCTAAGAATCATCTCAGTAACATACTAAAGACCCTTCCAGCACTCAGGAGATTTCAAGGGTCTTAAAAGCTCTGTGCCAGGAAACAGGGCAAAGACCAAATGAATATTCTTTTATTATATCACAACTCTAGTCTTATATTAAGACATTTTAAAATTTATCTTTCAAGTTTCCTATAATCTCTAGATTCCTCCTCCATCCCTTTTGTTTACTTACAGCTTGTGGGTTAAGGGATCTTGCCCTGTAAAATTTCCCACAGTCTGATCTTCGCTAATTGCACACTTATGGTAAAGTTTATTATGTTCCTTTGTCCCTGTATTTCCTGAAAATTTGAAGTTCGATCCATAGACTGGTTCGGACTCAGGTTAGGTCCCTTTGGCCAGACTATAGGAAACATTGTTGTCTTCCTTCTTTGTAATATTAGTAGGCTTTGATTTTTAATGCTTCTATCTCTTAAGTTTTGGGAGATTGTTAAGTGGTGATTTTTCCCTCAACTTATTTAACTAAAAAGAAGAAAAAAAGTTAACCCTTTGCTCCCCACCCTACCTCCCACATTAAGGTAGAGAAACCTATATAAATAGCACTCTAACTTTTGTAGCATTCAGGTATTTTCAGTTTTCATCAACTTCATGCAGCCAGCATGTTCAATCAAGTTTTCCTCACTTCATTAACCTTTAGCTATTTTACATATTTTGTCCATAGTATTCTGCTTTTTATATCGCTAGCAATTTTTACTGAATGCTAGCTATTGTGAATGATATATTGCGGAGTATCTAGATTTAGCTGTCTATATAAAGCAGGAATTTTCTAGGTCTCAACTGACTGCCCTGAATATTCAGTGAGGTCTCCCCACTCTGGCTCATGGAAGTCTAACATCTCCCTGTTCTGTTTGAGTTCTGTAGGTTTTTGAGATTACATTTCCCCAGTACTTGATGTTTTTCTGTACTTGTATATTATATACATATACAGCCAAAGACTCCAGGTACTCTTCCGCAGATGTATGGAGAATTTTTCCTAAATAGCTTTCTCTTATCCAGTACATCTTACTGATAATTTCAGCTTCCTCAGCCTCCCCAATAGCCTATCTTTGTTTTCACATCTCAGTAAGACTCATATGTTCTGCTTGTATTTTCTGTTGCCATATTGTATAGAAATCCCTTCTAGGCCAACATCCTGAGCAAACATAAGTCTCATACATTTTTCTTTTTCAATAAGGGATACATTCCTATAATTCCTATTTTCTGATATCTGAAAATAGTTATGTCATATTTTGTTCACTTTTCCAACGCTTTACATACTGGTATAGGACTAGACCACCTTATCTCAGTCATTGTCAGAAGCAGGGGTCTGGATTCATTTTGAAGGGAGAGCTAACACGATCTGCTCATGGATTATGTGAGAGATAAAGAAAAGTCAAGAATGACTCTAAGACTTTTACCTGTTCACTTAGAATGATGAAGTCAGAATTCCATGAAGGGGATAGGAATCACCATGGGAGGGGCACACTGTTTGTTTCTATTGTGGGGAGAGGTATGAATACCAAAAACTGAACTTTCAGACATGCAGACTTGAGGTATCTGTTAGAATCCATATAGATACACTAGGTAGGTAGTTAGATATTTAAATGTAAATGTCAGGGGAAAAATGTAGACTAATGACTTAATTGAGGAGTTCTCAATGTGTAGACAAGTCTTGGGCTAGAAAACATTTCCCTACAAATCAACTGTAGATAGAAAAACAGATGACAAGTAGACCTCAGACTTTAGACCTGCTTGGGTCCTCTTTAATGGAAAATGAGTTATTAATCACTTTTAATGGAAAATTATTTTACTCTACTTTTTCTTTTCTATATAGGCAGTACACACTGGTGGAAATTTTTGTTGTCTTTGAACTTGGTGTTCAAAGGGATACCAAGAGTGCAGTAATGGGGAGAAAGAAATTAAGAAATGAAAGACTAAAGCACACTGAATTCACTGTATAAAAGGAAGAGGAGGAAAAGATGGAAGAGAAAGAACTGTGTATAAGACAAGCTACACATGTGTTTGGAATAGTACATAGGGGGCGCTCAACAACATTTACTCATTAACTGTAGAAATGAATAGTTCATCCTTCTATTTCTATCCAAAATAAGAGCTTATAAGGGGAGACTTCCTAGAAAAGTCTCAGGTGGGACTAGTTCAGTTTTGAATTCGGTAAAATATAACTCTTGGAACCCATCAAGAAAAATAAAGTTATTCAATTTCATTACATTTGGCTCCATATTGGTTTCAAGTTACTTCATACTGTGGATAATGTTACTTTTAAGCCATGGACACAAATGATTTTCTGTTTGGTTCCATCCCAAACTAATGTTAGCATTTTAATAATTGAATTTGAAATGGCTTTCTTTTGTTTACTGAAGCAGTGGTGGTTATATCACAAGACTGTAAATCACTTAGGCAGTAATAAAGATGCTTCTACAGTATTACACAAGACCTAAAGTATTGTCTGTGCATTTTGTGAGAACAAAGGCCGTTGAATTTTTTTTTTCAGTTTGTGCAGGATTTTACCTAATTTTAAGGCAAATAGTTATTTTTATTATATACTACACACACTTGAGGGTCTAAGAAATATATTTTTTCTTGACTGAACAAAATTATTCACTGCAAAATACTTAAATACACCTAAGAATATTCCCACAATGACTGTAAAGTGAATAGAAAGCAGTGTTCAAATTATCAAATGAAAGTGTAGAGAAAGCAGGACGAAAGGTGACTGAGATCCAGCTGTCATTGGGTCACTCAGTTCTTGTCCCAGATGTACCAAAGAATTGGAGACCCCAGATCAGAATGGGGAGATAGAGTTTATCAAGTAGGTAAGTAGAATACACTTGTAAGAGTAAAAGCAGACCACTGCCAGAAGAAGAAGGATGGCAATGGCTCCAAGAAGCTCTACCTACAACCTTTTAAGCCTGTTTTGTGTACATGTGAATTTGGCTTTATTGATATTTTTGATTGACACCTGGTGGTTATATGACATTATGGCTTCTCAGCATGCACCTACCCATGATGCATTCTATTTGCATTTATTTATGTATTGTGTATTTATGAGTGTCTTATGAGCTTTTGTTGTGACCTTAAAAGTACTTAAGGGCAAGGTGCACATTTTGAGCACATGCTCATCTCTTATAAGTCCCCTTGTGGCTTTTGAGCCAGCTCTGTGGCAAGGCCTTTCCTGTTCTGTTAGCTCTTAGAGGTAGCTTTGAAAGTGTGACTGTTAACTTTCAGGGTGGCTCCAAATGTGTGGCCAGCACCTGCTTTATCCTTCCTTGCTCATGTCTAACTAACACAGTGTTTTGCAACTTGACAAGGTCATCCAATTAGCAGGTTACAGAGTTATGGATGGGCCCCAGGATTTTCTTACCTAAAATTGCTGCAGGTTAGCATAGTCAAGAAGAAGAGGAAGAATAGGGCACTTGGGTCACTTAGTGGGTTAAACGTCTGATTTCAGCTCAGGTCATGATCTCGCGGTTTGTGAGTTCAAGCTCTGCATCCGGCTCTGTGCTGACAGCTCAGAGCCTGGAGCCTGCTTCGGATTCTGTGTCTCCCTCGCTCTCTGCCCCTCCTCTTCTCACACTCTCTCTCACTCTCTCAAAAATAAACATTAAAAAAAAAAGAAGGCGAAGAAAATAATTAGAGTTGAGATCATTTTATACCACAAAACAATTGCAGAAGCTAACTTAATTTTTCAAAACTAAACTAGGTGTGTATATGGTCCACTGGTATCCAGCTTTATAACTCTCGTTTGTTCGGGTAAGTATCCTGTTCCCGCCACAACCATGGCTTCAGCTGTCTTGCTGTTAGCAGCTAATTCCTTTTCACACAGAGTCACAAATTGCGGATACAGTTTTAACCCTTCTGCTTTTCCAGAGTTAGAGTGATACTGCATGTTTCTGCCTTTTGTTCTCCCACCAAGGGTGGCTTGAGGGATGATAAGAATGTTGCCAAGGAGACACGTGCTTGCCATTTTCTGTTTCACTTAATCATATTAACCATTTTGTGAAGAAGTTTTTTATTAGGTGCCTTGGAAAAACACACATAGATCACTAATGCTCCCTGAACCTCCTGGGTCTTGGTGACCCCCTCGGGTGGGTGTATTTATAGCCAGCCCCGCAGGCACTGATCCAGAACTACCCAGGCCTGAGGTATCCGCCACCCTCAGCCTGGGCTCAAACCCTGGCAATCTAACATGTCCAGGTCCTGGGCTTGAGGCCATTAACATTTTTAGCCATAGTAACTGATATGTAATCTTTGGACGAATTATATTTTGAGTACATTTTCTGGTAGTTAATGACTGAGTGTGTTGCCCGAAAATTCACATGGTGAAGTCTTAACTCCCAATGTGATAGTATTTGGAGGTGGGACCTTTGGAAGGTAATAAGGTTTAGATGAGGTCATGAGGATACAGTCCTCAGGATGAGATTAGTGCCCTAATAAGAATAGACCAGATAATCTACTTTCTTTCTTCTCTCTTCTATTTCCGCACCATTTGAGGATACACCAAGAAAGCAGTCATCTGCAAGACAGATGACTTCACCATAATTTAATGATGTTGGCATTCTGATCTCAGGTCAGACTTACATCCAGAACTGTAAGAAATAAATGTCTGCTATTTAGGACACCTAGCCCATGGCATTTTGTTATAGCAGCCTGTGCTAACACACTGTATTGGATTTCGATTCTTCTCTCTATGACTTGTAAATAGAGATTTCCAAAGGTCTGCTGTTTTAGTGAATCAAATTTTTAAATTTTATTAATAAAGTAAATTTGAGAGAGAGACAAAGAGAGACAAGAGAGTGAGTGGGGGAGGGGCAGAGAGTGAGGGAGACACAGAATCTGAAAGAGGCTCCTGGCTGTGAGCTCTCAGCACAGAGCCCAATGTGGGGCTCGAACTTACAAGCCATGAAATGACCTGAGCCAACTATCATCTGTTCAAGCAATTCTACTTTTGGGTATTTATCTGAAGAAAACAAAAATATCAATTCAAAGATATATAGATAGATAGATAGATAGATAGATAGATAGATAGATATAGATAGATATATTGCAGCATTATTTACAATAGCTAAGACATAAAAGTAACCTAAGTGTCCATTGATAAGTGAATAAAGATGATGTACGTATGTATGTATTTATGTATGTATATATGCATTCCTTCACTGGACATACTTCATTTTATTGTACTCACTTTATTGCACTTTGTAGATACTGCCTTCTCTACGAATTGAAGATTTATGGCAACTCTCGAGCAAGTCTATCAGTCCCACTTTGCTCTCAGCATTTGCTCACTCCATGTCTGTCATATTTTGATAATTCTTGTAATATTTCAAACTTTTTCATTGTTATTATATTTGTAATGGTGATCTAAGATCAATGATTATGATTTGCTGAAAGTTCAGATGATGGTTAGCATTTTTTAGCAATAAAGTATTTTTTCATTAAGGTATGTACATTTTTTTTGACATAATGATATTGCACACTTACTAGTCTACAGTAGAAACAGAACTTTCATATATGTATTGGGAACCAGAAAAATTATTTGTTGTAAAGATCACTTTATTGCTGTGGTCTGGAACTGAACTTGTAGCATCTTCAAGGGATTCCTGTGCTTCAGAATATTACTCAGCATTAAAGAAGAAAGAAATGTTGCCATTTGTGACATCATGGATGGACTTACAGAGTATTATGCTAAGTGAAATAAATCTGAAAAAGACAAATACTTATATGCGGAATCTAAACAAGACAAACAAACACAATAAAGCAAACTTATAGAGAACAAAGTGTTGGTTGGTTACCACAGCTGGGAGATGCTGAAGGTGAGCAAAATATGTGAAGGGGACTAGGAGGTACAAACTTCTAGAAAAGAAAGAGAGAGAGAGAGAGAGGATGGGACCAATACTGTATGCTCTCACTTCTGTGTTAGAAATTTAAAAATAAATAAATAGATAAACAGATAACACAAATTCATAGAAAACATCAGGTCTGTGATTACCAGAAATAGGGGTGGGGAAGGGGGAAATGGAGGAAGGTGGTCAAATTTTCAGTTACAAGTACTAGGGATGTAATGTACAACATGATGACTATAGTTAACACTGCTGTTTGGCATATGTAAAAGTTGTTCGGCATATATAAAAGTTGTTGAGAGTAAATCCTCAACGTTCTCATCACCAGGAAAAATAAATGTATTTTCTTTTTTTTTTCCCTGTATCTATATGAGGTGATCAGAGTTAACTTACTGTAGTAATCATTTCATGGTATGTGAAATGGTAAGTGAAATCATCATGCTGTATACTTTACTTATGTGGTGATATGTCAATTAACATCTCAATATAACTGAGGATAAGACACTTGAAAAATACTATTGATGGATTTGAGTACTGAAAACATATAGCTTTTAAAGTTCTAAAACATAGAAAAGCAGTAAGTTAATAAACAAGAAGTAAAGATCAAACTAGGAAAATATTTAAAAATAACATTATTAGTGAAGTGTTACTATCCGCGATATATATGAAGTTTCCATAAGTAAGAAACATTAGATTCTACATAAAATAAGAAGATGCATAAGGAGACAATGCGTAGAGCAAACAAAATTGGCCGACTCACTTAGAAATATATCATGCTTAAAAGTGAAACTAATGTGCAGTTTTAAAGTATTTTGTCTATCACATTTGCAAAGTTATAAATAAATCCTGGAATATATCATAGTTTTCAAGCATAAATTATGTTTAAGCATAAACTAGTACTATCTTTATGAGACATATTTAGGCATGATTTTAACTTTTTTGGTTTGTTTGCCATATTTTGACGCAGAATTTGCATTTTTGGGGATCTAGCTTAAAATCTCCACACTGTGGAATAATTAATGTTCTATACATTTATTTCATCATTAATCACACTAATCCAAAATTAACATTAAAAATCTCAGAGAGATACTTTTCTTTGGTGGTTACTGATCCCAATACCCACTCTCCTTTTTTTTAATACTAGAACATTGATAATTTTAGCTGGATGCATGACCATCTACTTAAAGACCACATTAGCAAGACTCTGGTAAGTTCAAAATTGCCATGTTTTGTCCAGTAAGATAGCAGCAGATGGTGAATGTCACTGTCTAATAATTCCTGAAAATAAAATGCTACCCATTCAAGTATGTTTTCTGACATTCAGTCTTATTTAGATGAGACATGGTGACAGCAACAACCTAGGGGATGGTAGCCTAACAGTATAGAAGATACCTCTTTCCCTACAACTCATCTGGCATTTCAGAATTTTTAGAAAAGATGAGTATGATTATTACATTGTTTAAGACACCACTATCAGTTCTCAAAGAGCATTGACCACGTCTTAACTAATAGTTTTCTGTACTTTCCCAATAATCTACAATGAATATCTACACAGATAACACAAGTCAACATTTAAAAGAAGAAAGTAACCAAAAATAAAACTGGACAGAATTCACTCAACTGGTGTTTTATTGCTAAAAGCTGGTGGTCTTAACTCTAAGCTATTTGGGTGCTTAAGAATTTCTTAGGACTTATCACTAGAAAATATTCTATATGTAAGTAATAGATGTAGTATACTGACTTTAAATGAATGCTTTTATGTGTATATTCATATATACATGAATATAACAGAATTGGGGGAAAGGTAATATATAACAGCCTTGTTGAATTAACAGAAGGTCCTCTATACTTAGAAAAAAAACCAGAATAATGTTAGCACTATGCTTCTTAGAGAAACCTTGCATTTTAGCATTGTCAAATAGACTTAGAAATAGTTATTCTGTATAATGATAACCATTAATTTGGGTTAACTTTCTGGTCATAATTAAGTGACTATAATACAACAACCTAGCTCATCGAGTTAGATGAGGATTAAAAAATAATTTATCACTGTAGCTAGCACGCACACATGGAGTTCCATAAAGATTAGTTTTTGTGATTATGATAAGCAAATTTAGAGATGAGATACTAAGATTAAGTGACAAACAGAAAACGTATACCTGGGTACCTCTCAATGGACGTTAAGGTTAGAAAGTTAAGTGGATTAATTGAAAAGGACTACATGGTAGTTAATAATTTTTCACTTATTCAGTTAGTAATTCAAAGCTGGAGATGTGCCTTGGAATAAAGATATAACAAAATGCATATTTTAAGATATTGAACCGTGTGAAATTATACTTAACATGTGTATTTAAAATTTATTGTGCTATGACCTTTTTACTGGCACACATGACTAATATCCTCCAATGATGCTATAGAGGCAAAGTGTTTTCATAGATGAAATATTTTTATAGGCAGAATGTAGCCTCAATAGAGAATAATTATTTTATTTCTAGTATCATTCAGTATCAAAAGACTGCTTAATACCATCATTAATAAACTTAAATGTAAAAAAAAAGAAAAAAAATTAAAAAAATAAACTTAAATGTAATATCTGTCTGGGTGTCATTGCGCACTTTTATAGAATGTCATCTAGAGAAAGAAGATGCAGGAGATTATGTTTGAGTTCTATACTACTCCACGTAAATTATGTAATGTGTTTTTTAGGTAGGTGAAGGAGTAGAAGTGGGATAAAGTAGGCTGAGTAAATTCATTAGGGATACATGTAAGCTGTGTTTTAATTATACATTATCCCAAGGTAATATATACCTAATAAACTATATACATAACTATATATAACTATATGAGAAACTATGTATATAACAGTTTATGTTATTGAAAACCATAGATTTGTAAAAATATATCCATTTTCTTTCTTCTAAGCCTGGCTTTCATGTCTTCTGATATTAATTACCCCATCATTATTTTCCCTTAATTTTTATTACCAATCTTATTAGAATGTAAGCTTCTCAGCAGAGGAATATAGGTCTGTTTTATTCAACAGTTCATCATCATAATCAAACTGCCTTGCAATAAAAATGCCATATAGTCTCTTACACATATAAATAAAATGTTTAATAAATACATATTTTTAACTAAAGAGAATCATCAACATTAGTAAATGAAAGAAACTTGGAGATCATCAAGTTTTCGTAAGTAAGAAAACTGAGGCCAAGAGAGACAGACAAAAAAGCTCAAGATCACAGAACAAGTCTATGGAAGTGATTATACAGTCATGCGAATAGCGGTAATTTTGGATTTTTTTCTTTAAACATTATTGCAATATCCATTCTCTCTTTCTTCTTTTTAGTAAGAAAATATTTCTCATTATTATTTTCAATCATTTTCCCTTTTAACGATAAAGGATAGTCTCTTTAATAAAAATGAGTTGTTGGGAAAATGAATGAACATAACGTTAAGGGTAGTTTCTCTGGTCACCATGCATGATGTTTCTGAAGTATGCAGTGGATAATACATTAAGATTAACTTAATGTACATGGATAACATTTCTACAAACTAGTTTCAGTCATAAAAAAATATAGCGCAGAAAATGTAATTTCCAAAGTACAAAGAGTTTCATGGTTGTGCTAGGATTCAAACTGAGGACTTTCTAGTTCAAGCGTAGAATTTTCTATGAAATAAACGTATATATATGTTAAATTAGCACGGTTTCAGAATAAATAATAGATAAATGTAGTGCACACTAGTAACCAATTTTAACTTTCTATTCTCTTTTCCTCCTTCAGACGCTCTACCTGGTGACTGTATTTTACAACCTCTCTTTCAGTTTGATATGGTCATATGACTGTGTCCACACTAATGGCATATGAACAGAGGTGGTATGTGCAACTTTTGATGTATCATTGTATTGCACTATTTCCCCTGGAAAAAAATGTTAGAACACAGACCTGGTAGTACTTTGTCTTGGACCGTGCAGATCAGGACAATACCTTGGAGTATGGGCAGATTTATAAAGGATCTTGGTTACTGAATGATATTTTTAAAAATGTTTATTTATTTTTGAGAGAGAGAGAAAGAGAGCGCACATGCATGCAAGCGGGGAAGGGACAGTGAGAGAGGGGGAAAAGGATCCAAAGTGGGTTCATTTGGCTCTGTGCTAACATCAGAGAGCCTAAAGTAGGGCTTGAACTCATGAACTGCGAGATCATAACCTGAGCCAAAGTCAGAAGCTTAACCGAGTCACCCAGGATGTCTAGGTCTCATTCTTACTACATCCTTAGCCATATGTAGGTAGCCTATACACTTACTAATATAAAGTAAATAAGAAATCAAGAGAGACAGAAGGGATGTAACTCTAACTTAAGCAAGAGATCAGAACTCAGATCCTGGAAGCCAAGAGTAGGTGGAAAATAGAAGACCAAGAATTGGACAGGGTAATTAATGACAACTACAGACTGGGAAACATATACTGCTTATGGACACAAAGAACTCATGCTGGATATGCTTAAGAGTAATAAATAGATAAAAGGAGAAGGTCTGTTCCTTTTCAGGTTGTCTCAGAGAAATTAGAGTGGAAATAAAGTAAAAAAAAGTAATGAGGATGAAGGTCTTCTCAGGGAGATAAGCAAATAGATGAGAAGCAAGAGAGTTAAATGAACAGTATGGTGAGAATTAATGTGTATCTAAATATGAAGAATTATTTACAAATACACTCATTGAGGGGCTTTTTAAAAGGTTCATTAAGTAGTAGGTATTCATTAAGAGTAAGTATATTCTCTTGGCTGAATTAAGTAATGGTTCTGAACCTCAGCTTTATCACCTGAAAAAGAGTGGTTTTAAGAATTTGATAAAAACACGATGGAAAGAAAATGGCACATAAAAGTCTAATCATTCTTGTTTATATCATTGTTAGAGAAAATGAGGCAACTAATTCTCTGTAGGATCTGACATCATCAAAGTAGAATATAATAATTTATCTGTGCTCTTGAAAAATAAGTAGATATCTTTTAGGCAGAGAGCAAGATAGGGTTTTTCAAACAGAAGAAAGTATAGACTTAAAGGCAAAGAATCAGGTAAGATCATCATATATAGAGGAAATTAATAGAGATTTACAAAGCTTGGAACATAGGTTACAAAATAGAAAATAACTGAACAAGTAGATAGAGACAAAATCTGAAAGATTTAACTTCCAATTTAAAGATATTAGACATAATCCTATGTGTTAAAAAGCATACTTTTTTTTAACCAAAGAGTGATATGAAAGATATATTTTATACAAAGAAATCCAAGCTTCATTATGGTGTATGGAAGAACAAAACAGGCCACTACAGGGAGATTGGACAAAATATTTGGAAAGAGAATTGATATCCAAACTAAGTCAGGGGAAACAGGCATACATAAAGAAAAAAAATGATTGAAGAGATAATCTGAAAATAGAATCAGTATCACTTGGTAAATAACTGGATGTGGGATACTCTGTAACTTGAGAAACTCATGATTCTATTAAGCAAAATTTCAAAAACTGGGAAAGAAGTAGATTTTTAGAAAAGAAATAAGTTTTATGAAAGTGTGATTGTTGCCAAAAGTATAGGGATATGGGTATGCCTCAGGTATATATACTTAAGGTAAAATGATGCATATAAGAGTAACATAAAAATCATATTTTTGCTATATTGTTCATCTCCTATATCTTCATACTTCTTCATAAGGAGTTTGTATATTTAATATTAGCTGCTTACTCCCAAGAAAGTATTTGAATTTCAGTGTGAAAGAGCTTGTTGTATGACAAAAGGAACAGAATGAGGAAGACATTAAACATGGCCCCTGCATTTATAAAGCTGAGTCTAGAGTGAGGAAGCAGATAAATTGTGATGGTTAATTTTATGTGTAAACTTTGACAAGGGAAATGGATGTCCAGATTAAACAATATTCTTGGTTGTGACTTTGAGTATTTCTGAGTAAGATTACCATTTGAATGAGTAGACTCATTAAAATAGATAGTCTTCCCTAATGTGGGTGAGTATCATCCAATCTGTGAGGGCTCCAATAGAACAAAAAGGTTTATGAAGGAGGACTTCACCCCTTTTTGCTTCCTTCATGCCTTCCTGAGCCAGGATATCAGTCTCCTGCCCTTGAACTGAGATTTGCACCATCAGCTCCCCTGGTTTTTAGGCCTTGAGAATAGGACTGGGATTACACCAATGGCTTTGTGGGGTTTCCATCTTGAAGATAACAGATCATGGTACTTCTCAGGCTCCATAAAAGCATGAGCTAAATTATTACAATCTTTTTATATAAATCCACTATGGCTTTATTTCTCTGGAGGACTCTAATACACAAACTAAGAGAAATTTGTTGATCAAGGTACCATCATGACCAATGGTGAGGAGAATAGCAAGGTGAAGTCTAGCTTGTGGGGTTATACTCACATGGTAAATGGAATCACACAGCTATTCTCAGTCATGTTTCCTGTTGAAAGGATTTCTGTCCCTAATAGAAATGAAGTGAACACCTTCCAGTAGCAACAGCTAATATATATGAAGAAGAATAGAAGCAAAAAACCACTCATCTAATCTAGAAAGGCCTGATGGACAAGCAGGGAGAGGAGAAAAAAAGAAAAACACTGGCCTATATGGAAACCATTTCATCTGAAAACTTTCAACTTCAGTAAAAGGGGCTTGTTTAGTCCTAACAATTTCTTCACCAACTCAGGCTAATATTAAATTTATTCCTCTGTAAAATCCCAAGAAAAACATAAGTAAATTGAAACTAAGAGATAAAGAAAAACCTTTCACTGAACTTGTAATTTAATAAAAATTGTTATCTATGGATAAGAAAAGGAACAGGGTGAAGAGGCAATGATGGAAGGGTACCTTTTCGAAACACACCCTGTTACTGTAGCTTTGGTTTAGAAAATATATAAATATTTTACATATTCACAAAGAAAATTTTAATTTACAAAAGCCCCCTTCACCAAAAAAAAAATTGAAAAAAGTAAAGAAACTCAACTTTATATCAAGGTGGAGAGATAGCCACATACAGAAGTAAATTACTTTAAATGACTTTGAAATAAATTAGAAGCACAAAGAAATAGTAAATATTATTTAGCAGTTTAAATTTGGGGTGTAATCAATATTACGAATTTAAACTTATTGTGTAGAATAACACAACTGTGTTTTACCTTAATGTTATAAACCAAATATTTCAGTAAAAAAGAATGAGATCAAGATCCAACCAGTTTAAATTTTATAATGTTAAAATTGAGTCTGAAATATGATAAACCTATAATTTTTCTTAGGAAAACTACATTTTTCTATCTAAAGAAAGGTTTGTATCTTCAAAAACAGCCATGTCGTGAATGACAAGAAAGAGTAAGAAACTCCAGATGAACAATCAAGAGAAATAACAAAAGAATTCTTTGAAATTCAGAGTACTCAATATTTAATACTTAGAAATACTGAAGCGATTTTAAAGTTTAATGTAAAAATTTCAAAAACACTGTCATAAAATAATTTTTCTGCAATATAAACCAGTAAAATATTGCTGAAATCATTGACTGAACAAACGCTTTTAGGTCAAATTAGATTTTTGTAAACAAAGAATCCTGTGACTAGCTTCAAAGTTAGTTCTGTTAAATTAAGAAAAAATCCCATTTACAATTGTACCAAAAATAAGATACACAGAATAAACCTAACCAAAGCGGTGAAAGAGGTATACTCTGAAAACTAGAAAACATTGATGAAAGAAATTAAAGACACAAAAAAGTAGAAAAACATTCCATGCTCATGGACTGGGAGAACAAATATTGTCAAAACGTTTATACTACCCAAAGCAACCTACACATGTACTGCAATCCCTAACAAAATATGAACATCCTTTTTCACAGAACTAGAACAAAGAATCCTAAAATTTGTATGGGACCACAAAAGACCCCGAATAGCCAAAGCAATCTTGAAAATGAAAAGCAAAGCTGGAGACATCACAATTCCAGACTTCAAGTTATAATACAAAGCTATAGTCATGAAGAGAGTATGGAACTTGCACAAAAACGATGGAACAGAAGAGAAGACTCAGAAATGAACCCAAATCTATATGGTCAACTATACTTTGGCAAAGCAGGAAAGAATATCTAACCGGAAAAAAGACAATCTCTTCAATAAATGGTGATCGGAAAACTGGACAGCAGCCTAAAAAGAGAAAGAAACTGGGACACTTTCTTATACCATATGCAAAAGTACACTCAAAATGGATGAAAGACCTAAATGTGAGACCTGAAACCATAAATAAATAAACCATAAAATCTTAGAAGAGAACACAGGCAGTAATTTCTTTGACATCAGCCAAAGTAACTTTTTTGTAGATATGTCTCCTGAGGCCAGGGAAACAAAAGCAAATATAAGCTCTTGGGACTATATCAGGAAAAAAAAGGAAAACAAACAAACAAACAAAAACACCTTTTGCATGGCAAAGGAAACAACCAACAAAACTAAAGGGCAATCTATGGAATGGGAGAAGATATTTGCAAATGACATATCCAAAAAAGAGTTAGTATCCAAAATATATAAAAAATTTATACAACTCAACACCCCAAAACCAAATAATCCAATTAAAAATGGGCAGAGGATATGAACAGACATTTCTCCAAAGAAAATATACAGATGACCAAAAGACACATGAAAAGATGTTCATCATCACTAGCCATCAGGAAAATGTAAATCAAAACTACAATGAGATATCACCTCATACCTGTCAAAATGGGTAAAATCAACAACACAAGCATCGACAAGTATTGGCGAGGATGCAGAGAAAGGGAAACCCTCTTGCACTGTTAGTGGAAATACAAATTGATGCAGCCACTCTGGAAAACAGTATGGAGGTTTCTCAAAAAGTTAAAAATAGAACTACCTATGATCCAGTAATCACACTACTGGGTATTTTCCTAAAGAACGCAAAAACACTAATTCAAAGGGATACATTCACCCCTATATTTATAGCAGATTGTATACAACAGCCAATATATGGAAGCAGCCCCAGTATACATCAGCTGATGAATGGATAAGGAAGGAGTGTGTGTGTGTGTATAATTAGGTACACACACACACACACACACACACACACACACACACACACAGAATATTATTTGGCCATATAAAAGAATGAAGCCTTGCCATTTGCAATGACATGGATGGACCTAGAGAGTATAATGCTAAGCGAAATAAATTAGAGAAAGACAAATACCATGGGCTTTCACTCATATGTGGAATTTAAGAAACAAAACAAATGAGCAAAGGGAAAAAAGAGAGAGAAAGAAACAAATCAAAAACAGAGTTGTAACCTCTAAAGAACACTTTGGTGGTTACTAGAGGAAAGTTAGGTGGGCAGATGGGATAAAGCGTAATAGGGATTAAGGAGAGCACTTATTGTGATGAACACTGAGTAATGTATGGAATCATTGGATCACTATATTGTACACCTGAAACTAACATAACACTGTAAGTTAACTAAATAGAACGAAAATAAAAACTAAAGAAACTACTTCTTTTAAAATTCTCAGGAAAGGGGCCCCTGGGTGACTCAGTCGGTTAAGTGTCTGACTGCCTCAGGTTATGATCTCACAGTTCGTGAGTTTGAGCCCCACTTCTGTCTCTATGCTGATAGCTCGGAGCCTGGAGCCTGCTTTGGATTCTGTGCCTGCGCTCCTCTCTCTGTCTGTCTGTCTCTCTCTCGCTCTCAAAAATAAACATTTACAAAAATAAAATTCTTAGGCAAGTGTTACTCAACATTTTCAGATTTGGATGAACAAAAGATAATTCATAAAGGTAATCCGTAAGCAATGGATGTAATTATTTATGATTTATTCGGGATTTCTTTTTAAGTTCCAGTTTAGTTGGTTGTTGTTTTTAGTTTTTTTTAAGAAATGACATTATGTTAATCTTTCTTTTCTGGGAAGTAAGAAACATGGGCTTTCAAAAACCTATTTGCATGGCATTATTTTGTATGTTATTATTATACACAGAACATCATGGCCATGGTTTATTTAGATTAGATATATTTATCTTAATTTAGAAAAAACCTGTGGTGTTTACTACTAAAACATTATCTTTAAGATTTTTTTTTTTAAATGTAAGATTTCAGGCACAAAAATTGAATGGTTAAAGAAATGTCTTTCTATTAATGTGCTGCTTATATAATAACTGAGCACCTCAGAAATAGAGAGTGATATTTAAACTCAGTGGGAAGATCATGAATATCAGAGTTCCACTTAACAAACATTCTTGACAGGTTTTTATTTATTTTTAATATGCTAGCAAAAACATTTAACAGAACTCAGGGTGATTTTCAGTATGCTCTCACACAATCTTAGTACTTCATGTGAACTTCAGGCATCTGTGAAGTGATCGTTTACTTTCACTTCTTTCCCAATTCACTTTGTCTAAAATGACTTGACACAACATAAATTTACTTTATTTCACTTACAAATATAAAAAGAGAAGTCTTTTTGTTTTATGAATTAGTTTCCCTTTGTCCATATATCTTTCCCAGCTGACAAAAATAATGTATATTAGAGTCTGTGTTAATCTCAAATTCCCCTAGATTTTAGTCAGGTAAACATGAAAATCTGCATATTATAATTACTATAAATCTGGAAAGGTTAATTTGGACATAATTTTTAATGTATCATCTGCTAGACTTGGAAAACAATGATAATTTTGCTTCGTCTCATGCTTTCTCTCGAACCTCCTTCCAAAAATTTTCCAACTTCTGTCTTCCAGAAACCAGGCAATTTCAAACTATAAAAATACACTTAATATATACATTTCAAACTAATCAATTTTACATAACAAAATAGTTTTAGTCTCAATATTGTTACATGAGTTTGATGTGGTCTGTGTATGATCTTTTGGGATTTCTATTTTGTCTCCTGATATCATTTCCTTGAATGTACCATGTGGCAATACTACCTACTATTTTTCTTGTTTTCTAAAAATTGCTTGTAAAACCTCCCAGAGTACGTAACGAAAATGTTAAATTATTTGAAAAATAGTTATTTTAGCTATATTTATTACTATGAAATTTTTTATAAGCTGTGATGCTGTATTGTTAATCTATTGATGCAGCTGTGTTCTTTTCGTTAAAATATTTGAAACCGTTTGTATTCATGTAGCTCTAATTTCTAATAAATCCATGAATCTCAATGTTTATAATGGGTAAACTTTTCTTAAATATTTACTTGATAAATTTTTCATATTCTAGAATTTTCCCTTAACTATGTTTACTTTTGTGAATACGTCAATTTGTATGTTGAGGTCTGAAACAGGTTTCTGACAATTATGTTGAGATAATAAACAATAATCTAGTTGATCTTTCTCTTACAGTTCAAAGAAAACAATCATGAGATAATTAAAATAAGACAAAACTGAATGCTAAGACCCCTGAGTTTTTAACTCAGCGCCAGAAATTAATATCACAAAAGTCATACTTTTCCAATGTGAGTGGAATAAAACAAATAAATAATAAAAAGATTTCCTAAATAATTTCTAAGTTCTTTGGAGTTTAAAAATTCTAGAAAATTACAATTTTGTTGATATGACCTATATATATAGTTATATATATTTATATTATTTTATGTATATATTATATATACAATGCTGAGTGAATATTAAAATTGGACATCTTAATTTCTTTTTAGCTTCAAGTTTTTATGTAAATTCCAGTTTGTTAACCTACAGTGTAATATTAATTTCAGGTGTGCAATATAGCAATTCAACACTTCCATACATCACCCTGTGCTCATCATGACAGGTGAATTCCTTAATCCCCATCTCCCATTTAATCCATGCCCCCACCCACCTCCTCTCTGATAATAATCCCTGTGCTCTCTGTAGTTCAGTGTCTGTTATCTGGTTTGCCCCCCACCTTTTTACTTTTCCCTTATGTCTGTTTTGTTTCTTAAATTCTACATGAGTGAAATCATATGGTATTTTCCTTTCTCTGACAGATTTATTTCACTTAGCTGTACACTCTCTAGCCCCACACGTGTCATTGCAAATGGCAAGATTTAATTCTTTTTGATGGTTGAGTAATATTCCATTCTATATAAATACCATATCTTCTTTATCCATTCATCAGTCAGTGGACATTTGGGCTCTTTCCATGATTTGGCTATTATTAATAACACTGATATAAACATCAGGGTGCATGTGACCCTTCAAATCAGAATTTTTGTAACATTTGGGTAAATACCTAGAGGTGCAATTGCTGAATCAGGGTAGTTCTATTTTTAACTTTTTGAGGGACTTTCATATTGTTTTTCAGAGTGGCTGTACCAGTTTGCATTCCCACCAACAGTGTAAGAGGGTTCCCCTTTCTCTGCATTCTCCCCAACACCTGTTTCCTGTGCTGTTAGTTTTAGCCATTCTGACAGGTGGGAAGTGATAGTGCAATGTAGCCTTCAATTGTATTTCCCTGATAGTGATGTTGAGCATCTTTTCATGTGTCTGTCATCTAACTTCATGTTTTTGAAAAATTATTTATTCATGTCTTCTGTTCATTTTTTAATTGGATGGCTTGTTTTTTGAGGTGTTGACTTTTATAAGTTCTTTATATATTTTGAATACTAGCCTTTTACCAGATATGTCATTTGCAAGTATTTTCTCCCATTCCATAAGTTGCCTTTCAGTTTTGTTGATTATTTCCTTCCCTTTACAGAAGCTTTTTATCTTGATGAAGCCCCAATAGTTTATGTTTTCTTTTGTTTCCCTTACTAAAGGAGACATTTCTAATAAGAAGTTGCTATGGCTGATGTCAAGGAAGTTACTGCCTATGTTCTCCTCCAGGATTTTGATGATTTCCTATCTCACATTAAGGTTTTTCATCCATTTTGAGTTTCTTTTGTATGTAAGAAATTGGTCCAGTTTTATTCTTTTGCAGGATGCTGTCCAGTTTTTCCAACACCATTTGTTAAAAAGACTTTTCCATTGTGTATTCTTTCCTTTTTTGTCAAAGATTAGTTAACCGTATAGTTGTGGATCCATTTCTGGGTTTTCTCTTCTGTTCCATTGATCTATGTGTCTGTTTTTGTGCCAGTGCCCTATTGTCTTGATCACTACTTATTTGTTGTTTTTTCTTTCACAAATGTCATAGCAGGTTTATTAGTAAGAGCCATAAATGGGAGCAGTCAAAATATCTATCAACAGTGAATGGATAAATAAGCAACCATATGGAAAAATCTAAAAATCATTATTCTACTTGAAAATAAGCCAGATTACGGGGAGAGAGAGAGAGAGAGAGAGAGAGAGAGAGAGAGAGAGAGAGAACACTGATACACATAAGATTCTAAGAATACAAACTCATCTATATTTGTAATATAACTTGAAGTCTGTTTGTGATGCGTCCAGCTTTGTTTTTCTTTTTCAAGATTGCTTTGGCTATTTGGGGTCTTTTATGGTTCCATACAAATTCTGGGATTTTTTGTTCTAGTTACGTAAAAACGATGTTGGTATTTTGATAGTGATTGCATTAAATGTGGAGATTGCTTTGGGTAATATAGACATTTTCACAATATTTGCTTTTCCAATCCATGAGCATGGAATGTTTTTCCATTTCTTTGTGTCATCTTCAATTTCTTTCGAAATTGTTTTATAGTTTTCAGAGTACAGATCTTTTACTTTGGTTAGGGTTATTCCTAGGTATCGTATGGATTTCGGTACAATTCTAAACAAGACTGATCCCTTGATTTCTCTTTATCCTTCTTCATTGTTGGTGTATAGAAGTACATATCTACATATATTATCATGTCATTGGCAACTACTGAAAGTTTGATTTCTTCCTTGCCAATTTGGATGCCCTTTGTTTCTTTTTGTTTTCTGATTGCTGAGATTAGGATTTCCAGGACTATGTTAAATACAAATGGTGAGACTTGGGGCTCCCGAGTAGCTCAGTCAGTTAAGCTTCTGACTTCAGCTCAGGTCATGATCTCACAGCTTATGAGTTTGAGCCCCACGTGGGGCTCTGTGCTGACAACTCAGAGCCTGGAGTTTGCTTCGGATTCTGTGTCTCCCTCTCTCTCTGTCCCTCCCCCACTCACACTCTCTGTCTCTCAAAAATAAATAAATATTAAAACAAGTTTTTAAAAATAAAAATGGTAAGACTTGACATCCCTGTTTTGTTCCAGACTGTAGATGAAAAGTTCAGTTTTTCCCCATTGATGATGATGATATTAGCTGTGGGTTTTTTGTATATGACCTTTACAATGTTGAGATATGTTCCCTCTATCCCTACTTATTGATGTTTTTTCAGACTTTTGTAGTGGTTACTCCACAAAGGACTTGAAACCAAATGCTTCTGTTTTTTTGACTTAGGTATCAAAATATTGGGATAGTTTTTTTTTTGGTTATTTATTTTTAGAATATTAGTTATTACTGCCCTCACTTTTGTCTGAAAGTAGTGTTGGAGAATATGGATAGGACAGATCTAGAATTGCTGATCATTAGGGAAATATTAAAATATTAATAGTATTTAGAGAGAAAATAGAAAAATATAATACTTTTGTAACAGCATTTTCTTTCTAGTATTAAAGTTATTTATGTGCATTTTTTTATATACTCTAAGAAAAAGTATATCTGATTTATATCTCACTCATGACATGCATGAATGTATGCTTAATAAATGATATAATTAATTTCTATTGCTTGCTTCTCTTGCAGGGTAAGTTTTTTTTTTTATTTTTTATTTTGTAATGTTTACTTTTGAAAGAGCATGAGTGGGAGAGGGGCAGAGAGAGAAGAAGACAGAGAATCCGAAGCAGGCTCCACGCTGTCAGCACAAAGCCCATCGTGAGGCTCAAACCCACCAACTGTGATATCATGACCTGAACCAAGGTCAGACACTCAACCAACTGAGCCCCCCAGGTGCCCCAGGGTCAGTTTCAAGGATAAGAAAAAAGAGAAAAAATCTCATATATCTTTAAACTCTTTTTTTATTTCCTGAAGTTTAATTCTTTCTGAATTAGGAAAACCAAGCAAACAAAAATATACCCTCACTCTCAGTGTTGGTTTCCATTCTGGCTCCTTCTCAGTCTCCTCTCTATATGGCACTAACTCTGGTCTTTCCAAGACCCCAGATTTACAGAGCAAGGAAGCCAAGGTTCAGGAGTCCTCACTGGTGTGTTCTTCCCCAGTGGTTTGTATCGTAACGAGACCAACCAGACTGCTTTATCAAATGTAGAAGATATGTGCCAGCATGCATGCCATCACCCTTCTCTTTATTGTACTTCTCTCTCAAGGGCTTGAATTTAAATTTTAGTTCTATCATCCTTCTGGGGAGGATAACTAAAGATTAAGAAAAATAATGTTCTCTAACAGAACTCTACTTCAGTGGTTCTCCACCCTGGTTTACATGGGAATCCCCTAGAAAACTTTAAACATCATGACCAAGCCGCCACAGAGAAAAACCTAATAAAGTTGATGTGGGAAGGGACATCAGTATTCTCACATACAGTCAATTTGACAATCAGTGACTTGGGAGCTACCTGGATCACCTGCTCAAAAAATGACAAAATGATCTGAAGATAACAAAAAGAAACATAACTAAAGCTCATTATCTCCAGCCTTGCCTTATTTGAGAATTATGGATATGATTTATATTTTCTTAATGACCCATTAAAAAGGCTTTATAATGGGGATGCCTGCGTGACTCAGTCAAATGGCTCTTGATTTTGGCTCTGGTCATAATCTCATGGTTCATGGAATCGAGCCCCATATCACACCCACACTACGTGTAGAACCTGCTTGGGATTCTCTCTTTCCCTCTCTCTCCACCCTTCCACCACTTGCACTTTGTCTGTCTCAAAATAAGTAAACATTAAAAAAAAGTGTTTGCAATATCTATGTGATATTGAAAATTACAAATTTAAGCAGCGACAACTCCCTAAACTGCCTCAAGATGAATGTGACTGAGGGATGCTACACATGGTTATATGCGTACACTCTCACATGCACGTTTTATCCAAGGGAATCTATTTTCACCTCAGATTCCTTTCATCAAAGAGAACCTAATATATTGTTTCCCATTATGATTGTGCAATCAAGAAAGAAGAATATAAGACATGGAGAATGCATTGTCCATGATTGAAAAAAACACATTAATCTAGTAAATACACAGAAATAGCCTTTCAGTTCTTCCAGTATATGCTTTAAGTGCATACACCTACATAGTTTTACCTTGTAGCCCCTCCCACTCCTAGTTAACATAAGATCTGTGCTTCACCTGAAGGTTTCCAACCACTGGTGTTTTCAAGATTATAGTCCTGTAAGAGCAGAGTGACTACGCTTATACATAATTCAAATGGGAAATATAAGTTTTTTTCAAATTTATGTTTGGCTATTTTTCCAAATTTGAGTTCATTATTAGCCATAATTGCTAAGGGGAAAACATTATATCTTTTCTTAAATATGAGACACAAATATTTTATTTAAAAAAATAGAACCTGAGGGGCTCCTGGGTGGCTCCATGGGTTAAGTGTCCAACTTAGGGTCAGGTCATGATCTCACAGTACTGACAGCTCAGAGCCTGGAGCCTGCTTTTGATTCTGTGTCTCCCTCTCTCTCTCTCTGTCCCTCCCCTACTTGTGTTCCATCTCTCTCAAAAGTAAATAAACATTTAAAAAATTTAAAACATAGAACCTGATATTTCTCTGTACAGCATCCACTTGAGAAGCTTTCTTGTTTATATTCCCATGACTTTTTAAAAGAAATCTTTCAATTTTATTGACAATGTTTTCTGTTTGCTTATGTTAATTTATATGATCTATCACTATGGTTTTATTGGTAAAATTTCCTTCTCAAAAAGTTGGAACAAAATGTTATATATAAACAGATTAATCACTGAATTCTAATAAAAGAACTCAAATTTACCTTCCAAGTTCACTGAGTTTGTGCATTAAGTCAATCAATCAGTCAGTCAGTTAGTCAATAAATGTTAATTGAGAACCGGTCTCTGCATATGATTAGGTTTGGGGCCAGAAAAACTAACACTAACACACATTCAAAGAAGGCAGTAGTGAAATTTCTACACTTACTGTAATTGTAAACTCTTAAGCTTAAGGACTTAATTAACACTTTAAATTAGTAAGTAATTCAAGCTCTAACTTCTATTACTGAAAATCAGGTAAACAAACCCCATATTTCTCCATTGTCTTACATTTAACAATATTTGGTTATGACTATACATTGGTTGTGTTACATATATCCCACTTTGATTTATGTAGACAAATGAGAGATCAGTTGTTCTAATGCAGATAATAGTCAAAATCAAATTTAGTATGAAAGTCTCCCCAAATTATTTCCTATTACTGAATGTATGTTCTATAAACCACATACGACCAACTCTAATAATGTCAAAACACAAACACAAAGAAGTATATAAAAAATGTTCCAAAACACAAGATTGATCATATCCAGAAGCCAAAGGAATAAGAAAAATAATGCTTCAACATGTTCAGGAACTCAAAGGAATCCCACAATGCTGAGATCACTGTGGTGAAAAGTTCCTCCCTTCTAAAAATGGAAATAAAGGGCCTAAATCCTGAGCATGAGGGATTTTATTTCTAAAATAAGTTTTTTATAAATTCATTTTGGCTAAGGACAAAAGGAAGGTTGGTAGATTGTGCAGGGCTTTTACATTTAGACTCCTATTCTGTTTTAATACAAGGACACAATTGAAAGCATTGGACTCAGACTAGAGTGACCATCTAATTTATCATCCAAATCAGGCAATTTTGTGAACAAAAGAGGAACTACTGATCATTAGGCTGGACAATACACAAAATCTCGAACTCTCCTGTGCTTTCCACGACATAGGGTCATGCCTATTGCACACAGACCTGAAGTTCTAACCCTATTTTTTTTTTTTTTTACCTAACTAGGTATAAAAATTTGTGGAAATTTTATAATACATCTTGTATCTCAATGCATAGAATTAAACCCGAAAATATGCACCAGGTGTCTGTGACACATTAATCATTCAAAATATGGTAGTTATTCCAGGAGATCTATTTTTTCTTTTGGCATCTTTGATCTAAATTCTGTCAGACATAAGATATTTCAAATTTTTCTATTGCCAAATTTTCTCTATATGTTCGTGAAGATATTCCAGGATATCTTTACGAAATATAGTCGTGCCTGTCATCACTGCCAAGAGAGGAACGTGCCCGTTCTACAAGGAGAGAGACATGTGGAGGAGAGCCATCTCAGGCAAGCTCAAGCTAAGTCAGCTGATGTATATATATATATATATATATATTTTTTTAGCTCAGGGGCCAAGGAACTTTCTTCCATAAAGGAAAAGGCAGTAAATATCTTCAGCTTCAGGGCCATATGGTCTCAATACCAACTATCAACTCTGCTGTTGTACAACATAGTCTTAGACAACATAAACCAACAGCCATAGCTAAATTCTAATAAAATTTTACTCCTAGAGACTGAAATTTGAATTTTATATTATTTTCATCAGTTGCACAGTATTTTCCCTTGTTTTTTTCAACTATTTAAAAATGTAAAACCCATTCTTAGTTTTAATGAAATATACAGAAATAGTTTTCAAGACTTATTTGGCCATTAGGCAGTAGTTTGCGAACCCCTGTGTTACTTTGTTGTTTGTTCATTTACTATTGAAATAAATATACTTGAGCTTATTGTTTACTTTTACATGTCACTGAAGTTGGTAAATTTTTGTAATTTAGAGTTATTTTACTAACAGCGAATTGATAAAACTTCAGTACAGAATAGCCGAAGATTGTCAGTGTATAAACATTCATATCAATATGTGTACACGATTTTGGCAACTTATCACCTTTGCATGTAGTAGCACATTGTCAGTTGTGGTTGATTTGAAAACTGTGCTAAGAAAGAACCATAAAGTCAGGTAGTATTTTGAAATTTTTCACCTGTCTTCTGGAAATTGAAAACAAGCAAACCAGCTATTTTGTTGGTTGAAAGTGAACACAGCATCTATTTATTACCTTTGGACTGAGAATTGCCAGAGCTCACTTTCCTCCTTTCCTTCTGAAACTGTAATGACCAGCTTTTAAGATCAATCAGCCTGGGTCCTTAAGTGACCATGTTTGAGATGCCCCGTTTCTGTCTGCTAATGGACATCCAGCATGAATGAGAATTGTTAACTTAATTAAACAAAGAGGCCATTAGACTGAGGTGGCTTTAATGCCTCTGTAGCCTACATAAGCAAACCAAAATCTAAACCAGTATATCCTGCAAGGTTAAGAAATCAAAACCTAAGGACAACCAATCTCAAATAGCCAGCTAAGTTTTTCCATATAAGGCAAATGCTTAAACTACAGCCAATCATAATTTCCTGGTTCTGCTTCCATCACTTTTCTATAAAGGTCTCTCAGAGCTCCTGCCAGTAGTGAGCTCCTAACCATTTCTAGTTCAGCACTGCCAGATCATGATTTTTGCTCAGATAAACTAATAGTTTTTTAGTACAGGAATTAAACAGAATGAAAACTGTTTAGTCGCATAGATTTGGGACTGTTTGCTGTCACCATGTAACCTGATATGATGTGTGCATACATAAATAGTAAAAATTTAGTGCTGTATTTTAAAGATAAATATACATATTGTAAAATAAAATAGAATACTTTTAAAAGTTGTTGTTGTGGTTTTCCTATTTAAAAGGCAAATATTGTTTACTTTTCAAGACCATATCACTGAACTACAAATTTTACAGGTCCCAAAATTTTCTCCACAGGAGATTAAATACAGAACTCCAGAAAATAAATATAAATGTCAAATAGGATATTTAGGTAGATATGTTTGGCTGTCACCATCAAATTTTAAAACTGCTAATGTGGACCAAAGCAGTTCCTTTACACACAGTAAGCTTCTATCATCAGAAAGTCTAAAGCAAGTCTATTACGGTCCATAAAGAAATACCATAAATTGTTCTTCCATACAAACAAAAAGCAAATAAATGACACGTTGGATGAATTTTTCTTATCTACAAGTAATTCTTATATTGCTCAAAAGGAGTTGAGGTCTGGTGACTTGAAATAATGCAACTGTTAACCTAGGAGTGGTTGTGTCTTTTCTGTGCCCTAAGTTGTTGCTCAAAGCACATTAATATAAATTTTGCATTTCAAGTATCCTCTCTTGATTTAAGGAATGAAAGGGCAAACAAGGAACCACCACACACTTTTCTTGCCTTTTACCACACAATCAATTGCATTCAATCTGTTGCTAGAAATCCTCTAGTGCTGCTTGGCCCTAAATCACCGGTATTCAAAGGTTTATTGCACATTCACACTCGCTTGTCATTTGCAGGAAGTCTAATTGAGAGAATTTACAGTTGGTTGAGTGTTTCATTTAGATTGTACATGTTTAATAAAAGCTTTTTAAGTTACTAATCTCAGCTCAGGAAACAACAAAAGTGCTTGAGGGTTAAAGAATAAAACATAGCAGGTAAATGTTATTGTGTGACATTTCCTTATAATGTTTCCAAGGAACTGCATTTACTGGCTTTGAATTGTTTTTACACATCTAACTCGCTTTGCTGGAAAAATTGAGCCTATTAGTTATACCACGTGACAGAAATGTGATGGTAGAATTACTTCTCAGTCAAAATGCTGTGGTTAGCTGAAAATAGTGTCAATAATTATTGCACTCGAGAAGAAAACTTAAAATAATATCTCCAGTGAAATAATCTTGAGCATCTTTTCATAAAAATAAATCTAATTAAATGTTAGGAACTGATTTTAGCCTATGTTACCGTGCTATCATCTTAAAATGGGACCCTGATTTTCAACTTGCATTATTGAACCATATGCATTGTTTGTGGATGGTACTGCGCAGAGGGGACTCATTTCATGCAAATAATCCTTGTTGCTATTTAGCCTTATATTTCAAAGAAAATGTGAAACTATGTAGTAAAAAAGACCACAATGTTAAGGTTCAAAAATGTGACATGATAAACTTCCCAGATATGTCAACATCTGAATTGTTCTCTCTGTTTTGATGTGGCTAAAATTGTTTAGCCACATAACAATACGAAAAATTAGACAGTGCTAATAAACAATGCTATAGGACAAAAAATGAAATATGTAGACTAGCTCTTTTAGTAGAAAGTTGAGAACTTGCCTGCCTTCTCATTACTCAGTAAACATTAGTCCCTTGCTATTTTCCTTAGTTGGGTGCACTAAATGCTAATCCTACTGCTTGACACGGAGTAGCTCTTTAAACTCCATTGTTTCTAAATAAACTCTTCTCTTAAATAAAAGTGTGGAAACACCATTACCACCTAGCTCAATTGGATTAGAATTTGCATTTAAAAAACACATAATTTGCAAATGGTGTTGATGATAACACGAGGCATGAAACACATTAGTGTATTAGGATAGAACCATTTGTCCTTAGAATTAAATTTACAGTGGACAAAATAAAGAAAAGCATTCTCTAAACAGATGGCTAAAATTACTAATACCAAAAAAAAATAATGAAAACATTCTCACTAATTAGACTGTTGGACAACATTTCTCTAGAAATATTTTAATGAGTTTTAATTTTAATTGATTTTGATCCAGATTCACTTATTTTCATTTTGGAAAGCTTCAAGCAGAATGATGCAGGGAAGTATTTTGACAACATGGAGGAGAGTATTTCAAAGTGAAATCGAGAGTTTAGATTTCTCTTTCATCCACTCAATCATTGAGCAAATTATATAATTGTCTACATGCTAGATATAGAGCAGTGCACCAATATGCTTCCTGTGTTCCTGAAGCAGACATTCAAATGGAAGAAAGAGATAAACAAGTAAATTTTTTCTTCATGAGTTCCATGGAGAAAAATAAAGTTATAAAGAGAGGTCAGAAGTGGGGTACAGACGGTACGCTTCTTTAGAGTATCAGAGCAGGTCTCACTCATGATGTGATATTTGAACAGAAACCAAGGGCAAGTGAGGGAGTTAACCACATGGATCACCAGGGAGAAAAACTATCAACATTGGTAGTCTAGTTCTGTATTAAGCCAAAATCAGCTATGACTACATAAACAGCAATGTGCACTAGAATTGTTTCTTGAGTCGTCAATTCGTTGAAAGCTTTATTCAACACAGCACCACATCTGCCATCCCTATCTTCATTCCCTTCCCTTTTCTTTCTGAGCCAGCTTCAACTCTCACCGTGGCTTTCCTCACACGAGGCCCTGTGCTCAATCTGCTTAACAACTGTTAGGACACATCAAATAGCTTCAACTACTGCATCCTTATTCCTGCCTGATTTTGTCTGTGTAACCATGGTAGGCTTGAAAGAGAGAAGAAATTCACCTACTTTCTCTGAAAGTTGGTTTTAATGTTTTCCAACTTATCGTGTATTAGCATCCTCGATATTTGTATGTCATCTGTTAATGCCTTTGTTTCTTCACTGCGTGTGTATTCAAATCAGTCAATAAAGACATCCTTGCTTCCCAACAACTGCACACTTGCCATTACTACTTCTTAGCAAATAAGTACATGTTAGTTTTCTACTGCAATTGTAACAAATTACTATAAACTTGGTGGCTTACAACAGCAGCTATTTATTATCTCACATTCTGTGTGGGTCAGAAGTCCAGGAGAAGCACAGCTCAGCTGTGCATAGAGTCTCACAAGGCTGAAGTCAACATGTCAGTAAGGCTGCCTTCTTATCCCAAGACTATAGGGATGAATTTGCTTGCAAGCTCATTTAAGTTGTTGGCTAAATTCACTTCTTTGCAGCTAGGGGAGAAAGGTCCCTGTTTCATCCCTGTCAGCCCCAGGGCCTGACTTTCCTGTTAGAGGCTGCCCACATTCCTCGTTATGTTTTACATGTGGCCCTTCCTGCAACAGCAAGGCTGGTCCACACATTCAGAATCGCTAACCTCTTCTGCACTATTATTTCTCTTCTGCCACCCCACCCAAAAATGTAGTCTTTCTCTGAGTCCAGCCAGAGAAACTTCTCTACTTTAAAGGACCTAGGTGTTTACATTGGGTCTACCTGGATAATCAAGTATAATCTCCCTATTTTAAAGTCAATTAATAATTTTTTTTAATGTCCACTTACTGATTTTGAGAGAAAGAGAGAGAGTGCAGGGCAGGGTCAGGGAGAGAAATAGGGATAGAGAGAACCCTAAGCAGGCTCCAAGCTCCGCTCAGAGCCCAACGCAGGGCTCAATCTAACAACTAGGAGATCAGGACCTGAGTCGATATCAAGAGTCATATGTTTAACTGCCTGAGCCACCCAGGTGCCCCAGTTGATTAGCAATTTTGATTCCATCTGCAAAGTCCCTTCACAACAGAAACTAAATTAGTGTTTAAGAACGGAAATCTTGGGGGAACACCTTCAGAATTTAATCTACCGTAAGTGCTAGCACCTTATGTTAGTATGTGTTGTCATAAAAAGAGCAGCTGTTAAAGCTGGTAACTATTAATATCTTTACGCTATAGATGGAGAAAGTGAATGCAATTTAAGTAACTTCCCCAATGTTCTTTACCCGGTGAGACCTGGAACAGGAATTAAATCTATGTCTGTATGATTCCAGAGCACATGTTCTTCCTCAAAGAATGGCATGCTCTTCTTCAAACAATGAATGGCGATGTCAGATACACCTTGATGAGCAGGAATCGAGGCAATGGTTCTAAATTAAGCTTGATTAAGCAACTAGGTCAGATTATGGATTAGGTACCTAAAGACTTCTCTGTAGCACAGTAAATAGTAATCTTCTACCTGGAAATGCATTGCATTTGAAACTACTGATGGTCCTTTTAAAAGTACAGTATTCTTTTTGTTTGTTTGTTTCTTTAGATAATTTTGTTCACATTATTTTAACTCATGAGTTAAAACGATCACCTCTCCATTTAAAAGAATAATTTTATATTTAAATATAAAGGAAATAGATTAAAGCATTAATTAGAAGAATACAAAATATGTATATCCCAATACTAGAATTATGTCATGATTCTTTAAAAGGCATATGTTATTTTAATAATCAAGTGACAATTAAAAAGATAACCACTTTAATGTTGTGAAAATAGTAATGAGATTTTTGACATCAGTTCTAGATCATTAATATATATATACACATATATATGTATATATATGTGTGTATATATATATATATACAGCAGCATTTCATATTTATAAGTTTCAGTCATGAACTTCAGCTTCTACATATCATTTGTTTATTATAGAAATTTTGACTAAATGTAAGTAAATCAAAACACAATTAGAAATCATAGATAAGGATTTCCAAGCGCAAATTAAAAAAAAAAAAAAAAAAGAGGCGAGTTTGGCAATACTCATTTAATTTATAGTCAGACTAAAAAAATTGTAAACATACTTGCATTTGTAGCCAAACTAGATAATTTGAGGGCAGAATATTTTAAAAGCGCTAATAGTAACTATTTTTTCCATTATTCAATGAATAGATTCATATACTAGATATTGAAGAAAGCATTCCCTGACTTACATTATGGATTACGGTTGTATAGCCTTTAGAATAGTTTGAGTTCCAAGACTGCAACATTTTTCAGAGAAAATAAAGTGAACATAAAGTAAACATACTGTTTAAATTTTAAATTCAATGCTATGTTTTTCACAAAAGTCTTTTATTGTATTGTAATTTCAAGAAAAAAAGAAATGATGCACTTGGGTCATTTTCTCAACTCATATTACCTAGTTAATTAGATTAATATACAGAATCCATTGATCAGCAAATTGTCATTACTTGTAATATAGAATCTGTAACCTTGCTCTTTTAAACTATAGGTCTTCTCAAATTTAAGAAAAAAATTGCAATCACAGTAAATATTTTTAAAAGATGAATGCTTATACCAATAGGGATTAAACACAGTAAGGATTCTCCTCATAATTATTGACAATTTTTAAAATTTTTTTCTTTTTAAAAATTTTTTTAATGTTTATTTATTTTTGACTGAGAGAGAGAGAGAGAGCGAGCGAGCATGAGTGGGGGAGGAGCAGAGAGAGAGGGAGACACAGAATCTGAAGCAGGCTCCAGGCTCTGAGCTGTTAGCAGAACGGGCTCTAACTCACCAGCCATGAGATCATGACCTGAGCCAAAGTCAGACACTTAACCAACTGAGCCACCCAGGCTTCCCGCAAAATTTTTTAATTTCTATTAGTTGACAAGAAAGATAATCTTTGCATTCACTGATATGTTGGTTACAGAGAATAAAATAAAATTTGAGGATTTGTCTAGCACATTGGAAACTTAAAAATCTTAGCTTTGAACACCTTTATAACTTTAAGGATTTGCTATTTTCTATACCCAATACACATGCACACACATATACACACACGAGCACGTACACACATCCACCACAAAAAACTCAGCTGGAGACAAGTTAAATCTCTGTAGGGACCAGAACCTCTCTACACTAGCTGACTGTGATTTTTAACTTATTTCCAGGCCACCCGTCTAGTTTTCTGGGTAGTCAGATTTCTTTCCACTAGCTACTGCCAGAGGATGTGTTCAAAGACCTTAGTTCTGGGATTCCGCTTGGCATGCACAGGGTTACTCAGAGGAGCAACTCTGCAGTGTTTTCATAGTATAGTATAGAAATGGAGGTTTGCGTGTATCAAATCCTTGACAAATGTTCCAGCAGTTAAGTAAAACTTTGTTTATATTGCGTGCCTCTCAACAGAAATTAAGAGCTGTGGAAACAATTCACGCAAGTGGTTGGCAATCTTCTCTCGTTCTCTCTTAGTGAATATGACAAGCTCACCTGCTGTGGGAGGCTGAAAATAAAGGACAATCTCACCACATTAATAAAACATGAGCCACAACTGAATCTGAGGCCAACTAAACCACCAGAGACCTAGTGTGACGCTTAATTTTGTCGATGATGGAAGTACTTTAGCCTGAGGTAACTTTCGTGGAGGCCATATTTGCGTGCAAACTTTCACTTAAAGCACTACAGCTGGGCAGAGTTAATGTTCATAGGAGTGTAAACTTACAGTAAAAGGCAGGAACCACATGAGATGTTACATCACTCAAGCCAGTCAACTTTGGTAGTGGCCTAATGTTTTATTGAAGCTCATTCCTCCTCACAGGAGATCTGAAAACCCACTTAGTGCCCTCAGAAAATTGTCTGTTTTGGCTGCATGGACTGGTTCCTAATCACAGAAAGATAAAAACATCAAAATAAGCTAATAGGGTTTTGCCATGAAATACGGTCCCGTGAGAGCGAGAAGTAAAAGGGGAAGGTTTCTGGGGGATCTATTAAGTTCAAGGGTTTGGTGAGGTTAAGGGAACATGCTCCCATACAATGCAAGGAGGAGACAGAAAAGGCATACGAGTAAAAGGGGAAGTTAAGAAGAAAAAATAAAAAATATACTTTTTAGGAAATGAAAAAAAGACCCAGTAAATTAAGTAAAACCATCCTTAAATTATGTATTAGTCAGTGTTTGAAAATGATGCTGAGGCATTGAAACAGAATTATGGTGATGGCTCATATGAAAAATGTTCCTTGGAAAACAGTTTTAAATAAGAAATCATGATACAATGCCACCAGAGAAAAGACATTTTGTGAAAGAAAATTTTGCCTTCTGTCAATTAGATATTCCAGGCAAAGATTTCAAAATTATGTTTTCACTTATTTCCATGTTCGTTCCTTGAGAATGAGAAAATAGGATTTCTTTAAATTATATTCTCAACCAGTGTTTAAAAATGGAAATATGGAAGAGAAAACATATAAAATGATTGATTATTGGAGAACCTTGGGATTTCTTGTTGATCTCATCTCCAGCTACTTAGGAGATTTCAAACAAGGGCTTATGGAAATAAGTCTATAAAGAAAATAGTGCAACTTACAGAGTTAATACTTCTGAGGCTCCGTATGCTTCAATTTGTCGTGAGTAGACTATCCCCATGGTTTAGAAAGTAAATGTTTTATCACCTTTTGTGCAACAGCAAAGTTTTATATCTAATAACTCCCAGAAATTCTTTCTGGGAGGCAATGGCACCCACTAATGGATTCATAAATTTGTTACATAGGGCGCTGATGGTTTTGGTAAAGGTATTAGAGCACAAATTTAGAATCATATATTCTCACATTTGCAAACGTATCCATGTCATTGTCTGCATTTTCTTAGTTCCATAGCAAAGAAGGGTTTTAAGGAAAGAATAAATTATATAAATGTGCACTACCTTGACAGTTCTTGTCTTATATTGTATTTATTGTGAACCTGAGCCAAATTCAGATTTTTAGAAATGATCACTGAGGTAAAAATTCTTACTGTTCTTTCAAAACCGAATAAAACATTACTTCGGGGAGTACTGCAAATCGCTTCCCCCTCTAGCTGAATTCAACCAGCATAGGCATTTTGTGTGGCTCAGACTTTTTTTTTCTCCAATTTTTAATAGCTTGATCCAACTGTTAAAAACTGAGATGCTTTGGAGAGCCTGGGTGGCTCAGTTGGTGAAGCATCTGACTCTTGGTTTCTGTTCAGGTCACGATCTCACGGATCGTGAATTTGAGCCCTGCATCGGGCTCCGTTCTGTCAGTGAAGAGCCTGCTTGGGATTCTCTTTCTCTCCCTGGAACTCCTCCGCTTGTTCTCTCTCTGTTTCTCTCTCTCATTCTCTCTCAAGATAAATACACTATAAAAAATTTAAAAATTGAGATGTTTTATATTCCAAGTCTGAATTCCAGCTTCCCTTGGAAGTCAGACGATCAGCTTCTACCAGCTACTACTACCCACCATACCAGTTGTGATCTATCAGGTGGAACACTGCCAAGACTGAGCCCTATGGCCAGCCTTTTCCAACCCAGTACTTCTCCATCTTCCCTGTGGTCTTACTTACAATGAGACAAAACCTCTTTGCCATCTATTGTCACTCTTGCCCTATTTTTAAAATTTTTTTTTCTTGTTGTCTTTTTGTTTTTAAATTGTTTTACTCTATATCCTTATCTGTATCAAACATTGGAAAATGTTTATAAGAGTCTTCCAGTTCAAAAGCATAGCAGAGCATACTTCCTTGTGCATATGAAGAATGCGTCTAAAAAAAAAAGAATGCATCTAAGTGTAATATAATATATGCACCTCTATCTTCCACATAGACTACTCTTTCACCTCTCTGTGCCACAAGGCATTCATATTTCAATGCTTTTAAATCCTTGTTAGAATGTTAATCTCTCTCCTGTGAACCTCTAAAGCATTTCTCATGAAACCTACGTTGCCTCTTCCCTCTTAACAGACTCAGGGATCTTTGAAGACAAGCCTCATGCCATTACTTCTATTTCGTAGCCCCCAAAACACTTGGTTTAACACTGTTAAATAACTTTAACATTTTTTTTATTAGAACTAATGTGTGAAAATGAAACTAGTTAAGAAATACCGCATTTATTTTTATTTATTTATTTATTTTTTTAAGAAATACCACATTTAAATGTCAAGGTACATTAAAGGATTACTATCCAAAAAAGTTCTAACATCTAGATGAGATGAGTTTGCCCACTACTGGATTTAATAATTACATCTCTCCTTTCTTTAAATACAATTAATAAAGCAGTGTTATGTACAGACCTTCTTTACTGTAGTTTTGTCCACTAGGACTTTTGCTCAAGATTCTTCTTGATTTGGGGCACCTGGGTGGCTTGGTCAGTTAAGTGCCTGACCTGATTTTGGCTCAGGTTATGATCTCACGGTTTGTGAGTTTGAGTATCACATCAGGCTCCATACTGAGAGTAAGGAGCCTGCGTGGGATTCTCTCTTTCCCTCTCTCTCTGTCCCTACCTGTTCACAGGTGTGTGCATGCTCTCTCCCAAAATAAATCAATACACTTAAAAAAAAAAAAGACTCTCTGATTTGCCAAATATAGGTCATAATTTGAAAGTGGAGTAAGAGATAGAATGATATTTTTAAAATTCTCTTTCACCCTGGATGAGACATTTTATGATTGCATCGTATTTTTTTTAGAAGTAACTTTACCTCTGCCTATAGTTGAAATAGAGACTTATGTGTTAATTGACCCAGAAATATTTGGTACATTCATTTAATATTTAATGGGTTATATGCAAGAATTATTTTCTATTAGTTAACTTCAATAATTACTATGATAAATAAAAAAATAATAAAAAAATAAAAATAAAAAAATAATTACTATTAAATATCTAGGATTACCCCAAAATTGAAGAGAAACTTGAATAGTTCAAGCAAACTATGGTTATTGCTATAGCACTCCCTAGATAACTCTCTAGAGAATACTTTTTATGCTATCATTCACAATGTGTTAATATTCTAAAATCATTTCCCATTGGGTTCTCTCACATGCTATAAAGTTTACATTATTAAAATTAATTAGATATGGGGCTACGTAATAATAATACGAGCTATAAAAATAACTTATGAATTATTTTCCATATGCCAGGCATGATGACAGATTTGAGATGTATAAATATAATGCTCACAACAACCCTCATTTTGTTGATGAGGAAACTGAGACACCTAGAGATTAAGTAACATATTCCAGGTCACCCCACTAATAAGGAGCAGAGCCTGCTTTCCACTCAGTCTGGTTAGCTTCCAAGCCTATGCTCATAAATACCATATAAAACAGACTTTATTTATGGCAATATCATATGAAATAATTGTGAGTTTCAATAGTTAATTTTTCCCAATTTTAAAGATCTATCCTGGATATAATATTTCACGAAGAGAACATAGCTTTGTTAAATTCTGAGACAAATGTGACTATAGTGATTATTTTTAATGTGCAAAAAGATGGTCTAGTGATTCTTTATTCTTCTCTTAATAGGTACCAAATTGGTTAGTGTATGAAGTACAAGTTTAAACCAGTAATAAAATACACTTATGCATTATCATTTATAAAAAATCAGGCATATATTTTAGTACATTTATCAGGGCCAGAGCTGTTGGCTCTGTGTAAGTGGTGAATCTATTCCTCCTGTTCCTTGCAAAGTTGGCCGTTTTTTTCAAATTTTAGGCACCTGGCATAGATATTGCCTCTCTTGATGTCCCTTTGCACATACTTTGCACACATTTGACTATCACTCCATTAATTTCTTTCAGAGAATTCCTCTAAACTCATGTTTACATAAAAGTTTGTATATATGTGTATTGTTTCTTTCCCAGATTAGAGGATAAATTTACAGAATGTGGAAACCATGTGTATTACATCCACTGATGCATATAATATCATAGGGATTGGCATGAAGAAATGTGTTGCATAAAAGATTTTCAATTAGCTGTAAGTAGTTTGATACTAAAATATAGAGGGTTGGCAGTTGTGAATTGGTGAGAACCCAATAAGAGATCAATTGCAGAGAAAGCCAAAATGTATTCCATACAGTCTATCATACTGTAGGTAGTTTCAGTAATACTCTTTAGTGTTTCCAAACCATTTTCTTACATATTTCAATCAATGCAACTTTTGAGCATACCTTTAAACATAAAAATTGTCAAAATATAATTTCATCTCCACTGCTACAACCTTGGTCCAAGCCACCATCATCTCTCACTTAGACTCCAGCAATAGTGTCCTAATTGATCTTCCTACTTCTACCCTTACTCCCCTACAGTCTCATCTTGGCACTTAAGTCAGAGTGAATCAGATCATGTAACTCCTCTGATCAAATCCTGCCATGGTTCCTCAACTCAGTAGAAGCCAAAGCCCTCACAACAACCTACATAGCTCTAAAGATCTGGCTTCCACTTAAATCTCTAATTCCTATCCTACTTCATTCTACCTCCCTTTCTTTATTCCAATCATTCTATGTACTTTTTGTTTTTTGAAATGGTATACAAATGCACACCTTAGGACTATGCATAGGGTGATCCCTGTGTCTAGATTGCTATTCTTTGAGGTATCCACATAGAGAACTCCCTCACCTTCCTCAGATCTATGTTTAAATGCCATCTCAGTGAGGACTATTCAGACAACATGATTTAAATTGCAACTTAATCCCTCAAAGCCTTCAATACCATTTCCCCTGCTCAGTTTTTTTTTAACCATACAATTTATCAACTTCTAACACATTTCAATGGATTACTTTCTTGTCAAGTATCTTAAGGCAAAATATCCTTCTCTGACCATCTGACCTAACATGGCCAATGGGATGTAAATAGATGTGATGTAAACAGAAGCTTTGCACAAGTCTGAGGTTCGATTTGTCCCTAGGACTCCCAAATTCTGGGAGGAGGACATGTCTGAGCAGTTGCTGGTCAAAAGAGAATGAGGAAACCTGTGGGACAGAAACCAATCTGCAGCCTCAAGTCAAGCCCAGGCTACACGAACCCTGAAGAAAAATCATCTGAATCCACTGACAGACCAAGCATCAAGAAAAACAATTATTTATTGCTATAAGCCACCAGGTCTTATGGCAACTCATAAATTATTATTGTGGGAATAGCTGACAAATATATGTGGAATATATTTATCTGTTTTATTTCCTATCTCTCTTCCTCTCTGTTTCTTCCATAAACACAGGTTTACATTATTTTGTATTCCCAATGCATAGCACAGGAAATGGTATGTGGTAGGCACTTAACAATAGTTAAATGAATAAATGAATGTATGATAGCTAATTCTAATGTCACAGTATACAATTAGAATGAATCCTCCTTCATACACATAGGATGCACATTTGTATTTTGAAGAATATCAAAACCCCAAGAGTAATTATAATTTTTAAAATTATTTGAAGATGTGAAAATTATTCTAAAATGTCTTATGCAGAATAACACATAAGAATAGCTAGATACAAGGAAAAAAAACTGAAAAAATCCCACAAACATGTAGAAGCTAAACAACATACTACTAAACACATATGAAGAAATAAAAAGGAAATATAAAAATACATGAAGGAAAATGAAAACACAATGGTCTAAAATCTGTGAGAAATAGCCAAAGCAGTTCTAAGAGGGAAGTTTATAGTAATACACACCAGTGTCAAAAAACAAGAAAGATCCCCAAATAAACAACCTAACCCTACACCTAAAGGAGCTAGAAAAACAACAAAGCCCAAAGGAAGTAGAGGGAAGGAAATGGTAAAGATTAGAGCTGAAATAAATGAAACAAAGACTCAAAAAGACAACAAAAAAAAATCAATGAAGCAAAGAGCTGGTTCTTTGAAGAGATAAACTCGATAAATCTTCAGCTGCCTCATCAAGAAGAAAAGAGAAAAAAAGGAGAGGACACAAAATCAGAAATCAAGGAGAAATAACAACTGACACCACAGAAATACAAGGAACTATAAAAGAATATTAACAAGAATTATATGCTAACAGATTAGACAACCTAGAAGAAATTGATAAATTCCTGGAAACATGTTATCTTCCATAACTGAATCATAAATAGAAAATTTGAACAGAGCAATTACAAGTAATGAAATCAAATTGGTAATCAAAAACTCCCAACAAACAAAAGTCCAGGAATAGACAGCTTTGAAGGTGAATTATTCCAAACGTTTGAAGAGATCATACTTATTCTTCTTAAACTATTCCAGAAAACAGAAGAGGGAGGAAAACTTTCAAATTCATTCTACAAGGCCAGAATTAGCCAGATACCAAAATCAAAGACACTAAAAAGAAAGACAAGAAAGGAAAAAACAGAAAAGAAACCCCAAAACGATAGGCTGATATCTCTGATGAACATAGATGCAAAAATCCTCAACAAAATGTTAGTAGACCACTTCAATAATGCATTAAAAAAAATAATTCACCATGATCTAATGGGATTCATTCCAAGGATGCAAGCGTGGTTCAACACTTGCAAATCAATATGATACATCATGTTAACAAGAGAAAGGATAAAAACCATATGTTCATCTCATAGATACAGAAAAAGCCCCGACAAAATAAAACATCCCTTCATGATAAAAACTTTCAACAAAATGGTTTTAAAGGGAACATACTTCAACATAATAAAGGCCATACATGTAAACCTAGGGCCAACATCATACCCTGTGGTGAAATACAGAAAGTATTTTCCTCTAAGATCAGGAACAAGACATAGATGCCTATTCTTGCCATTTTTATTCAACATGGTGCTGCATGTCCTAGCCATAGTAATCAGAAAAGGAAAATATATAAAAGGCATCTAAATTGGTAAAGATGTAAAACTGTCACTATTTGCAGATGACCTACTATACATAGGAAACCCTAAAGACTCTACCAAAAATCTACTACAATAAATAAATTAGATAAAGTTTCAGGATAACAAAATTAACACATGGAAATTGGTTGTGTTTCTATACACTAACAACAATTAGCAGAAAGAAATTAAGAGAATAATCCATTTACAATTGCACCAAAAAGTATAAAATATCTAGGAAATAAACTTAAAGAAGTAAAAGAACTAACTCTGAAAACTATAAAACACTGATGAGAGAAACTGAAGCCAACACAAACAAATGGATATTCCATGTTCATGGATTGGAACAAGTAATATTAAAAAATCTATGCTTCCCATAACAATCTACAGATTCAATGCAATCATTATCAAAAAAACCAAACAGCATTCTTCACAGATTTAGAACAAATAATACTAAAATTTCTGTGGAATCACAAAAGGCTCCAATTAACCACAAAAATGGTATGGTACTGCCATAAAAATAGACACACAGATCAATAAAACAGGATAGAGAGCCCAGAAATAAACCCACACCTATATGGTCAATTCATCTATAATGAAGGAGGCAAAAATATCCAACAGGGAAAGTATAGTATTTTTAATAAATGGTGTTGGAAAAAACTGGACATCTACATGCAAAAGAATGAAACTGGACCACTTTCCTATACCATACACAAAAATAAACTCAAAATGGATTAAAGACCTGAAGCCATAAACCTCCTAAAAGAAAAGACAGGTAGTAATCTTTTGGAATGATGATCAGGGTCATTTATTTTAGTAAATATTAAAGTATGTGATAAAGCTACTATATTTGAGCAACTTGCACATCACCAGATGGTGAATTAGGAAACCCCAGCCTCTGTTACTCCCACCCAAAGATAAAAATTTAAGATAGCTTTCTATAAACAAAAACAGCTCTGGGAGAGCAAAGGTGTCCACTTAAGAATAAAAAACAGGGGCACCTGGGTGGGGTTAAGCATCCAACTCCAGATCAGGTCATGATCTCATGGTTTGTGGGTACAAGTCCCATGTTGGAATTTGGGGCCTTATACTGACAGCTTGAAGCCTAGAGCCTGCTTTGGATTGTGTCTTTCTCTCTCTCTCTCTCTCTCTCTCTCTCTCTCTCTCTCTCTGCCCTTCTCCCACTCACATTCTGCTTCTCTCTCAAAAATAAACATTAAAAATTTTTTAAAAAAAGGAATGACAGAACAAAAAACCTGATAATAATTACACAAAAAAAGGCAGAACAGCTTCATTTTGCTTGCATCATCACATCACCTAGACTCACACTGCTTAGCACCAAGAAGGAACAAGCCAGCTAGAAAGACTTCCCTCCCACCACTGGAAAAGTGAATGCAGGGTGAATGACTAGCTTCTGTAGCCATTCAGGGCACTATAGGAAAAACCCATTTAGTTTTCACCCCACCCAGAGACCAGCAACTATCAGATATACAGAGATAGCTGGAAATAAGGAAGAACAGGGGCTACCAGTAACAACCATGCAGTGGGAGTAACCACAATTTCCAGTGACCTGCTCTTCAGAGGACCCCAGGGTCTTTTGCCACTGAAGAAACCAATAGCCAGCACAGCCTCTACAGAGCCCCTACAGATTCCACCAGTTTTAGGCTCACAGGTGTACATGTTTGCAGACACTACCATCTAAATCTTTCCCAGTCCCGCCCAACCCCTCCCAAAACCTGGGATCCAAACAGGCAGGCAGATAGCCCAGGCTTCTGCCACTGCACAAGTGCTAAATGCCAGTCTAGACCCCAAGGGTGGACCCCTACCATCATGTGCACACTTTTGGCACTAGTCCTCCAGCCATAGCTCGGTATGCCACTGGCCTGAATTCTGTCACTGGCCTCCACCACTTGTATGCACATTCATGGTTACATCCTGCAGCCTTAGAAGTGCACATAGACAGAAAAACCCTCACAACTGTTTGTGGGCCTGAATTCAGCCCTATCTCCAGTTAGTGGCCTGCACCACTGGATTCACACATGTTAGCCATTCCATCTTTACACCTGCATGAACCTTTATAAAGCTATCAGTTTCTCAGCAAAGACTTTGCAGGCCAGGTGAGTACAATGATATATTCAAAGTGCTAAAAGACAAAAAAAAAAAAAAAAAAAAAAGAAAGAAAAAAAATTGCCAACCAAGAATACTCTACTCAGCAAAGTTGTTTTTCAGAAATGAAGGCAATATAAAGACATCCCTAAACACACAACAGTTAAAGGATTTCACACCACTAGACTTTCCTTACAAGAAATGCTGAAGAAAGTTCTTCAAGCTGAAACGAAAGGACAGTAATTAGTACCATAAAAACGTGTAAAATATACAACACACTGGTAAAGCCAAGTATATATTTAGATTCAGAATACTTTAATGGTGAAATATGGTGGTGTGTTAACCACATACCTCGAGTATAAAAATTAAAAAAAACAAAGGTATTTAAAAGAACAATAACTATAAGGACACCTGGGTGGCCCAGTTGGTTAAGCATCTGATTTCAGCTCAGGTAATGATCTCAAGATTTGTGAGTTCAAGCCCTACGTCAGGCACTCTGCTATCAGCATCGAGTCTGCTTCAGATCTTCTGTCCCCCCTCTCTCTCTGCCCCACCCACGATCATGCTCCCTCTTTCAAAAAATAAACATTAAAAATTAAAAGAGCAATAACTATAAAAATATTAATAAATACACAATATAAAAGATGTAATTTTTGACAACAAATGTAGGGGGGAGTAAAAGGGTAGAGTTTTTATGCGTGATCAAAGTTAAGTTGTCATCAGCTGAAAGTAAACTTTTATATCTCTATCAGGTTTCAAGTAAGCCTTGGGATAACCAAAAGAAGAGATAGGAATCAAAGTATACCACACTAAAGAAAATCATCAATTCACAAAGGAAGACAGCAAGAGGCAAGAAACAAAGGAACCACATATCAGCTAGAAAACAATGAACAAGATGACAAGAGAGAGAAAGTTCTTACAAAAGGCACAGTATGCTGAATGGATTAAAACAAACAAAAAACACAAACAAATCAACCAACAAACAACAACAACAACAACAACAACAACAAAAAACACAAGACCCAACTATAAAAGATTCACTTCAGCTGTGAGGACACACACACACACACACACACACATATACCCAACACAGAAGCACCTAAATATAGTAAGCAAGTACTAACAGATGTGAAGGGAGTAGTAGATAGCAATACAATAACAGTAAGACACTTCAATTCCCCACTCCTGACAATGGGTAAATCAACAAAGGAAATGTTTTAATTGAACCATATTTTAGACCAGGTAGACCTAACAGATATATACAAAAGTTTGCATCTAACAGAAGCAGAATATATACTCTTCTTAAGTGCACATAAAACATTTTCAAAGAGAGGTTATATGTTAGGTAACAAAACAAATCTTAACAAATTTAACAAATCACACAAAGTTCTCTTTTCTGACCAAAATGGTGTGAAACTGGAAATTAATAACAAAAAGAGCTCTGGAAAATCTACAATATGTGAAAATTGCACACACTCCTGAACAACCAATGGGTCAAGGAAGAAATCAAAAGGGAAACCAAAAAATATCTTGCAACAAAAAAATGAAAGCAAAACATAACAAAAGTTATGAGATGCACCAGACACAGTATTAACAGGGACTTTCACACCAATAAATGACTACATTAAAAAAAGAGAAAGATCTCAAATAACCTAGGTTTAAACCTCAAGAAACTAGGGGCGCCTGGGTGGCGCAGTCGGTTAAGCCTCCGACTTCAGCCAGGTCACGATCTCGCGGTCCGTGAGTTCGAGCCCCGCGTGGGGCTCTGGGCTGATGGCTCGGAGCCTGGAGCCTGTTTCCGATTGTGTCTCCCTCTCTCGCTGCCCCTCCCCCGTTCATGCTCTGTCTCTCTCTGTCCCAAAAATAAAATAAACGTTGAAAAAAAAAATAAATAAACCTCAAGCAACTAAAAAAATAAATAACTAAACCCAAAGTTAGCAAAAGGAAGAAGATCAGAGAATAATTAGAGAAAAAATATATAAAAGATGATAAGAGGTGTTTTTTTGAAAAGATAAACAAAAATTGACAAACATTCAGTTGGACTTACCAAGAAAAAATAAAAGGAGTACTTCCATATGTAAAATCAGAAATGAAAGATGCTACAACTGATAAAATAAATGCAAAAAATCCTAACAACCTACTATGAATAATTATGACAACAAATGTTATTACTTAGAATAAATTGATAAATTTCTAGAAACAACTTTCCACATTTGAATCATGCAACTTACCACATCTGAATAATGAAAAAGAATATAAATTTGAACATATCAATAAACAAGTAAAGAAATTGAATCAGCAATCAAAAATTTCCCAACAAAGAAAAGCTCAGAACCAAGTGGCTTCACTGGTGAATTCTAAACATTTAAGGAATTAACGCTAATCCTTCTCAAAATCTTCCAAAAATTTAAAGAGGGAACACTTTCAAAATCATTTATGAGGTTAGCATTACCCTAATACCAAAGCCAGGTAAGGTCACTACAAGCAAATAAAGCTATGGACCAATATCCCTGATAAATATAGATGTAAAATTCTCAACAAAATAGTAGCAAACCAAATTCAACAGCACATGAAAAAGGTCATGTCATGATCAAAGGGGACTTATCCCTGTGATGCAAGAATAGTTTCACGTATGCAAATCAATAAATGTGATAAACCACATTAACAGAATGAAAGACAAAAATCATAAGATCATCCAGGTAGATACACTAAAAGATAACATTCAACATCCTATCTTGATAAAAACTCTCAAAAAAAATTGGGTATAGAATAAACATACCTCAACATATTGAAAACCACACATAACAAGTCCACAACTAATATACTCAATGATGGTAGGTTGTAGGCTTTCCGTCTGAGATTAGGAACAAGACAAGGATGCCCACTCTTGCCACTTTTATTCAACATAGTGCCATAAGTCCTAACCAGAATGATTAGGCAAGAAAAAAAAATAAAAGACATCCAAATTAGAAAGAAAAAAGTTACCTTGTATGTTTGTTGATGACATGATCTTTGATGTAGATAATACTAAAAATGCCACCAGAAAAACTGATAGAATAATAAACTCAGTATAGTTTTAGGATACAAAATCAACAGACAAAAAACACTTATGTATCTATACAACAACATCTGAAAAAAATATCTGCTATCTATCTATTATCTATCAAATCCCATTTACCAAAGCATCAAAAATAATGAAATATTTAGGAATACATTTACCCTATGAGGAGAAAGATCTCAACTCTGAAAAATATAAGATGATGAAATAAAAGAAAACACAAATAGATATTTTGTGTTCATGGATCAGAAGTGTTAATATTATTTTAAAAAAATACTACTCCAGTCTATAGATTTAATGCAATCTCTATCAAAATCCCAATGAATTTTTCACAGAAATTCAAATGATACCAGCAAAGACCTTGAAATGTAAAGCAATATTAAGAATAAAGTTGTAGACATCACACTTCTTGGTTTCAAATTATTCTACAATAATTACTATAGTAATCAAAACAGTATGGTATAGGATTAAAAACAGACACATAGACTCTATGGAACAGAATGAAAAGCCCAAGAGTAATTATGGGCAATTAATAGTGGACAGGGGAGCCAAGAATACTCAGTGGGGAAAGGATAGTATCTTCATTAAATGGTATTAGGAAAACTGGAATTTCACAGGCAAAATAAATAAATAAATAAATAAATAAGTAAGTAAGTAAGTAAGTAAGTAAGTCCTACAATCCAGTGCAGATATCAGATACAAGCTTCAAAGACAAATTTATTTTCAAAGGCTTATTCCAGTTTCATGGGGCTAGCATGAGGTGTATACATTTGGGCAAATGTATACTTCAGAATTCACTCATGTAGCAAATGCTACACATGTCCTCCGTTTAGAAGCATTTGTGATGGATGATGGAGAGGCCAGACCCATCACAATCCTGCTTGCTGATCTGCATCTGGTGGAAAATAGACAGCAGAATGTAGCCCCCTATTCACACAGAGTACTTAAGTACAGGAGTAGAGATTATCTTGATTTTCATCAGGCTGGGCTGTGATCTCCTTCTGCATCCTGTTGGCATTGCCCGGGTATATGATGGTCCCACCAGACAGCACCATGTTAGCATAGCAGTCCTTTCAGATATCAACGTCACACTTCAAGATAGAGTTGAAGGTGGTCTTGTGGATACCACAGGACTCCATACACAGAAAGGAGAGCTGGAGGAGCACTCAGGACAGCAGAACCACTCACTGCCAACGGTAATCACCTGCACATAGGCAGCTCATAGATCTTCTCCAGGAAGGATGAAGGGGTGGCAGTGGCCATCTCCTGCTCGAAATCCAGGGCAACATAACAGAGCTTCTCCTTGATGTCACTCACAATTTCCCATTCTGCGGTGGTGGTGGTGAAGCTGTAGTCAAGCTACCCAAGAATCTTCATGAGGTGGTTCCATCAGGTAGCAGCCAGCCAGGTCCAGATGCAGGATGGCTTGGGGCAGGGTGTACCCATCATAGATGGGCACAGTGTGGGCGACCCCATCCCCAGAGCCCATGACAATACCAGTGGCGTGGCCAGAAGCATACGAAGAGGGAACAGACTGTATGGCCATGTACATGGCTAGGGTATTGAAGGTCTGGAACATGATCTGAGTCATCTTTTCATGGCTAGCCTTTGGGTTCAAGGGGGCCTCGGTCAGCAGCACGAGGTGCTCCTCAGGAGCCACACACAGCTCATTGTACAAGGTATGGTGCCATCTTCTCCATGTCATCCCAGTTGGTAACAATGCCATGTTCAGTGGGGTACTTGAGGGCCAGGATGCCCGGTTTGATTTGGGCCTCATCACCTATGTGGCAGTCCTTCTGGTCCCTGCTCACGATAATGCCCTGTTGCCGGGGCACTCAACCATGGGCGGGAAAATGGCCAGGGGATATCATCCCCAGCAAAGCCTGCCTTGAGCTTGTCGGAGCCATTGTCAATGATGAGCCCAGCAATCTCCTCTACTATTGCCGTTGGTGGAGGTGGAGGTGGCGGCAGTGGATGCAGAGACCAGGCAGTGGGAGAAGGCAGAATCCAGGCTGGCTACAGTGAGTGAGACTTCCAGGTTTCTTTTAATTGGAATCATGGATACTTAGTCTACTGTCCTGTTGGTAAGAATATCAGTGAGAAAAAAAATAAAACAGGCTGGCATCCTATTTTAAATATTTTCATACTTGGTGCATCTTCTTTTATCACCCAAAATCCTTCAACTTCATGCTTTTCCCAAATTTGAGATCATACCATCTTTGTCCCGTTAAGAGTGTCCTTTGTGTACAAATGATACTGCTCCTTTAAAAGTCATTAGTGAGATGTAGACTCCCCTAAGAGACTCTATGATATGCTGTTTGTGCAGTTGGTTCTCTGAGAGTTCTTCTTCTGTTTTATTCTTGTCCTTCAAGATGACATGGTACCTTCACAAGTATCTCCTTATAATCTATGTAAATTATTTACTATGTTGGTTTTCTACTGCCATACTAACACATTACCAGAAATTTAGCAGCTGAAACAACACAAATTTGTTATTTTACATTTCTGAAGGTCAAAAGTCCCCCACAGATTTCAGGATGTCAAGACGGCTGTGTTTCCCCCCTCCCAAGAATGCTCTAGGGGAAACCTGTTTCCATGCCTTTTCTAGCTTCCAGAGATCTATACATCCCTTAGCTTGGGCTCTCCTTCCCTAATCTGCAAAGGCAGCACTATTTCAGTTCTTGGACCCTTCTTCATGGTCACATCTGTCTCTAAGCTCTGCCAAGAAAGTTTCATGCTTTTAAGGACTCATGTGATTAGATTTGGTCAATTGGATAATCCAGGATAATTTCCCATCTCAGAATACATATCCCTATTCATTTCTGCAAAGGCCCTTTGACTCTTTGCCATGTAAAGTAACAACATACACATCCCAGGGATTGTGTTTAGCACATTTTTAAGGGTTTATTATTCTGCCCACCACTTTCACCATGACATCTTCCAAATATGGGGATGTATTGTGTAATATTTCAATATAAAAGCAGATGCAGGGGTGCCTGGGTGGCTCAGTCGGTTAAGCGTCCGACTTCGGCTCAGGTCATGATCTCGCGGGTTCGTGAGTTCAAGCCCCGCTTCGGGCTCTGTGCTGACAGCTCAGAGCCTGGAGCCTGTTTCAGATTCTGTGTCTCCCTCTCTCTCTGACCCTCTCCCGTTCATGCTCTGTCTCTCTCTGTCTCAAAAATAAATAAACGTTTGAGGCGCCTGGGTGGCTCAGTCGGTTAAGCATCCGACTTTAGCTCAGGTCACGATCTCACCGTCCGTGAGTTTGAGCCCCGCTTCGGGCTTTGGGCTGATGATGGCCCAGAGCCTGGAGCCTGCTTCCGATTCTGTGTCTCCCTCTCTCTCTGACCCTCCCCCGTTCATGCTCTGCCTCTCTCTTCTCAAAAATAAATAAACGTTAAAAAAAAAAAATTAAAAATAAATAAATAAATAAACGTTAAAAAAATTTAAAAAAAAAGCAGATGCAGAATTCCACACATACCTCCAAGAAAAAGTGAATCACATTCAACTTATGTATTTATTAATAACCTCAAAAATTTCTATGTACCAGTATGACAAATTTCCTTCTGATCGAATGTACTCAATATAACTTAGTATTTGATTTAAAATAAAACATTAACATTTTATAAGAAAGGCAGAGATAGTTAAACTAGGGTTCTAAAGATGGATTACTTGGAAACAAACACATTTATATCCCATCTTAAAAATGATTAGGATGAATGAAGATATAAATTATAATAAAATGATCAAAGAGAAGGCTGGCTGCATCTGGCCCTCTGCCTTAGAAGCTCAGGGATGCCCTTCTTTCTATTTTCAGGGATAATCAGTCCCTCAGGGACTGTCTTATGCTAACTAAAGAGTGGAGACTGAAGGAAAAAAAACAGATTGCACTTTTATTAATTAAAGTGAGAAATAAAGTTGTCACAAGCCCCCAAATTCAGAAGTTATGTCAGATCAAGCAGCAGATCTTCAGGCTGTAGCTTTGCTACATGGAAGTCATCATCAGTAGCCACTTCATTGAAGTGACTCAAGAAATAATTTTCCCAGTGACATAATGCTCATGTACAATATAAGCAACTCGTCATAATTTTAGTGTAGGATATCCACCTGGGATTCCCAACACCAACATAGGTGAGTTTAAAATGAGAAGAAGAGGCTTGAAAATAATTAAAATCATTGGCTTCAAAGTGTCATATATTCCTTCGCTTCAAATGTCATTAAGAGAGAAATATTCAAATGGTCTCACCTATATGTAAGGAGCGGTGAGAAAATTAGTCCTTGTCTGGGCACAGCATGTTAGAGCCAGCATGGGCAAGGAGAAACATGGAAAGAAAGATGTGTAAATTAATGAAATCTGAGTATCTCTCTCATCATGCTTGTAACTTATATAGTCTTTCCTTCCTTTTTAATCACCTGCCTCGTTGTCAGTTACATTGAGGAGTTTAAAACCTCTTTGTCATAACATATCCCGCAGAAAGAATGAGGTTTGTACCTTTCGGTACACAATATCTGAAGATACATGGTTAAGATGAGATTTTAATTTTTTCTTTCATCTTCTGATTTTTTTCTTTAGAACAGACTTACACACACATGTCCGTAAGGAAATGCAAATGAGTAAGCTTCAGCTACTTCTGTTTAGACTACTGCTTATTGGTCTAGTAAGAAAACTAAGAAATGTTTTTCATTTCGAAGAACCACAAGTATCTTCAGTTGTCATGGTATGCAGTTCTTCTAAGCTGCTAAATCTCAATGGTTTCTTTTTCCCTAAGGGATTTTAGTCTATGTCTTTGAAGGCATTTCTCTGCTCTTCCCCACTTTGGATTACTGGTAGTTGAATCAGTGTTAACTTCCTAGACTTTGAGTCTATCTTTGTAAAAGATCTTACATTTAACCCTTAAAATTATAGAAATAGAATTTCTAAGGCTAATAATGGGTTTTTCCCCTCTTCTAGACTTTTAAACTTTGCAGGAATCAATTTTTAAAATATATATGCTCAAATCAAAGCAGTTGGAAGTAACAAAGTATATGATGCTACTATAGGCAAAGTTTTTTTTTAATTTTTTTAAATGTTTATCTACTATTGAGAGAGAGAGAGAGAGAGAGAGAGAGAGAGAGAGAGAGAGCTTGCACAAGCAGAGGAGGGGCAGAGAGAGAGGGAGACACAGAATCGAAAGCAGGCTCCAGGATCCAGGCTCTGAGCTGTCAGCACAGAACCTGACCCGGGGCTCAAATTCATGAACTGTGAGATCATAATCTGAGCCAAAGTTGGACTCTTAGCCGACTGAGCCATCCAGGCGCCCCTTAGCAAAGCTTTTAATGCAGGTAGAAGCAGGCTTTTAATTGTTGCAAAGTACTGTGCTCATCTGAGATAACAAAAAATTCCCAGGATTTTTTAATAAATGCATTTTTCTTAATTAGTTTGTGCACTCTTTTGGAATAAGATCTGGAAATGAGTGAGGCACTGGGGAAATTTATTGTTTATACCTCAGAGAAACTAGAATAGTGTAAGACACAGAAATGTTTGCATACAATTGTTTTTAATCTTACTTTGGGGAAAATGAGCACACACTTGGGAAACTCAATAGAAGAGTTAAATGTTTCAGATGAAGGTGGGCTTTTCTATTTATCATGATTGCTTGGGGGAATAAGTTACTTTGAAGCACAGGAAGGCATTGTTATATCTAATCCTGGATACCTTCTAAAAATAAAGGACCATTATTTGTGGTTCAAATGCTCATTCCTAAGCAATAAAACTGGATTTGAAAACTTCTATCGTGTTGAAATAAATGAGCAAAATTTTTGAGCTTTTCTTTATTGTCCTCTTCTCCATGACCAAGTGTCTTTCTTTTGGAATCTCAGTTGATTCTCATTATCCTCCCAGAAATAATCTTCTCTTTGTTTCTAGTTTTCTATATATTCTAGTTTTTTTTTTTTTCAGTGTTACCTAAGGTCTGTTTTAGAAACGAGGTAGAAAGGTTGAAGAAGCATGAATCAAACAATAAAAGTTATGGTGTCAGAGGAAATGAGATGATTTTGCACTTCCTGAAATCTGAAAGCAGTTTATGGCTTTTTCTATTGTAGCAGCCTGAATTTGATCACTTAATTACAATGCAATGTTCTTATAAAAGGCCCATTAACCAAAAAGAGAAGACCAAAAGAGTTTGAGTAGTGTTTATTCAAAACTTTAGAAAGATAATTAAAATGAATGAATCACCATAAATCATTCTGACCCTGAATTTGCTCACACCCTTGTCTTGACAAATTAACAGAGTGGTACAAAAAAATAGCCTGTTTCCAAAGAGATTTTTTCCTCTTCTCTTCAGGTTCTCTATTTACATTCTCACATTTAACTTGTCTAACCAAATGGATTAGAATTAAATTGTAAATGCAACTTATTTCCCACCTTAAAAAGACGAACACCGTTTAAAACATGTTCACTGCCTTAGCACATTTTGTAATAAATTTGGTTTAAAAATTAAATTGATGCATATTCTCTAAATACATTTTTTAGACCAGGAAAAAATATTCTCTTCTTCCCCTAATAATTTTTTTTTAATTTTTCAATACACTTCAAGCTACATTCTTCAACTTAGTTTGTTCAATGAAGAATGGAGCTGCACATATTCAGAAAACATCTAGAGTAATTTATAATTTTCTTTGGAGGCAGAGATCTAATGCAGTAGGAAATTAAATATTGATATATCATCTGCTCCACACTGTTTGGTAGCACAACCATTCCTGGGATTTTTATTGACACTTTTCATAAAAATATTTAGTTTGCTTATGATTAACTCAGAAAACTAGACTCATATTCCAAAGAGTTAAGCATTTCTTCCCTACAGCTGAACAGTAACAGAAACTTTTGCACCTGCCACTTCCTTGAAGTAGTTTAAAGTATTTTACAGTTGACATGACTAGGAAATGTGGAGAATATTTCACGTTTTCTTTTAAAATTCTATATAAGGGTTGTCTACTCAAAGACTGAAAATGATGGGAATGATTGTCACTCCACATCTACTGCAGTAAACTGTAAAAGGAGACATTCTTTTAGCTTACAAAAAGTGTACCAGAACAGATTCTAACATTTTAGTACTCAATGGTACCTTACTAAACTAGCGTCTTCATCATTAAGATAATAACACAATGGCCCAGAGAATTTAATGATTCTACCAAAATCATAAAACTTTATTACATCTCAAGTCTCATGCTTCTTACCAAGGATGAGAGCATTCAGCTGCTCGGCTCTAATACCCACTGGGATACTGGAAATAGCATTTTTATCCCCTGTATTAACCTTTTCTCATACCTCCTACAAGTAAGGCAAACTGTACATTGGTATTCAACCATTTCTCACCGATGGTTTATAAACAGCATTATCACCTGTGAAGTAATATCAGAGATGTGTGCTACCTCTTCTGTAACCTGAGGGATAAAAAAGCTGCTGACCATAGAAAAGACCAAAAAGAAAAAAAAAATTGGCAAAGCCATAATCTTAAAAATCATCATGCTCATCTTTCCCACTGCAAAGAGTCCATGTCTATCAAAGTAATATTATTTCAGGGAAAAAATATTCTAACCCCTGGTAAATACCTGTCTTTCCTACTTAAATAGTATCTAATAAACTAAGAAGTCTGGACAGACCCTCAGCATTTGGTATAAGAAGATTTAATTAGGGCTTATCTCTTGGAGTGCCTGGGTGGCTCAGTCGGTTGAGCATCTGACTTCAGCTCAGGTCATGATCTTGCGGTTTGTGAGTTCGAGCCCCACGTCGGGCTCTGTGCTGACAGCTCAGAGTCTGGAGCCTGCTTCAGATTCTGTGTCCCCCTCTCTCTCCGCCCCAACCCCTGCTTGTGCTCTGTCTCTGTCTTTCAAAAATGAATAAACATAAAAAAAATTAGAGCTTATCTCTTTAATCAAAACAAAAAAATAGCATGTTATCTGTATTCTACCATATATTCAGTGCTTACTAAGTGCTAATAGACATTCTTCCAAGAATTTTCTTTGTATCAGCTTATTACATCTTCCTAAACAACCTCAATAAATAGAACTATTATTGTCTCTATTTTGTAAATGAAAGGAAAGAAACTAAGACACAATTAACCAAATCCCATGTACCACACAGTAGCAACTCTCTTGGACACAGCTTAAACTCCCTAAATCTTTGGTGAACAAATAAATTAATTCTATAACCTGACACTAATTACACAGATCTAGCCATCATTAATAATGCTCAAAAATATTAATAAGCATGCTATAAATGCTTATTGATTGCTATTGCTTGGGGAATGACACATATTTTCCTTCTTAATTCAATACTAGAGAAAAGAAAGGCTGTATCCAGCCTCGCCAGTTCTTTTTAGGACATTTCAACTTTCGAAGAAGGCCTGTAGAAATACAGTTATCTATATTTATACAGATTGATATTTTCATATATATGTATCTGTGTATACAAATATATGTATATGGAGAGCGAGAGGAAGAGAGATTTCAAATAGTTAATCTGCACTAAAAGTATATCACTGCATTAGGAATAATATACAATGCTGGGCTCTCTTTCCCTCTATGTCTGAATCATCTTTCATTATTGGATAAAAGATTGATTTGGCTGGAGTTAGACAAACCCAGGTGGCTCCCTGATGCTTATCGTGTGCACATATTGTCTAGCACCTGCTGAATATTACTTCATTCTGTTCTTTTCTGTAATAGCCCTTTAACCACAAAATTAATAGTGTACTCAGAGGTGTACAAATGGAAACTAAGCACACATTATTTCAAATTGTTATTATTTCTTTCAGATTGGCTTGAAGGCATTTCACCATTTTGGGACCCGAAACTGGTACATTTGTCTGGTACCACATGGTCAAGCAGAGTCATAATTTTCTCTCCAATATCTGGTGCAGTTATGGTTTCCTTATAAAATATGCATGCCTTTGAGTGAAGAGATTCTAAATGGTAAATATAAATGACTGACTTTTTCTGTGATTTACTCTTTCTTGTTATGACTCTATTTTAAAGTGCCCCGTTAATATAGATTTATTTATATGGCATGGGTTGGGTGCACAGAAATGAGACTTGATTGCACTTCAGAATGAAAAGAAAAAGGTTATAAAAATGTAATCAGTGTTTATAGTATGTGTTTGTATGTGTGATTCACTGAAAATCCACAGATACAGGATTTACAAGAGATTCTGTATGAGGAATAAAGATGTGTTTGGATACCCTCAGGCAATTGAGTTCAACACATAGAAAGTTAACCTACTAAAAATTCAATTTATATAATCTGTTACTAATTATAAATTGCAATAATATAAAAATTATACATTGAAGTAAGTGATCTATAATTAACATTGTAATCTGTTATTAATTTACCTTAAATACTTAATGAGTTTCTCTTATAATTATTCTGATACTAGATTTTCTTGGCAAACATGAAAGATGAAGTTCCTCAAAGAGATCTTCATCTGTGGAAGGTGGGAGTGTATAAACAGATAAAAAAGAAAATATAAACGGAGATAATCTGATTAGAAAATTCTAAGAAGTTCCTAGAATTCTGATACTCTAGTGTAAGCAAGATTATCATTTAGATTATTTGGTCTATCAAAAAAAATCATCAAGGAACTGATAATATTCAGACAAAGCTAACCCTGCAATATAACAACCCCTTAACCACATCATCACAAGTTTAGGAAATAATGATCTCTTAGATTTACTTTTGGTTGCTTTTTGTGAGACAGATTTTTGTATCTTTGTTTCCCCATGTGCTATTTCTGCTCATTTTAAGTGAAATTTCTAAAAAAGCACAAAAACAAAAAACACACAAAGAAACAAGCATAGCACTTGCGTGGGTTAATACAAACTCTATTAGTAAATGTTTGCATGCTCCTCCAGTGTTATATCATGTTAATATTCCTAAACCCTGAATACCAAGTTATTCAAGTAATAACCAGTCATCCAGCATGATCCTAATTAGTTTGTGAACTTCCCTACAACTGAGATATAACACTTGAGAAGGAAGCACCTGCTGAACCCTGTGATGAGGAGGGATCTGAGTTTTGGCGCATCTCCAATATTTAATTAACCTGTCATCTTTTATTATGTCTCTGCAAAGCATCTAAATCTTGTACAACTTAAACACGCTAAAAATATTTCGAAACCCAACCTGGCATTGATTTAAGGTTAGTCCCCTATGGGCATCGTATTATTTTTTATAAATTACAATGTTTTTCGGCTTGTGAAAGTGTTTTGTCCTTTTTATGGTTAACGTTTGGGCAAGTCCAACTCACAGAAATTTTAAATAGATTAAAGCAAACTCAGAAGAACGTGATTCTACCTCATTTACACATTGCATTTGTAATTATTCTTTTCAGTTAGGTTCAAAACTCAGAAGTTAAATACCTTGAGCAATGTTTTGCGTTCATGAGCCCAAACTACAACACAACAGTCAGAATGATGACACAGCATACTTTAATTGTATAACGCAAGGTAGGTCCTGTACACAAGAATTCTGTTTCACTAGAATATCACTATTGTGTGTGTGTGTGTGTGTGTGTGTGTGTGTGTGTGTGTGTATAATTACCAGTTAAAATAAGTAGTCTATTTCAGGAGTTGCTCATGAGGATAGAATCCTAAATTAAGGTCGGATTCAGGGTCCTCTACGTGACATGGTACTTAACTCAGATAGGACCCTTTTAACTAAAGTAAATTTGCAAAGCATATCTTTAGTAATTTTTATTAACTTCTCTAAATTTGTCTACTTGTTTATGAATGTGCTTTTGATAAAGCATAATATTTAGAATAATTAATATTTCCCTAGCCACAATATTTTCTTTTTAATTTTTTAACGTTTATTTATTTTTGACAGAGGGAGACAGAGAGATAGAGCACGAGCATGGGAGGGGCAGAGAGAGAGGGAAACACAGAATCCAAAGCAGGCTCTGGGCTCTGAACTGTCAGCACAGAGCCTGACATGGGGCCCAAACTCACAAATTGTGAGATCATGATATGAACCAAAGTCGGATGCTTAACACACTGAGCCACTCAGGTGCCCCTAGCCACGATATTTTCTCAGCCAAGGGTTCTTTTCACTCATTGAAATTTCTATCAATTATTCTAAGGTAGTAATCCATTGAAAAGAATTAATTTCCATTTGCTATTTCAGACCCAGGGATGACAAGGAGAGAAAACTGGTTGCAGCCTTTTCTGAAAGAGACAGGTACTCTCCGTATTTCATAGGAGACTTGTGCATAACCCATGAATGTGCAAATTTGCCCACTGCAGAATACACTTGTATTAAACAGAGCATTTGTAGATATTTGTGGCAGGTGAAAACTCACAAAGTCTTTCAAAATGTAAAAGATAACCTATTATGATCTGAGTTTTTGAACATAAATTGTCTGCTCTTTCTTTCTTAAAGCTAGAGTAATGACTGCTATAGAATTAAAAATACGCCTAAATGTATGGTATCACCTAAATCAACGTTACATATAAAAAGAAAAAAAAAGAGGATGAATAAATCCATTACCTGTATAAATTGTACAAGAACGTAACATTTCCTAAGTTCTATAACTGCCAGTGCCAACACATTGAAAATGTAACATACAAATGTGTTTCTGACTTAGGAGTCGGGCTTTTCCAATTATAAGATGTGACTCAGTAGGACTGTTACTCCCAGAAATGACACTTCAATATTTAAGCAGTGAACTACTAGATTACCGCTCCAAAATGCCTGAAAAACTATGTAACTGTTCCAACTTCACCTTAACACTAGAGTGAACAGTTTGAGGCTTCAATAGTTTTGACTTGTGGCAAAACTTTAAACTGCAAATGTACTACCATTTTCCTGGAATTGTTCACCTTTTTAGAATACCTTTTGCCTAAAACAGTATGAATGAGATGCCACCACAAATTAATACAATGCTTTGCTCACCAGTGTTTCCAGTGTAGATGATTTTTACAAACCAAATACATGATACAATAGGTGGCTAAACAATAGAAATTATTTGACACTAAATACTTAAGTATATGTAATTCAATTTATTAAATTTCTATATTTTCTGGACATTAGAAATAGCTAATTTGGATATTCTATAAAGTGAATCTATTAATCATCAGTTCCACTGACCTTTCTGAGATATATAATTTTTCAGTAGACTTCCAAATACTCCAACAGATTAAGGCCAAATGTGACGTGCATAATAGGTGAATAATAAATATTTTTGAGTGAATAAATGTAAGAATCATAAGTGGATATTCAGGATTTATCCTCACTTCAATAAAACCCATAGCAGGTTTATTTCATTACAAATGATGGAATCTGTTTTATTATATTGAGATAGAATTCTCAATTGGCTATAGGAGTACAGGAAGAGAAAGTAATATGGTACAAATCAAAGTTATGCCTCAAAATGTGGTCATATAATAAGATTTCCTCAATAACAATAGATCTCAAAATAGACACGAGTGGTGATAGATTTTATCTAAACAGAGTGCAATCAAAACAACAATTTTGATTGAAAGTTATAATAAAATTTTAATTCTCACAATAAGGTTTATAAAAGTTCTAAGAATAAATTTATGGTTTACTTATCCTGATTTTGTTTTTTTTGTGTTTTTTTTTTAACAAAACATATTAGAGAGCATGCGAGCAGGGGAGAGGAGCAGGAGGAGAGAGAGAGAGAATCTCAAGCAGGCTTCCCACTCAGTGCAGAGCCCAACATGGAGCTGAATCCCAAGACCCTGGGATCATGACCTGAGCCAAAATCAAGAGTCAGATGCTCAAGGACTAAGACATGCAGTCACCCCATGTATCCTGTTATAATACTAAGTAGTTTTCCCCAATTTTGATTCCAAGTAAACATTTCTCAGATAGAAAACAATGATTCCTGTTACTTACACATATTATAGCTCAATATAATTAGTATTGAGATATAAGTAATATTTGATATTTTCTTATATTCCTTTGTTTCAGGCCAGAGAAGAATAAGAAAATGCACTTATAACACTTAGTTGATCTAGATAATCTGTGAGGATAAAACACTTATAATTAAAAAAAAAATTCACCTATTCTGCACATAATGCAACATTATTTGGTTATTGGCTATAACCTGAATTTGGGAATCACTTTCAAAATGCCAGTATTTATTTCATAAGATTATCTCCACATTTTTATCTATCCTTATCTGTATACTTACATACAAATGATTGAAACTAATTATTTGAATACCTTAAACTATTTGTCTTAAAAGACTTTAATGGTTAAAAACGAAATGGCACTTCTTTACACAGAAAGCTATGTCATAGCAATTAGGAAAATGAAAGGCCAGCAAATTTTCATGACTGACTCTAGTCAGTAGTCAGTTGAATGCTTTGGTTCATCACCCATACAACCTGCCTTTGGGAAGAAGGCATTCTTGCCTGCACTGCTAGAAGACCTTGGAAGGTGAAAGTGACCTCACCCAAGGTTACATGCTTCCCTCGGACTGGCAGTCATCCAATGAGCCATCAGAAGGGACAGTAAATCACCCCAGGCTCATGCCTCAATTTGAGACATTTCTGATGGTCACCCTAACTCCAGAGTTCCATGCAGGAATAATGCTAAGGCCATTATTCCAATAGCATTATTCCAACCACACTGTAATTTTCTTCTTTCCCTACATTCCTGCTTCCTTCCTTTACTCCCAACAGATGTTATTCCTGAGAGTATCCCTCACAAGCTTTGTGCATGCAAATCTCTGCTCAGAGTCTGTTCCCAGAAAATCTAAGATACCTTCTGTGTTGGAAGAAGAAAATAGCAGCAGACATTGGGGGAGGGGCAGGCAGTGATTTTCAGACAGTTTTCCTTACTGGAGAATTGGGTATGAGGGCAAATGCTTACAGTTTGTCCTTGGGCAGAATAGTTAAGTTAGAGCTAGCTGTGGAGACAATAGGTAGAATTACTTCACTTCAATCCCCAACAGCAAGAATGTAAGTCAGCATTCTGGAGAGAGGAAAATAGGAGAAAATGAAGAGACTGAGGAAGTGTCAAATTAAAAGCTCAGTGCAGATATTCTCAGTGTTCATGTGGCTGAGCGTCTGGAAGTCAAAGCATTCTTTGGTGAACACTAGGAAATATTGCCATTGGATTTTAGGATTCAAAATATAAATCATTTTTTTACCAGCGGAAAGGGGCAATATTACATAAAGGCAAATGGAAATCACACTTGGTCTAACAAAATGCTTTACAGTTCTAAACATGCTTTCACTTTTTCTGTTAGCATTCGTTACCCTAACCTTCACTATGTAACTGCAAGCTCTTATAGCAGATGACAAAGGGTTAAGAATTAACACTTAATTTAGAAAATGCTATTTCTTATTTTCTTCTCCATGAATTTGGAAAATACTCCTTGTGTAAATTTTAATAACAGAACATCTATATGCAGCAGAAGCATAGCTTTAGAGTCCCTAGCTTAGTGTATGCAAGCTTCCAGACAACGGAAAGAAATGAGAAGAATTAGAATAGCTTGGATATATGGTTTATGGATTGTGAGCAAAGAGCCTTCACCTTCATGGAATCTGTGCCAGTAACTGACAGGGTGCATGACACAGCTATATACCCATACACACACACACGCGCGCTCGCCACACACACACACACACACACACACACACACACACTCAAATCTGTCAACTTGATTACTCAACATTGTGAAAAACAATTTCACAGACATCTAAATATATGAATATTTGTACTGTTCAATTGTATAATCAATCTTTATAATTTGAAAAAAGGGCTATTTGCAAAACAAGTTATTAGCCATAGCAAGAAATGTCTCCATATAAAATGCTGTTGAGAAACCAAACAAGAAGGGAACATAATTCAGAAAAATGATCAAATTATTCTCACGTTTAGCAGAAAGCCCTAAAACCTATTGTTGTCATTAAATATGTTTTGTCTTTATTATTTTATAAAGACTTAAATATATTTAGAATGAAGATAATGCTTCTCTGCATTACATTATTACATATCAGGTGAACACAGTGGCAATTTAAAGTTTGTAATTTTAATGCTAGTAGCAGAAACTTTTTGCAAGGCTTAAACCAGACTTTTAAAAAAGGGTTTTCAAGGGCTCTTGGGTGGCTCAGTTGGTTAAGTGGCTAACTCTTGGTTTCTTCTCAGGTCATGATCTTAGGTCATGATCTCATGGTTCATGAGATCGAGCCCAGTCCCTCGTGGGACTCTGTGAGCCTGCTTAGGATATTCTCTCTCTCTCTCTCTCTGTCTGTCTTTCTCTCTCTCTCTCTGCCCCTCCCCCACTTACACTTGCGTGCAGGCTCTCCCTCTCTCTCACTCTCAAAATAAAGTTAAAAAAAGTGTTTTCAGTATATAATGCTGTTATTCCTTAAATATTTCTTTTAAAGACTACAGATTCTTTGGAAATAAACATGTTAAGCTGGTCCCTTCTAATGAATTATTTTTACTATTGAAATCACCAATATATTTGGTGGATGTGCTACTATTATTTACTTCTTAATAAGAATATAATCATATTTATTTCTATTTTATTTTTATCCAAATCCATGTTACTCTTAGAGGTTATTTTTTATCTGATTTTTTTAACCCAATGTTTTTGTTTTTAATATCAATGAGAGTGAAGACTGATTACCTAGACCACAAAAGCAATAACCTTAGAATTAAATCAGAGAAATCTTTGTGAATTTTAACATTATGATCTATTAATTATAACACGGTCTTATATCAGTACAAGGATTATAACACAAACTTTTCTTAAAAGAAAAATTCTTAATTTTTCTTCCAAGCAAGTGAAAACATTCAAGAAGAATTTAAGTGGAGAATATTTGCACATGAGTTACAAACTAGTAAAAAATCACTCTAAATACCACATTTTCAGAGGTAAACAGAGACTCTGTTTAGCCTGCATATTGGAGACCTATAATTTAGCAAAAAGAAGGAAAACCATGAATATACTTAACAAATCTCACAGCAGCAAATATTCTTCTATACCCACACACTAAATACTAAAGTACTTTGGTTTACTATTGGCTTCTATCTTTCTTCCACTTATCCTCATTTTAGAATATATCATGGCCATTTACTTGAATAAGACATGCTACATCACCAAAATAACACACAGATGGAGTTTTAGGATTCATTTTATGATGCATTAATGTGTTTTATAGGCAGATTCACACACACTGGAGAAAAAAGAGATTATTTTCAAAAGTCTGTTAAGACCTATGAGCTATATATTTTCTATGAAATCATATCATAAATGCACAAGACCATAATAAGTTAGGGAGTTGCAAGGGGCATAGATCTCCTAAGTTAGAATGTGCTGTGAAAGTCCTACAGAAACATTTCTTAAATTGAGGATGATGATATGTAGGAGATGGAGTACTGAAGGGCATATGAAGGGTAAACTAGGGATGCAAAAGTAACCAATTGCTGTGGCTAGAGAGAATGACAAATCCTATGAAGGTGGGAGTGATCCTTTGCCCCCTATCTGAATGTGTTCTCTTCCTGAAGAAACAATGAAAGTTTAATAGGGATCACCATGATGTTAAAAGACCACATAAGGCATAGTTACATTATTCTTTGGCAGTTACTTAAAAAAATTATATACAATTAATTTGCTACAGCTACTTTGTTTTATGCTAATTAAAGCCTAGATATTTGCTCTTGTATGAGATTAGACTATCAGCATTAGTTCAACTTGATTCTGGAAGCCTGCAATACTGTGTTTATTACTTATGTAAATTTGGTTAATTACACACCAACTCGGTTATTTATTGCATTTCAATTAGTATCCTTTTAATAGTTACTAACTCTTTAATTAACTCACAAGAATAAGAGGTGTCTTGTTAAATGTAAATTAAATAGATTTAAATAGACAATAGATTGCGAATGGTAGATTTACTGCTAATGCTATAGAAAACTGTTGTTGAAGAACTAAATGTACTCACTACCATCTGCCTTCATCTCTAGGCAAGAAGAGAATTGTAGTTTCTTTAGAATCCTTTTTAGGCCAAAGACCAGACCAAGACAAAACCAAAGTATGGCAAGTTTTTGTTTTGTTGTTTTTGCAAGAGTGTGTTAAACGTAATTTTGAGTTTTGGCTTATTACTGATGAAAAATTCAAACAAAGAGAAAGAAATGTAAAATCTCTCTTGAGTGTGGCATTACTTCTAAAATGAACGTTAAAAGGCTTAAAAATAATCCATGATCACTGATTTATCTGTCCAGTGTACAAGGGAGCAAACTACTACAGCTCTTCCTTAAGTGCTCCCTTATGACCTAACAAGAAAATTAATTACCAGGGCACCACTATATGGCAACAACCATGACTATGAGGAAGACTGAATGTCAATGGGCTGACACTGTAACCCAGTTTTGTGAACATAAATGTTTCTTTTTTAGCTAGTTTATTTCTCAGAGGTGAAATAAAGACTTGGCTAAGATTTAGAGAGAATCTAATTTCATTTAATAGCAAGTTTTACTCCTCGCAAAGGGAGTTCAAGAGCATTTCTGGATCCTGTTATTTATGTCTTGTGACTGACAGAGTCTATCACTGTAAACACCCACAATAGGTGGAATGGGGATTTGTACATATTCCTCTGCTATGTCCTCCACACTTTGGATTTAAAAAGGTTTAACATGGAGGAAAAATATTTTAAGATCTGTTGGGCCAAGGTTTGGTATACCTACTGTAACAGAATAATACAAGATATAGTTATGCTGACATAAATTCCTGAAATTTAAACAAAGTATTTAGTTTTTTCTTCAAGATTATAATATCTCAAAATGATGAAATCAAACAGTTAAGGCAATAATATCATCAAATGTAAAATGAATGGAAAAATTATTAAAAAACACCATCATGTCTTTGGCAGTACTCAAATTACATTTAACTTTTATAATCACTGTCAATATGACAGCCTCAGATAGTCCCCTTTTCCTCCTTTCTTTTACAGCTTCCAAGATATTCTGTTTTTCTCCAGGAATTAGTGAACTGGAATAGTATCCATCATAGAAGATTCTGATTGCAGGCAATGTTATACTGTGAATATTACATGAGACTACTTACTGCATTCTACATTTTCCTATCATTACTTTATATCATTTCAAAATGATAAAGTTTTCTACTAAATATTCATTTAAGCTTTTTAAAAATAAAAAGTTCCGTCGTCAAATTCCTTTGCAGAACTCAAGTGCGTAAAAAAGGTCTACAAATTTCTTGAGGTAATTAATCTTGGCAATATTCTCTAAAGAATATGCATCTTGCTCTTCCCATGAAATTCTTTCTAAAGAAGCATCCTGAGGATCTATTCTTAGCAAAACTTTTCTAACCAGAATACTAAATGGTATAGCATTTACATTCTGGAGCGATAGGTCTGAGTTTGGGTCATGCCTCCAACAATCAGCATCTAAATGACATGGGTAAATTTTTTAAGCTCTCCAAACTCAAATATTTAATTTTCAATGAGGATAATAATTATTAACATCTTAAGTTTTACATGAGGATTTATTGATATATTACGTGAGAATTATTTGCCAGATGTTTAATGCAGTGTTTGGTATTTAGTAATTGCTAAATAAGTGGTATTGTGCCTATTCAAATATTAAAGGGTTCTGTTAGATTTAGGGACAGAAACATGGTGCTATATGAAAATAAGAAAATATATGCTATTATACTTTGTAAATGAATAATTATTTCCCAGGTTTAAACTATAATTATTTGAAAAAAATTTTTTTCTTAAATTATGTAGCCACAAAACAAAATAAAAATATTAATGGCTTATAGGGACTCTACAAGTTATGCAAAGACCTTTTTATAAGCTATTCTTTCATTAGCGAAGACAACTTTGATAACTACTTTATTCAGTTTAGTTCCAGCAACTTAAATATTATTATACTTTCTTGATATCATTACTATTTATATATATTTATTTGAGCAAACCATGTCACCGTACTACCCTGAGCCCAATTTTCCAGAATTGTCCTACCTCTGGAATCCTAAAATCTATTCCCCACATATTGCAGGCCTTCACCACTCTTCGTAATGTACCTACCAAGCCACTGCCACTTTTCAACAGTGAAGTTTTTATCTGGTTTGGGAGAGACCACTGCATGTACAAGGCTTAGAGGTACTCAGCTCCCCGAGTCCACAGCTCCAAATGTTTGTATAGCTCCTCATCCTGACATTCTGGTTTTTTTTTTAGATTCAAAGAATGGGAAATGTATTAAACTGTTCATATATAATTTGATCAATGAAACCAAGGGATTTTTTAAACTAAATTCTACATCCAATGTGGGGCTCAAACTCAAAACCTCAAGATCAAGAGTTGCATGCTCTACTAACTGAGCCAGCCAAGCACCCCAAAATCTTGTTCTTTGCAAAGATAAATAAAATTGATACAACTTTAGCTAGACCTATGAGATAAAAACAGAAAGGACCCCAAAGAGAAGTAACAACTGACACCACAGAAATACAAAGGATTGTTAAGAGTATACTATAAAAAACTATATGCCAGCAAACTGAACAACCTAGAATAAATGGATAAATGTCTAGAAACATACAACCTTCCCAAACTGAATTAGAAAGAAATAGAAAATCTCAACAGACCAATTATTAGTAACAAAAGTGAATTGCTAATCAAAAGCTCCAAACAAACAAAAGTCCAGAACCAGATGGATTCATATGTGAATTCTACCACTTATCATTACCCTGATACCAAAACCAGATAAAGACATATAAAAAAGGAAAACTACAGGCCAAGATTCCTGATGAATGTAGATGCAAAAATCCACAACAAAATATTAGTACACTATATTTAACAATACACTAAAAATAACATTACCACTATCATTCAGGATTAATTCCCAAGATGGAAGGATGGCTTAATATTTGTAAATCAATCAATATGATAGACCACATCAACAAAATAAAAAATAAAAATCATATGATCAGGGTACCTGGGAGCCTCAGTTGGTTAAGCATCCAAGTCTTGATTTCAGCTCAGGTCATGATCTCACAGTTTGTGAGTTTGAGCCCCGTGTTGGGCTCTGCACTGACAGCACAGAGCCTACTTGAAATTCTCTCCATTTCCCTCTCTGTCTCTGTCCCACCCCCCCTTAAACTGTCTCTCTCAAAATAAATAAATAATACTTAAAAAATCATATGACAATTTAAATAGTTGAAGAAAACACATGACATAATTGAACATCCATTCACCACAAAAATTCTCAACAAAGTGGGTTTAAAGGGAACATAACATAATAAAGACCATAAATGAAAACCCCACAGCTAACATTATAGTCAATGGTGAAATAGTGAAAATGTTTCCTCTGAGATCAGGGATAAGACAAAGATGTCCATTCTAATAAAGTGTTATTCAACATGGTACTGCATGTCCTAACCACAGTTATCAAACAAGGAAGGAAAAGATATAAAAGTAACCAAATACTGGTAAGGAAGACATAAAACTGTCACTATTTGCAGATGACCTACTATACATAGAAAACCCTAAAGACTCTACCAAAAATCTATTAGAAGTAATAAATGAATAAAGTTTCAGGGTAAAAAATTAATACATGGATATTGGTTGTATTTCTATACACTAATAACAATTAGCAGAAAAAGAAATTAAGAAAGCAGTCCTATTTACAATTGCACCAGAAAGAATAAAATATCTAGGAATAAACTTAACCTAGGGGTAAAATAACTAACTCTGAAAACTATAAAATATTGATGAAAGAAATTGAAGATGTCATGAATGGAAAGATATTTCATGCTAATGGGTTGAAAGAAGTATACTGTTAAAAAGTCTAGGGGCGCCTGGGTGGCGCAGTCGGTTAAGCGTCCGACTTCAGCCAGGTCACGATCTCGCGGTCCGTGAGTTCGAGCCCCGCGTCAGGCTCTGAGCTGATGGCTCAGAGCCTGGAGCCTGTTTCCGATTCTGTGTCTCCCTCTCTCTCTGCCCCTCCCCCATTCATGCTCTGTCCCTCTCTGTCCCAAAAATAAATAAAGGTTGAAAAAAAAAAATTAAAAAAAAAAAAAAGTCTATACTACCCGAAGCAATCTATAGATTAAAGCAATCACAAAGCATTCTCCACAGAACTAGAACAAATAATACTAAAATTCCTGTGGAACTACAAAAGACCCTGAATAGCCAAAGCAATCTTGAGAAAGAGGAATAAAGCTAGAGGTATCACAATACCAGATTTCAAGATATACTGCAAAGCTATAGTAATCAAAACAGTATGGTATTAGCACAAAATAGATACATAGATCAATGAACAGAATAGAGTCCAGAAATAGACCCACACTTAGATAGTCAATTAATATAAGGCAAAAAAAGGCAAGAATATACAATAGTAAAAAAAGATGGTCTCTTTAATAAATGGTTTTAAGAAAACTGGACAGCTATATGCAAAAGAATGAAACCGAACCATTTTCCTATACCATACACAAAAATAAACTCAAAACAGATTAAAGACCTAAAAGTGAAACCTGAAACCTTAAACTCCTAGAATACAGGCAGTAATCTCATTGACATCAACCATAGCAATAGTTTTCTTGATATGTCTCCTTGGAAAAGACAACAACAAAAATAAACTATGAGGACTACACCAAAATAAAAAGCTTTTGCACAGAAAAGCAAACCAACAACAGAATGGAAAGGCAACCTACTGAATGGAAATATATATTTGCCTATTGTATATCTGATAATGGGTTAACATCCAAAATATATAAAGAACTTATATAACTTTAAATGGGCAGAGCACATGAATAGTTATTTTTCCAAAGAAGACATACAAATGGCCAACATACATGAAAATATGCTCAACATCATTAATCATCAGGGAAATGTAAATCAAACCCACAAAGACATATCTTAGACCTCTCAGAATAGCAAAAATAAAATAAATAAATAAATAAATAAAACACAAGAAATAACAAGTGTCAGTGAGGATGTGGAGAACTAAAGGAACCCTATGCACTATTGATGGGAATGTAATTTGGTACAGCTGCTATAGAAAACAATATGGAGATTTCTGAAAAAATAAAAATAGAAATACCATAAGATCCAATAATTCCACTACTGGGTATTTAGCTAAAAAAAAAAAATGAAAATCAATTCTAAAAGATATATGCATCCCTATGTTTATTGTAGCACTATTTATAATAACCAAGATATGGAAGCAACCCAAATGTCCGTCTATAGATGAATGGATAAAGAAGGTGTGTGTGCGTGTGTACAATGAAATATCACTCAGCCATAAGGAAGAATGAGATCTTGCCATTTGAGACAACATGGATGGACCTAGAAGGTATTACGTTAAGTGAAATCAGACAGGGAAAAACAAATATCATATGATTTCATTTATACATGGAATCCATAAAAGCAGAAACCCATAAACACAGAGAATGTTATGGATGCCAGAGGAGAGAGGGATGGGGGGATGGACATAATGAATGGGTTATGGGGATTGGGAGATAGAAGCTTCCAGTTATGAAATGAGTAAGTCATGAGGATAGAAAGGTACAGCAAAGGGGATGTAGTCAATGGTATTGTTACAGGTAAGCATAGCATAAAATATAAATTTGTTCAATCACTATGTTATAAATGTATAAGCTTATTGAACAACTATGTTGTACACTTGAAGCTAATGTAACATTGTGTGTCAACTCCAATGGAAAAAAACATTTATACCTCACTGTGGGACAAGGAAATATACTATGTAATGCTGGATATTAAAAAATGTTTGTAACCATAATAAAAATTCACTACTTCCCAGTAAATGTTATTTTAGTGAAAGAATGTGTTTTCCACATACATGGCTTTTAATGCACTTTGTGAAGTCACTAGTATAAAACATGCAAGAAGGCTAATTGTGTATGTAAATAAAAACAATGTGGGTGTGCCTGGGTAGCTCAGTTGGTTGAGCATCTGTCTGACTTCTGCTCAGGTCATGATCTTGCGGTTCGGTTCCTGAGTTTGAGCCCTGCACTGGGCTTGCTGCTGTGGGTGCAGTCCCTCCCCCACTTACTCTCTCTCTTCCAAAAACAAAAGCAAAACAAACAAAAACAATGTTTCTTCATGAAAAAAAAAAAAAAAAAACTGACCAGAGGAATATGCTTCAACAGCATTTTGATAACTGTTAAAGGTGGTGGGTTTTATTTAACGATGTAAATTTTAATTCTAATATCTCAAGCAAAATTTTGAAATGGAAATTTTGGCTTATACTCCTGATAGGGCTCTCTTTCATAGACTTAGGAACACTCAAAGAACTTTAGTACAGAATCATCGAGTAGGTGGTTAGAATGATTTTTGTCCTTAATCTCTGTGCTCAAAGTGCCTTTTAGAATATCTTAAAACTAGTAATAATTACATTGAAGTGTAATTATTCCAAGTGTTATTTTTTCCCTATTCAGAATGAACCACTTATTTTAAAGAGGATTTTCTAATGAAATAGAGATGTATGACTAGAGACAAATTTTACCTAATAATTCATCTTTTGATTGTTTTTACTGTAATTTTTTAGAACACAATTGCAATAATGGTCCTTGAAAGTTTTATCATTTATATCTTGCTATACTAAGCAGATTTTTTAGAGAAAATGTTCATGATAGTTTACTTTTTTTATTTTTTGACCTGGACTGCATCTCTGAATGTTGAATACCATGACTGCCAGGATAATGGAAGACTGACTCCTTAATTTATACATTCACAACTCCTGCTAAAAGAAGAGAAAGTAAGTTGCATTGCTTTGCTCAGCTCAGTGTGGGAGGAGGAAGACGAGCTGAGTGAAGAAGAAAAATGAATGGACACAGTCAATATTTGACACTTGTTACACGATCCTTTTAAGAAAAGAGAGAACAAATTTATTCTATAGTTTGCCTAATTATATAGTTATGGTTCATCTTTGCAGGGTCTGAGAAAACAAAATAGCATGCAAAATTAGAAAACTGCAGAAATCCTTAATGCTGATGCATATACATATACAAATTGAGGTGGCTTAGCTGAAGAAGTGTTAAGTGACAAACACTTTAAACACTTGCTAAGTGTTTTCTGTTTCTCAGCTTTTGAAAGCTAATTGGTCAAATGACAATGAAAGAGTGGATTTAATAAAAATTTAATAAACCACCTTTCATTTCTATTCCCTCTAGTAGAAACTCCTTATTTTTTTGAGGGCACCTGCTCATATTTTCCTGCTTTAGTAATCCTGAGAATAGGAATAACAGAAAAATCAGGCTGAGTATCTGACATTTATGGATTGCCACCTGCTTTAGTGAGTAGGTGGACTTTTTCTCCCTTCAAATGGATTCCTGATAAAGCTGGGGTCTTCACATTGTAATGGTGATAAACTTTTGTGATCAAAGAAGAGGATGCTATATACACATATGTGATGGAGATTATTACAGTAGGAAAAAACACATCTGGTAGAAAATAATTTTGTTAAAACACTTTACAAACATAATTGATACATTTATTCCTAGTACTCAGAGTTGTAAAACCAATAGACAGGTCACTATAGGAGATTCAAAATATTTATTTTCTTAGTTTGCTATCTGATTCTACATATATCCAAAAGACCTGATGTGGGCCTCAATTTTTCTAACTATAAAGTAGATAATTACCAATCGTATAAGTAAAAGGTTAGAAAAAAATTTTTTTGATATATTTTATCATGGTTGCCCTTTTCTGTCCACAATATTTATCAATGTTTATTTAGTTAGTACACATGATTCATTTTTCTGTTAGTCTCCATGGAGACAACAAGGGACAAAGGTCATGGTTCCACAAAGCATTTCCTCAGGTAATTGCTCAATTTTCATAGCTCTCAAGCTGTTACTAGTGAATAGATAGTCTAAGGGGACACAACATATCAGAGATGTTTGCTAACTCATCCATTTGAAAATGACCTTAGAGAGGTTTTAGAAATTGGAAGCTACTGAAAACTTCTGTAGTTTCACTGGTTCAAATGTGAGTGAAATAGAACAAGGGAATTTTTTTAAAAATATTGTTTATATGGAAATTGAAACAGTCTTAATGACAAGGCTCATTTATTATTTATTTCAGCAAAGAGTTACCAGGTGAAATTGATAGTATTCCACTAACACAAGATAGGACAGATCACACACGTATTTCTTTTAGTGTGAGATGCGTCATGAAGTTAGTTTTGGCAAAGAAAGGGTGCTAGGTCCAAAATAACTACTTCTCATCTCTGCAAGTGAGTATTGTGACACATTCACATGGTGCTCTTAATTTCCTATTCTCATGTACAGGTCAAAATTCCTAATACACCTCCATGGAATAAAATGTCCTAGACTTAAAATATTGGTTTATATAAAATAAATCATGAAAGCTTTCTGCTCAGCCTGGTACATCTTTATCCTAATGTGCAACTAAAATGAGAAATATTCAGGGGTTACTTTGTAAAATCAGAAAAGACTTTCATTGGTGGTTAAATCAATTTTGATTGACTGATTATTCTCATTAGGAAGTGACTTAATTAAGGTCAACAAAAAAATTACAGACCAACTGCTCTTGTTTGAAGATAAGCTTCTGTTTGAAATATTTTTTATTATGAAGGAATTGATACATTTCCTTTACACCCTGAAACTCACTCCAGAATGACTGGCCATGGGTATGAGCCCTAGTGGTTAATGATTATTTTTGTGTGTACCATTGTTTACACTTAAAATTACCAAGGATAAGGGAACCGTCATTTTTAAGTGAGAAAGGTAAAAGACATACTCTTTAGTGTTACATCAATCAAATTCCTGACACCTGACGAATGCTTTTGATTATTTTCTGTCAAAATTCTATTAACGTAATAAAATGTGCCAGAAGTTCAGTGTATACATAAAATGTATTTTTAACATTTGGATGAAGTGGTTTTCACTATTAAGTTTTGATACACTTTGATACAATCAGTGTTGCTAAATAATTGGACCAGTAAATCAGATATTATTAGTGAGCTAAATATTCATTTGCATTCCTTTTCTCCCGGTAATTTTTTTTTAACTAGAGGTTTATCTTACAATTTCGTGGCATTTTTCTTTGAATTTAGTGATGTAAATCATTTATCTGTAAATAAACTTTGTGAATTAAAACAACGATTTAAAAAAATCTTAAAATGACGTCAGGAGTACATTTATCCCAGAAAGGAAAATCTTACTATATTGATTTCTATTATTTATTTATTCCTAAAATTTCAAGTAAAACTTTCAGGATGCCTGTACTGTTACAGTGTTTTTTGTCAATTCAAAAAATCCATTCTAAATTCTCTAAATACTCTAAATTCTCTCGTCCAACTTTAAGGTGAAAAAAAGGGTTTCTCTCTTCACAGTTGATTAATTATTAGAAATTATATTGGTAAATCTACATGACACAAAAAAGGTCGTAATAGCATTAATTTTCCTTTGATAAGGAAGTCTGTCAGGAACTATTCCCCTTCGATGTCAGTAACCCCGGCAAGAGAAAATCACCTACTTTCAAATTAAATTTAACCTTTTGGAACATTAATTATTTACGCAACAATTTCCTTTCTGAGTATTCAAGTACAGTATTACTCACATGCTTTGACTTTCATGATGATGAATATTTACAAAATGGGGAATGAAGGGATTGAATTCGCTTGGTTGAATTGGTTTTAAGGAGTTTCTATTTTAGCTCTTTTAACTACATGGTACTAAAAAATAGTCATGCTTTCAGCATTAAAAATTTTTAATCAAATGTGTTTTTTGCATGAGAATTATAATACAAAATAACAAAAATCTGTATGTAACACATTTTTACACACAGAGTAATCAAATTAAAACTTTTAAAACTTAACTGTAAAGTTCAAATATGAAGAAGAGTATGATAGTTTTTATAAAGTACACAGTGGTTTATTTTGTTTGTTTTTTGTTTTTTGTTTGAATCCTCATAGTTTGCTCAATTTACTGAGGCTAATTTTCATATTGTCCCAGCATGGAACCACTCCAGTGAAAAAGAATGAGACATGGTAATTTGCTGTTTAAATTACAAAATCCTGGATCTCAACTAATCCCCATTTTGGGGCTGTTTCCCCACAGATTCTAAACAGATGAGTTTGGGGAGGGAATCACATTGGTATGCAGAAGCTCTCAGGTGATTCTAATGAGCATATAGTTCTTTAAATTCCTTTAAAGCAAGGTCCTCAGCCTTGTTGCGCTTTGCAAGGATCTGGAGGCTTAAAAAAAAAAAAAAAATAAGGATGTTTGGGTCCTATTTCCAGCCATTCTAATTTAATTGTTCTGAGCCATGGCCAGAGTGTCATGGTTTTTTAATTTCCCTAAATGATTCCATTGACTGAAACGATTACTTGCATCAGTCACCAGAAAATTCTAGCAGTCTTTATGTTCTTCTTGGTCCAGTTGTGAGCCAATGTTTTCAATCTACTGTTGCTACTGCATCTGAACCTTGATACTCAATCTCTTTTGGACATCACCTCATGCTCTCTGCATTATCTTCACATTTTCATTTTGGCATCTCTCAAATGTGATTCATGTTCTCCACTTGAAATCTTAGGAAATATCCTGTCCTTCTCACTTTATATGAGGCACCCATTCATGTCATCCTTGCCTCCCTGATGGCTACATACAGTACTCCAATCAGATTCTGCAGGTTCCCACAAACACAAAAGGACAAAATAAAGTCTGGTTTTCAGTCATGAAAACTCCGTGTGACAGTCGTGGAACGGGCTGGAGAACTCCTGTGTGAACTCAGTTCCCCAAGAATCCCTCAAGTGATTATGAACTCCTGAACCGATGTCTTCCATTAATTCTTCAGCAAAATTTGAATTATATACCCATACATCCCTGTAGACACAATTCTTCACTTCCAAGTTCTATAGCCTCCACTGCCCCTTGGAAAAAAATTTAATTTGCTCTTGTGTTGTCCAATCTCTCCAGGTGTTTCCTTCTACTCTTCCTTGATTTTCTCTGATCATCCCAGAACTTATAGTTGACATTCTGTTACTTCTAGCACAGATATACATTTCACCAACTGTTTAGAATAACGTGTTTTGAATTGTACTTATTACTACGTTGTTTTAGTTTTTGTTTTTGACTTTTTCTCCTGTTACATTCTGTTGCTGTGGTTGACAATACCGAAATTTACTTTCATTAAACCTTTGAAACCTAATTTCCGAAATATACTATAGAATAGCATATTCACAATCCAACTGCAAAGGCATTGTTCAAAAACTGAAATACTCATCACACAAGCTTTGTAAGTTCATGCTGAATATTAAATTCTTCGAAATGCTAAATTATACAGCTCTAGATTATAGTCTGTCTCCTTCAATTTCTTTCAATGAATGTAAAATTGACTCCACCTAGAATTCTAACAAATTGAGGAAGTAATTCAGTCTTTATAGTGAAAAACTATTACTGAGGTGATTTCTGCTGTTTTGTGAAAAATGAAGACTAAAACCTTGTTTCTTGATTGTAAAAAACTTGGGTTTTTCTGTTTCTGTTTTTGTTTTTACAGAGGATCATATACTAAACAGTTGACTTATAGGCTATTTATATCTTTATTTAATCATTAATGAGTACCATGGAAAAGGACAGATGGTGTTTGATAATTCTAAAAAAAAAAGTCTAACTAAAAGGGCTCCCTTTCTACACACAATTGACAAATATATTGAAAGCTATATCAAAATTAATAATATGATTTTTTCCATAAACCACAATGGGTGTAATAGCTTATTAACAGTGTAATGATCAAGTTCTGTGTATAAATTTTGCTAAAATTTAAGTTCCAAATTCTTCACTTCTTCAAGTAACTTCAATTGAAAAGGAATTAAACTCCTATAAAGCGAATTTTGTAAATTATTTTGTGAGTAGCACAAAAATGATACATAATACAACTACATATTAGGTATTTGTATAGTACTTATTTTATTATTATTTTTTTTTTTTAGAGAGAAAAAGCACAGGTGGGGGACAGGGACAGAGAGAGAGAGGGAGAGGGAGCGAGGGAGGGAGAGAGAGAATGAATGAATGAATGAATGAATGAATGAATGAATGAATATCTCAAGCAGGCTCTATATTAAGCACTAACCCCAACACAAGGCTCAATCCCAAGACCCTAGTATCATGACCTGAGCCGAAATCGAGAGTCAGAGACTCAACCTCCTAAGCCACCCAAGCTCCCCTGTATAGTATATTATTGTATTAGTGCATAATAATGAATACAATTAGGTATCTCTGAAGTAGTTTTAACAGAGATAAAGGCACATAACTTTAAGCAGTGGTGTTCTGGTAAATGATAGCCCTGGTCCTCCCCAAAATATATACATATATGCAAATGAATTTGTTTATTATAAATTTTTCAGATAAAATGTTGTACAGCATACAATATACAAATAATAAAATTTACAGTACTCTGTATTCTAAATTTCATATAGTCAACTGATTCTCCTAGTATGTTTTTTGTTGATTTTTGCTAACTTCATAGGCATTATGATTGCCAGTGTTTAATATCATTCTGACCAATGTTGGTGGATATTTGTATTTACTTTAATAAGCCAGATGAAGTAAAAGATGGCATGCATTGGAACTTCACTCTTAACATTAGGGACTTTTTTGCTGAATTGGATAATAATTTTTTGAATAATAGAATAGTTTTTTTTTTTTTTGTATTATTCACAATGTGATGACCAAAGTCACAACACACTTTTAAATTCCAACTGCATAATTAACATTTTTTTCCTTTGCTTTCTGAAGTCCAGGGTTTTGCAAACTTCTTCTCAAAGGGCAGATGGTATACAATGCAAGCTTGCTGGCCAGACATTGTTTGTTTCAACTACCCAACTCTACCATTAAGGTACAAAAGCAGCCAGCCGTTGACTAGGTTCCAAAAACACTTTAGCTATAAAAGCAGGCTGCTGACCCACAGGTGGTAGTTTACTGACCCCTGGCTTAGAAAATGAATGAAACAACAAATCAAGTCCTGATTTGTAGAATTTGCTGATTCTAGTGGCAGATTCCCACCACGGCTGATTTAAGCTATCAAAGTGACCACTGGAAGAGGAGTTGCGAAGAGATACTCAGTAGAAGGTCTTCTAGTATTTCAAACATGCAGATGCAAAAGGTATGGAGAAAAGTATAGTAACTTAATTAGAAAACAAATTTTGAGTACTTACTACCCTTAACTTTAATAAAATGTATTTTAATATGCATGATCTCTTACATGTATTATTACTAACTACCAGTTTGTATTTGTAAAATTCCTGAAAATGTAATAACCTGCTCTGTGAACCAAAATAAGGCAGCTCTAGAAGGCTTTGGTTTTATGCTTCATAATATGTAATTTAAAAACTAGTGTTTAAGTAGTCCCATCTCTATAAATAATTGTAAATATTCCATACACATTGTTCTTGAAATTCTTGACAAAGCATTTGTTCATTAGCTGACCTTTAACAGCTTTTATGTGAAAAACTAGTATGTCTTCATTGCATTAATAAGATCAGATATAGAGATAATTCTGAAGACAAAAAAAATGGATACAAGCAAATACAAACATTGAACTTCATGTATAGATTATGATCTTTATGTCCTTCCAAATTGAAAGACAATTGTAGAGAAAAAAACATTGATCATAAGTAAATATTCATATGAATTCTATTTTTAGTTTGACAGTGGATGAAATAGAAGGAGTCCTTTCTCACCTTTTGACACTTCCCCCATTTATAAGGTAAAGATTATGAGCTTTCTCATTTGTCTTCCTCATAAGGATACCATAAGTTAAAGAATATCCAAAAAATATGCTTATTTAGTGGAAAAGCACTTTGCTAAAAACAGAGACTTTTAAACTCTATGCACAGTAAAACCTAGTGTTATAGTTAAATTGTGGCATTAAATAGGCTCGTTGGTTTACTGTGTGTACACAACAGGTATGTCAGATCCGTGCTGGCAATTCTGACTCAAGCCCAGTCTCTTAATGCCATTGCTTTGAGCACAACTTTATGGTGACAATAAGTATGGTTTGATGGAGGGTCCAGCAGGGAAGTTGTGTGGTCTCTGACTCTTATTCACTATATGCCTTAGATAATTCTTCATGAACTGACCTTTTAAATTAACTGTTTTGACTTTGACTTTACAGTGCAAATATAAATGTACCAATAATAGTCTGAGGTAGGATAACATTCAGTCTACATGATTGGGGAAATGAAAGGATAAATACAAAGCCCTATGTTTGCTAGCTGAGGAAGAAAACCTATAGTCCAATATGGGTATTTATAAAAGGATCTCCAGCTTATTTGAAAATGAATATGTGAAAATCTATAAAGTGAGGTATATTCAATTTTCAGAATTGGTTGCTAGAGAAGACTTTGCTAAGAAAAAAGGCTGAAACATTTAGCTTCTAAATAATTTTGAATCAGTTTCTGTGTTTATTGATTTATAGAACAATTCCCTCAATTCCCAACTCCAGTAGGTTTCCCAGGAGGAAATGAAAAGTGCAAAGCAGAGACCCTAGAAGGAATTAAGAGAACTCCAAGAAGGAAATGTGCATGGAATCACCTGTTTTTAAGATTTTGTTTCTTGGGGGGCCTGGGCGGCTCAGTAGGTTAAACGTCGATTCGGTTCAGGTCATGATTTCACAGTTCATGAGTTTGAGCCCCATGTGAGGCTCTGTGATAACAGCTCAGAGCCTGAAGCCTGCTTTGGATTCTGTGTCTACCTCTTCTCTCCGCCCCTCCCCAGCTCACACTGTCTCTGTCTCTGTCTCTCTCTGTCTCAAAAATAAACAAACTGTCTCCATCTCTGTCTCTGTCTCTGTCTCAAAATTAAACATTAAAAAAAAAAAGATTTTGTTTCCTGCTTTAGTCTTAAGGCCCCTGCTAGAAAAGTCTGACATGCAATCTGCTTTACAATGAATTTTCTATACCAGCATTGTCAACTCAATAAGTACATTGTTTAAAGGAGTGTTATTAATAGCATCAATAGTCTTTTTTATTTAAAAAAATAATAATACACTGAGGGATGGAGGGAAATGCTTTCAAAAAGTCCTCTTTTTGAAGTTTGCATAAATTCAGTCTACTATGATGAGCATGATATCCTGAAATAGGTTTTTACCTTTTTCATACCTTTCCAATCAGCAAATTCTGAGAACTTTTAAGGATCATGCCAATTGTCAAATATCTATAAGTAAAAAATTACTGTCAACATTTAGTTGTTGTGAAAGCAGCAACAGCTATGTTAATCAAACATTCCCTTTTAATGAAGGTCTAGAATAATGAGTGAGCTGTCATGTGAAAAAGGGAGTCCTGGTATAAATGAATGACAAATGCCATCAGGCATTGAATTGAAGACACTTAACAATTTATGTCACCACTTTATCATTGATAACAAAACAAAATTGCTTAATTTCATGTTATTGTATGAAATAATAAAGTTCTGATCTTTCATAGATTTTCCACAAGACTTGAATATAATTTTTATTGCTGTTTTGTCAGTCTGTCTGGGACACTACAACAAAATGCTACAGAAGAGGTAGCTTACAAACAACAACTAATTTATTTATCACATTTCTGGAGGCTAAGAAGCCCAAGATCAGGGTGCTAGGATGGTCACATTTTGGTGAGGCCTTCTTGCTGGTTTACAGGCAGAGCTTTTTCACTGTGTCCTCACACAGTACAAAGGTCTAGGGATCTCTCTTTTAAAGGCACTAAACCCATTAATGAGTGTTTCATCTTCATGATTTAAGCACTTCTACAAGGCCCTTTCTACCAATACCATCACCTTGGTGTTGAGCTTTGAACATATGAGTTGTGGAGGGACACAAACCTCCTGACAATAGCATGTTCTATAAAATAAAGTATACAGCACTTCATTCCTGATTCTTCAAACTGACAATGTTTTTAACTCTGGATGGATGCCCTTTTTATGTTTTCGTCAAGGTTCCTGTTGTATAGGTAACTAAATACTGCATAGAGAAACCTGGTTACCTGGCCTCCCTTCACCTTGGATCTGTTTTCCGAAAGTTCCACCAGTCAACTTGGTTCGTGAGGCAGAAAGGGCTAACTTTCCAACAAATATGTGTGTCCAATTCTATATTGCAAAATTTTTACTGGAAAATGGCTGCTCAGCCAGGAACTAGAATTCCTTCTTTCTTTCTCTCACAACCTTAAAATTAGAAGGGGCCACATGACTAGAATATGTGATAAGAAAAGGGTGTGCTTTCTGTACTTCTTTCCTCACTTGTATCCAGATGCAGAGGTCTTGGATGACTGAGGCCTCATGAAACGAAGGAATGTGGATCCCTAAATTACCACGAAGGAGACAGTCACCCACAGAATAGGAGTCATTTGGATTTTAATTGACTAAATAATGAAGTCATCAAATCAAAAAGAAAGGACAGAAGGAAAAAGGAATTAAAAATCAGAAAACAATTTAAAATGCCATAAATACGTATCAAAAATTACTTTAAATATAAATGGCTAACTTCTCTAATCAAAAGACATACGGTGCCAAATGGATTACAAAACAAGACCCAACTATGTGGTGCCTACTAAAAGACTTCCTTCAAGTTTAATAACACACATAGACTAAAAGTGAAGAAGTGGAAAAAGATTTTCCAATGTGCATGGAAATAAAAAAAAGATGAGCTCTATATGTTTTAAACAAAATAGACAAAGACAAAGCCTGTATTAAGTTATAAAAAAATAGGCCATTATATATAATAAAGGGGTCAATCCAATAAGAGGATATAACATTTATAAATATGAAGTGCCCAATGTAGTAGCATCTCAAAATATAAAGTAAATATTAAAGACCTAACACAGGAAATACACAGAGAGCTAATAGTAAGGGCATTCATAACCTGCTTTCATTAGTTGATACAATATCTACACAGAAAATCAATATGGAAACATTGGGATTCAGTGACATATTAGACCAGATGGAATTAACAGACATTTACAGAACATCCCATTCAAAAGCCAAATACACATTCTTAAGAAAACATGGAAATTCTCCAAGATATATATGTAGGTCCACAAAACAAGTCTTAAGAAGACTGAAATAATATGAAGCATATTTTTTCTGACCACAATATTGTGAAACTAGAAATTTTAACGAAAAAATGAAAAATGTACAAATAGGTTAAGATTGAACAAACAATAAATGTATCAAAGAAGAAAAAGATCTTCAGACAAATGAAAATGGAAACACAACATACCAAGACTTACAGGATGCAGCAAAAACAGTTCTAAGAGGGAAGTTCATAGCGATGAGTGTTTACATCAAAAAATAAGAAAAATCTCAAATAAACACACTACCTTTAGATCTCAAAATACCAGGAAAAGAAGAACAAAGGAAACCCAAAGTCATTTAGGATCTTTGTTAGTAAAATAAAGAAAAAACATGATCAGAGTGGAAAATAATAAAATAGTGTCTAAAAGGTCTATAGAAAAGATCAATAAAACTAAGGGCTATTTCCTTGAAAAGATATGAAATTGATAAAACGTTAGCTAAACTCAACAAGAAAAAAAGAGAATGCTCAAATAAAATCAGAAACGAAAAAAAAATATAGTCGATACCACAAAAATAAAAAAGATCTTGAGACTATTATGACAACTATACATCAACAAACTAAACAACCTAAAAGAAACTGACAAATTCCTAAAAATATACAATCTACTAAGATAGAATCACGAATAGAAAATCTGAACAGAACAATTAATAGTATGGAGATTGAATCAGCAATCAAAATGCTCCCAACAAACAAAAGCCAAAAACAAGATAGGTGGCTTCACTGGTAAATTCTACCAAACATTTAAAGAAAAATTAACACCAATCTTTCTCAAAGTCTTCCAAAAACTAGAACAGAAGTGAAAACTTCCAAACTCATTTACAAGGCCACCAATATGCCAATACTGAAATCTGACCAACACTCCAGAAGGGGAAATTGCAGGCCAATACTCCTGAAGAACATAGATGCAAAAATCCTCAAGAAAATAATAATAATAAAAAAATCCAACAATTCGTTAGTAGAATCCTATCCATGATGAAGTGGGATTTATTTAAAGGAGGCGAGGATAGTTCAACATCCAAAAATCAATGTGATACAGCATGTTGACAAAATAAATGATAAAAATCATATAGTCATCTCAATAGATGCAGAAAAACCATTTGCCAAAATTTAACATCCATTCATGGTAACTCCATAAAGTGGGTATAGAGAGAAGGAACCTCAACATTATCATTCAAAGCCATAAATAGCAATCCCAAAACTATTATCATACTCAATAGTGAAAAACTGAAAGCTTTTCCTCTATGATCAGGACAAGGACGCCCACTTTAACCACTTTTATTCAACATAGTACTTAGAAGTCCAATCTGGTGCAGGTACACAAGAAAAAGAAAGAAAGCATGCAAATTTGAAGGAAAAAGTAAAACTATCTCCACTTGCAGATGGAAGGTTATTATATATAGAAAACCTTAAAGTCTACACCAAAAAACTATTAAAACTAATAAATAAATATTAAAAAGTTGCAGGATATAAAATCAATATACAAAAGTCAGCTGCATTTCTACATACTAACAAGGAACTCTCAGAAAGAAAAAAATCAAGAAAATAATCCCATTTACAACTGCATTAAAATGAAGAGAATTTCTAGGAATAAATTTAACCAAGGGAGTAGAAAATTAGTACTCTGAAAACTACAGAACATTGTTGAAGGGAACTGAAAAAGACACAAATAAATGGAAAGTTATCTTTGCTTATGTATTAGAAGAATTAATGTTCTTTAAATGTCCATACCACCCAAAACAACCTACAGATTCAATGCAATCCCTATCAAAATTCCAATGGCATTTTTCATAAAAATAAAACTACACTAAAATTTATATGAGGCCACAAAAGACCCAAAATAGCCAAAGCAATCTTTAGCAAGAAGAACAAAGCTGGAGGCATTACACTATCTAATTTAAAGTTATATTACAAAGCTACAGTAATAGAACATAAAAACAGACATATAGGTCAATGAAACTGAGAACCCAGAAATAAACCCACACATAAATGGGCAATTAATTTACAACAAAGGAGCCAACAATATACAATGGGGGAACGAATAGTCTTTTCAATAGGTGGTACTGGGACAAATGGAATGTCACATGCAAAATAATGTAACAGCACCAAAATTTTACAACTCACACAAAGAGTAACTCAAAATTCCAGGCAGGAATTTTTAAGCAATTTACACATATTGCCATATTTAATCATTTCAACAGCAATTGGCAACTGGTGCATACGAAAACAAAATATGATTCGATCCGTTCATTTAACAGCATTAGAAGTGTATACATTTGAAGCTACTATAATCATATCCTCGACTCATATTTCTTTATTTTCTATTACTTTTCTCCTAGAGTCAAAGATGATATCAGAAAATCTGAATTTTAATTTCTTTTATATTTATTCTTAGTTGAATTTCAAATCTGAATTTTAATTTCTTTTATATTTATTCTTAGTTGAACAACCGAAGTCAAGTGAAAGAACCTCTCTGAGGTTTCTTTTTCTCACCTATAAGCCAGTGTAAGACATACCTAAAGAGCCTGTTGAAATGATTAGATGTGACAATATGTATAAAATGCTTAAAAATGCCTGACACAGAGTAATGTTAAGCAGTAGATACTATTTAAGCATTATTCCCATGTCAAAGAGCAGAAGATGCTTCACTTTTTCTAGTCATTTTTTGTATTCAAGAATTTTGACTAAGGCTAAAACATTTATGTAGCTATTATTGTAAAAAAAAAATCTAGGTGAGTAAAAAAAGCATTTTTCATTCTTGATTATTTTTCATAAAGTTTTCATACTTGTCTTTGAATTAAGGCTAATATTGAGTCATTTTGTTCATATGTTTCCTCCAAACAGAAGCCAATTAAATACTAGCAGCAGAGTAAAATATATAATACATATAGTCCATCAGTTAACAAAATAACCACAAGTAAGGTTTATTATTTAACAGTGTCTACTGTGAAAAAGTATTATATTTATTTCTCATTTAAATCCCACATGCTGCAATTTAAACTTATTTATTCTTTGTATATTCTCAGTGGAGTGACTAAACAGGGGCTCTTACAATCATAGAGGAAAAACCAAAAATATCGCTTGGATAAAACAATAAATGGTTTATATTATGGTGACCTTAATTTTGTATATAAAGAGTTGAATAACATTAGTGGGAAGAAAATAGCTATGTGCCCATTATATTTAAATTTTTAAAAGGCTTTTATTAATTGACTTCATAAAAAGTCTAAAGTCGCTAAACAAACACCAATAAAAATAGGTTCATATAAGTGGAAAGAGTAGATACAATCATTCCTAATAGAGTAAGAGAGTCAGCAATCTTTGAAAACTTATTCATCCTCTTGGACCCAGGGGATGTTCAGGTAATTGAAAAAGAACACAATAATACTGAGTTTCTAATGGCTCAGCAATGCTGCATACATGAAAACATTGAAACTGTAGTTAAATAATTATGGTATACTGCTTAGTGAGCATAAATATAATGGCAGTGCTTCACAGCTTCTAAAGATTTTTTGTCATGCCTTTACACAAAATGAAGGAGAATATTATATATTGTTTAGGATAATTCACCATTTAATTTCTATATTTGCCTACTGCCATGAAGTCAAGCTAATCAATTTAGCTTCTGACAATATAATCTATTTTCCATATTCGTACATAATCTTTTTTTTTCCAGAATTTATTTTAATGTCTGAGTTACATTAATTGAAATCTACCCAATTATTCACAAGTGATCCCAGAATACTTGCTAGCTTTCATGACATTGTCCAGCAAAACAGCAAGCTCATTCTTGGGTGGTTGTTTCTAATCACTATGTGTATTTTTATCCCGGATGCTTTGTAATGGAATTACTAGCAAAAAAAAAAAAAAAATCACTAGTGTCTAATTAAAGATGAGACCAAAATCAGAGATTTTTTTTTTAGAGTGACACCTACACAAAAATATACAGAATCAGGAACAGAAAGATAAACCCTTGAAAAGGCAAGATGCAAAAATGTGGAAGCACAAAAGAAATGACAAAATATCTAGGAAAAGTATGGGCCTCTAGGCTACAAAGCAGTAGCATTAAAGAAAATGAATGAAGACAGAAACTTACAGAGATGTTAAATTGAGTACTGCTCCACGCGTTGTCTTCCGAGAATGAGCGTAGGTATGATGTACAGAATTTAGAGAGGGTTAGAATGGAGCAGAGCACACAGAACGGAATGTGAGTAAATTATTGCTGAGCTTTTTGAAAGGGCTTTGGGTAAATGAGAACAGGATATATGTCAGTGAAGTTCATAGAAAAAAAAAAATTAATGTTGTTGGAAGAGTTCTACAGGTAACAACCATAAACAAGTGGAGGCTCCTAAGGAAAGTTGAAGGCTGTGGTGGTGACAAGGGTAGAAAAGCACTGGAAAAGCAGAATTCACCCAGAGGAGCAACAACTGGGAAAGCTGCTTATCTGCTTATCACAGAGCTTTTGTCCTTTGACACTCAGTGGTCAAAGTAACATTTTTGCAACACATGTCACTGCAAAAAGTATATCTTAATATATAAATACTTTATTCTGAGTATAAAAAGTCTGGGGCATCTGAGCGGCTCTGTTGGTTGGGCGACTGGCAATTTTGGCTCAGGTCATGATCTCACGATTGTGAGACAGAGCCCTGCGGCGGGCTCTGTGCTGACAGCATGGAGCCTGCTTGGAATTCTCTCTTTCCCTCTCTCTCTGTCCTTCCCCTGCTCTCTCTGTCACTCTCTCTCAAAATATATGAATAAACACTAATTTTTTTAAAAGTGGATCTTCTTAGATCTATTAGAAGTCTTGTTTGATATGTGATAGGAATAACAGAATGCATGGGGCTAAGTTAATGGTGCCCACACATACACAGAAATATGCAAATACATATACATGTATGTATAATATACCTATATTCTCCTTTGAACCATCTTCAGTTTTGCCTGTTGAAATGTTTAACTCTTGTTTCAAGAGTGGCAAACTTATCTGAGACATTAGTTCTGGTTATTTCCACTTAACTATGTAACCTTAATTTATTTAACTAAAGAACCTCTAGATTTCTACTTGTGAAAACTCAATTAGTAAAATAATTTTTAAGATCCATTTTATGTATCATATTGTATTCTGTTCTCTGAGTTTCACTTTTAAAAAATCTCAAAAAATTAAGATCTACATTCAAAGTTGCCTTTGTACTTGAAAGCAGGATCAGGATATATGAATGTTTTTAAACTTATAGTAACCTTTCTTAATCATCCATTTGAAGGAAGCCTTCAAAGGTGGTGACAGATCATACTGCCTTTTATATTTATTGGATATAAAGTTAGAGCCTACAGTAAATGCACTTAATGACATTAATGCATGCATAGCATTTTTTTCAATGTGTCACATATAATTTTTGTGCAATGCATGATATATGTAGCAACTAAAAGTATAAACCACCTGTTGTTCAGATTTTCACTGTTGAGAGTACTGCATTGTTTAGCTTTTTCTACAGTGTGCTGTGTGTCAATATTGATTTCAGAAAAAGTAATAAAGGATCCTGTCAAAATAAAATTAAAACCTAAGGCAATTTACTTTGCTGAAGGGGGTCAGCTTTAATAACCATCACCATCTTACCAGAACCGCTGTGAAATTTCATTAACACTGTACTCCACTCGCATATCAGCTAGGTTTACAATTACTACTTGATTATATGTCTGTATAGATCGTTAGGCACAAGTCTCCTTTTTGTGCCCTATATCGTTTGGTACATGGGGTTTCTTTTCAATTCAGTGGAAGCTCTATTCGAAGAAAGAAAATGATAATAAAGAAAGGTTGGTATCGGAACTGTTCCTTGACTCTGCACAAAATTACTCAACATGTTAAAATATCAAGACATTTGACATTTTAATCGATTCACCCTTAAGTTGGATACCTACTTGAGATCACTACAGGGTGGCTGTATATGGAAAAGTAAAGCAAAAAAACATGCAACAGTTTGGGAGGAGCTAGGCTGTGTATCAGGAAGAACATGCAACTGCCTTTTTCCCCAGCTTTGAGATGAGGTACATTCTCAGATCCTTCTATTACCTATCAATACATGTTGACCCTTCCAATGCATTAGAGAACAAAACTGAACAGCCCAGATCTACGAAATTACAAGGGCACTGAAATGGCAAGAGATATAAACATGTGGACCCTCTCATTCAGTAGGTTGATGTTCCTATGTAATTCTTTTCAACTATAGGCTGGAATATTTTTTTTTGACATTTTTTAATTTTTATTCATCTTTGAGAGACAGAGGGTAAGCAGGGGTGGGGCAGAGAGAGAGAGAGAGGGAGAGGGAGACACAGAATCAGAAGCAGGCTCCAGGCTCTGAGCTGCTAGCATGGAGCCTGATGCAGGGCTTGAACTCATGAACCTGTGAAATCATGACCTGAGCTGAAGTCAGATGCTTAACTAACTGAGCCACCCAGGTGCCCCTAGGCTAGAACATTTTTATCTTAAACTTTGAGTGAAGTCATTTTGCAAGTTTTGGTTTTACGCTTCAGTAAATAATATTGTCTTGCACGGTATCCAAAACAGATCAACTCTACAAGGAATGTTTCTCAGTAACAAATAATGGCATGAGGTCCCAACATACTTACATGCGTATGTATTTGAGAGGCAAGCTATAAATTATCTTATAAACCATGTAATCCATAGGTCTGGCCACACCAACGTTGCAAGATAAATTTTAAAATAAGGGTAGATACCTGTCAATCACTTAGGCTTATCAACCACAGGGTTTGGATACAGCCCACTGTTGAGGCAATCCTGATCAAGTGGGAAGTGTTTTAGAAGACCATATTCACCAATGGGTAATTTCCAGGTAATCATGTAGCATTAAGCCCAATGCCTAGTGTCCATCAGACCTCACAAAATTTCTGAGGAACAATGCTTTTCATTAATCCAGTCTTGAATCATTCAGGTGTAGGTTAAGACCTGGTCCTAATTAAGCTCTTTTGCTTCAGTTGGAGGTCAGTTACAAGCAGTTGAATCACCTTCCTTTTGTCCTAGAATCATTAGGTCACATTTGCCCTGTAATTACTGTCATTGCTACCCAAAGATTATCTTAATATATTGATTAAACATTCTGGATTTGAAGGAGAGGGGAAAATGGGTGATGGGCATTGAGGAAGGCACTTGTTGGGATGAGCAGTGGGTATTGTATGTAAGCTAATTTGACAATAAATTGTATTAAAAAGAAAGAAATCTCAAAGAAAAAAAAAAAGCTCTAGATTTGAAGTAAAACAGAACTTCTTTCAAACCTAGGCCCTGTCTTCTATTAACTACATGAAGTATTATTTCCCTCTCAGTTTTCTTACCAAAGTAAAAAGATAATGATAATTTCTACATTACAGGATTTACAATAATTTGAACTGACAATATTTTTAAATAGAATGAATATCATACTGTGTAGTAAATAATAAATAACAAATATTAACTATGTTCTCTTATCTTACGAGAAACATAGATCATTAGGACTATTTCAGACTAATATGGAAGTTGGATCCTGCCTTGGATATTGTAAAGTAAATGAACAAACTTTTATAGTGCCAGTCTCATAGCTGGACTCAATTGTCTTTCCTTATCTGTTAGAGCTGACAGTAACAAGAGTGATAATATATCCCTTTCACCCAAGAGTTTTGCTGCCTCAAACACCTTTTGGTGGCGTCACTGGGAAAATGTCTATTCCATGACTTAATACCTGCAATCAGCAAGAGTTGCCTCTGTCACTGTTACCATTTCAATATGGAGACATAGGTGAAGGAGACATAAGTACAGACCTTTTATTTTACCCAGCCACCAGTATTATGTAAAACAGAGCTCAAGATGAGCACAGATATCCCAGATATCAAAATTAATGGACTAAGCTTCCTAAAGAGTGAATTTATCCTTTCAGTTTTGGGATTAGTCTCTTCTCAACAAACAGCATACTAGGCAGTGGGTTGGATTATATATATATATATATATATATATATAATACACACACATACATACATATATACACACATACGTGTATATATACACACATATGCATGTACATATATGTATACACGTGTACATATGTATATACACACATACGTATGTGTATATATGTATATATACACACATACATATATGTATATATATGTACATACACACATGTGTATATATACATACATGTGTATATGTGTGTATATACATATGTACACGTGTATACATATGTATATTCATACATATATATACACACATACATATATATATGTATAACTTTTTATTTAAATTCTAGTTAGTTAACAGTGTAATATTGGTTTCACGAGTAGAATTTAGTGATGCATCACTTACATATAGCACTTAGTGCTAGATTGTATTTGAAAAGTCCTATTTGGGTGCCATATATACAGGCCTTCTCTCCCTGATAAGAGGCAGTCAGTACCCAAATCAGAATCTGGGTACTTCTGCAGTCTAGTGGATCCCCCATGTAATAGATCCAGCAGATCCTTTTGAAAAACAGGGTTCATGGTGGTCCATCCCTAGTATTACAGAAATTATAAGTTGGGCACAGATTTAGGAATGCCATAGACTTTCATAACATTTAAACTTCAGGAATGAAATATTTCTATTTTCTTCTTCCGCATATGCACACTACCTGATTCTCTTTCCATTCTGCCTCAGAATAAGTGATGTTCCTTTTTCTTTTCAAGAAATTAAGAGTATGCAAATAGACTCTTCTTGATAAAATCCAGAATCTATCATTTATTAGGTCAATGAGGGTGAGCTCTTTAGCTCCTCTGAGGCTTCATCATTGAATCATCAAATAGTGATCAAAGGTTTTGACGATTACATGATATAATGTAATAAGTTACTTGGCCTAGGGCCTGAAATATAGTAAGTAACCAATAAACATAAGCTGGTTTTGTCACTCTCATGATTAATATTACTCTTACTATCTATGTTTCATTTAGGATACATCCTAGGCGACTCGATTCATTGCTAAGCAAAATCTTGCACTGGAACCCCACACCCTAGACTTTTTTTCATTTATGAGAAAAGAATAAGAATAAGAGTTACTGACATCTATCTTCAATTTCTTCTTTCCTATCCACTTTAAGACAATCTCGTCTTCCACTTTCAAATTATTCTGAATTACCAAATGAAATAATTCATTTAGTCCTCATTCCATTTGAGATTCCTGTATTCTATATAGACTGTAACATTTATCATTAGTTTGATATTCCAATAACCAGAATTTCAAATCTTTAATTTACCTTTGAGCAGGGCATTGGCTTTTTTTTTAATATATCATAATCAATTTGCCTTATTATAAATGTAACTATTATTTTGAAACCACATGACTCACAGGATAAAACCTAACACCTACTAGTATTTTATCCTGATTGTAACCTTCATATGAATTTTGTGTCCTGCTTCTTCACCATCCTTTTGGTTGAATCAAGGATGGGCCCGACAACTTATGGTCATTTTCAGGTACTAAAAGACCTCAGGTCCTGTTAATCCCTCAACAGATCAGTAGCAACATGTTTACTCTTAAAACAATTTTTTTAAATCTTCCAATTTTTACTTGAAATTAAACTTCTTCCTTCCTCCACTTTTGGAAGCCTGAAGCCAGAAAAGAGTATGGGTTTTATTAGTTCTATTCTTTATACCATTAGCACTTACATATCTTCTGACTAGTGGTACCACTAACACCTCCAGAATTTAAAAGAGGGGGAAGTAGGAGTGTTATGGGCATGAAAAGTATCTTTCTTGACATGTACCTTCATGAGCTGGCTACAGAGATCCGTAGGCTGGACAGCTGTCAAAAGTAGGCTCTTGTTCCTATGTTTATTTTGATGAACCTTTGGAGACTCATTTCAAAATAAGTCATTCATTCACAGTTCCTTTGATTCGGGAGAATGCGTCACTCCTGGATACTCTTCATTTCTTACTTAGCACCTGGGTATTTGGGAGTACTACTGGATCCTTTTCTGCTGAGTGCTCCAAAACCCTGATGGGGTCCTCTGGGACAGAGCTTTACAACTTCTACTTCCAGCACTCGTCCCATACACAATACACAGAGAAGTATCCTTGACTCACCATTTGTGGGAATTAACCAATAACCAAATGCAGACTTTTTCTGTTTTGTTGCCTGGTAGGGTGGTTCCAGGCACGGGCTGTTTTCTTTAAAATTTTCAGTTACGAATTTGCATCCTCGCAAGGATAAGTGTTAAAGATCCGAAGGTGACACTATCAGCATACCTAAAGTTGTCTCAAAAAAATCTATTTCTCTAATTGCCTACTGAATTCTTTACCACTGTATGTTTTTGAGTGATTGAGTCCCATCACTGGATGGGTGCTCAGCACTCATTTTCAAATGTAAGACTGGTTGATCCATCTGATTTTAAGACTATGAAAACATTAAAAAGATAGCTCCCCTTTTTAACATCTTGTTAACCTAGCCAGAGTTTTGTCAAAATTCTCTACAAATTCTAGTGTTCTACAATCTGGTTGGACTCTATAAAAAAAAAACTACTGAATCCTTTAAGAACAATTGCAAAGCCTGGCTTAGCAATCTTTTCCTTGCCTTAGACACAGGCCTCCAACTGACTTAAAAAAAAAAAAAAAAGTGGCTCAGTCCAAAGCATCCGATTCTTGGTTTTGGCTCAGGTCAAGATCCAGTTTGTGAGACTGAGCCCCGGGTGGGGCCCTGTGTTGGCCCCAGGTCAGGCTCTGCACTGACAGCATGTAGTCTGCTGAGGATTCTCTTTCTCTCTCCACCTCTCCCCCACTTAATGTACACACACACACACACACACACACACACACACTCTCTCTCTCTCTCTCTCTCTCAAAATAAACAAACATTAATAAATAAAAACAAAGGTGACTTCTATGCATTTTAGGACACCAGATTTTAAGAAATAAGAGGTGGAAGGAATACCCAAATAATTAATTGACTTGGCGAGAAAGCACAGCCTGTTCATTCCACCTATCCTATACCAAGCCAGTCTGCTAATACAATGAGAACTCTCATTTATCTCCATCTTTGATTACAGAGCTCTTTGGGAACTTCTCTTGCCATTTGGACTCTGGAGAAACCAGACATTCTTCAGGACTCACTCAGGAAAAAATTATCTTTTACTTTTCTGAAACACACACACACACACACAATTTTTCTTTAACATGGATCCAGTAATATTTTCTGCATATTTATCACATTTTACTCTGCATTATAGTTATTAAAATAATCTTTCCTTTACACATTCTTGAGGTTGCAGGTCATGTATAATACCTGTTTGCTTTCCCATTTCCCATCACATTGTCTAACAGGTTACAAATGTTTCTTGGGAAATTTGGACATTTAAGTCATTTGAATTCTTGCAAATATATACAACGATATTGTGTGGTTTGCTGTGTTTCACTTTGAAATGTAATGATAGTTTCATATAGTGAAATGAGTACTCAAAAATAACTTGGATATAATTTGGTTTATTATATTTGAAATAGGCTCTTTTGACTTTTACTAGTCTTCTCAGTCCCACAGAGGAGTACATGTAGGCCATACATGCTCACTCGGAGCAAGTCAAAGTTTATTAGGAAAAAAGAAATTGCCCACTGTTTTTGTCTTTGCACTAGAGAAGGCAGTTCTTTTCCTAAAGTAGATTGACAATGGCTGAGGCACAATATCAATATTGGCAGTTCACTATGCTCTGGAGACCTTGAGTCAGCAGACAAATATTCCCAAATGCACTCACTCTTATTACGCAAGAAATAAGCTGTAGGGGACTTTTGATTGCAAATGGTTCTAGTTTACTAAGGAAAGACTGTGGTCATTAGTGAGCATGTTTTATTGAAAACAGCCATTATGCTGAATGAGACATCCTATTTAAGAAAGTTCAAGTGAGATGTCAGTGTTTGGTAAAAACTTTTAAAGTCAAATCAAAAGATCTATCTAGGAAAAATAAAATAACATTTCTGCTTATAGTTTGTAAACCTATGTATTTCTGAAGGACCACAAAAAATTAGGTTACTATTCGGCCTCAGATGGCTTCTGAAACAATCTTGTCGTACCCAAATTCTTTATATCAGATTCAACCCCTTCAGTAAAGTAGTATTTATTACAACTACCAAATGAAAAAACAAATTTGCAATGCATTGTGAGGGCAGTAAGGTGAAGTATAAAATAAATCTTTGCTATTGAGAATTCTTGAGGTGAAAAAATATGGGAATAAACAAAATATTTAAAGTAAAATGAAATAGGTGATTAAGTGCTGTAAAAATGGGAAAATTATAGGTATAAAGAGATTCAATATGGAGTAATAAAGAAAGACTTCCATTAGAGAGGGCAAGTTTAACTAGAAACTGAAAGATAATTTAGATAAAAGAATAGGGAAAGATGACAGATACCTTGTACATAACCACAAAACAATATTTTAATCACTGAATGTTTAGAGTGTATTTTTTTAAAGCTTATTTATTTTGACAGAGACAGAGACAGCACTTGTAGGGGAGGGGCAGAGGGAGGGGAATACAAAAAATGCCAAGCACACTCCACACTGTTAGCTTGGAGCCCGATGTGGGGCTCCAACTCATAAAGCCATGAGATCATAACCTGAGCTGAAACTGAGAATTGGACGCTTAACTGACTGAGACACCCGGGCGCCCCAGAATATACTTTTAAAGGAAAATTAACTTATCTTGCCACTAGGGAAGTAGAATATGATATAGGTAACTAATAGAATTTTAACTCTTGGCCATGTAAAATTTAAGTAAACTTTTTTTTTAAATAAATCTCACATGACCTACAGATCATAGAAATCTTCCATGGCTTTAATTATCAGAATTCCAGCATTGTTCATTGGCTTGTTATAATAATAATCCCTCCTAAAGAAAACTGTGCCTCCCACAGTCTTGCTGCAGGATTCAACCTTAAGCAGCTAAACCCTGAAAATCCACTGAGTCATCAACTCTCTGACCTTCTCCCTAGTTACCATTCATGTAAGCAAGGAAGGACATAGGATTCAAGGGCAGCTAATATAAATTTAGGACTTACATTGCTATAAAAAGCTGCAACTAGGGTTTTGGTTATACTGAAACCATCATGCTTCTTCTCTTGAAAGACTTGTAAGAATTATACCGTATAAACAAATAAGATAACTAAACAGAGAAGACTAGGGAATGTAGTTGAGTTTTTACAGAGCATCTGAGTGAATCTTCATGTATATTTCTGCAACTACTGGGTCTCTGAACCTGACTTTGGTTGTCAATGATGCTTCCTTTCCCACAATGAAGTCTTCCTATACGAAGATTCCCATGTTTGTATTTCCATAAAGTTGTACTTTATTTACTTCCCTTTGTATATATCTCCTGACCTCTTAAGTTGTCTTGATAATGTCTGTTCATTACATTCCAAGAGTTTAAAAAAGCATGTTCTAGGAGCGTCTGTGTTGCTCAGTTGGTTAAGCATCCAACTTCGGCCCAGGTCATGATCCCATGCTTCCTAGGTTTGAGCCCCACATCAGGCTCTGTGTTGACAGCTCAGAGCCTGGACCCTGCTTCAGATTCTGTGTCTCCCTCTCTCTATGACTCTCCCCTGCTTGTACTCTGTCTCCCAAAAATAAATAAATATGTTAAAAACTAAAAAAAAAAAAAAAAGCATGCTCTAGATGCCCTTGTAGTTATCTCTCTGCCTGAAATACTTTCCATTCGCCTAATCTTACCTTCAGTTAGCTTATATATATGAATTTAAGGGTTTGTTCAGATGTACATTCCTGGGGAATTCAAAGATTCTTTTTTTTTTTAATTTTTTTTTTCAACGTTTATTTATTTTTGGGACAGAGAGAGACAGAGCATGAACGGGGGAGGGGCAGAGAGAGAGGGAGACACAGAATCGGAAACAGGCTCCAGGCTCTGAGCCATCAGCCCAGAGCCCGACGCGGGGCTCGAACTCACAGACCGCGAGATCGTGACCTGGCTGAAGTCGGACGCTTAACCGACTGCGCCACCCAGGCGCCCCCAAAGATTCTTAATGTGCTTTCTTCTAGACTTCTATGTCACTTAAGGTCATGCCCACTTCATCACATTTACTACATTCTATTATGTGGCCCAGTAAATATCTTTTTCCAGCAAACGGTAGGATTTGAGAACAAGTTCACTACTGGACTAATTTGAATAGTTCTGGGACTTACAGAATACTACCTGGGTCATTATAGAGACTCAAAAATTACCAGGTGAATAAAAATGGTAATGCCTGTAAGTATTTAAATATTTGGAAGCTAAGAAATTTCAAAACATGACAAATGTTTTTTATGAGTCCAGAGGAAAGAATTACTTACTTTGATGTAGAGGAGTTTGACGATGAAAAGAATTAATACCAACATAAATATAAACATTAACACAATTCATATCATGGAGGTTATAAGAATGAAGTTAAAGTGGGGTATTACATGAATGTTGCAATGACTAGAATAAATTCAGTGATACAGAGTTAATGTGGAGATAATATATGTTGAAAAAGTTATTTTCAGTTGTGTTAATTTAGTGCCAAGTTATTACTACAAATTTACATTCTGTATGAATTTATAAAAATGTAAACTAGATTTATAACAGGAAAAGAATAGATAACAAATTCACTAGATTTTCTCAAATGATGTAGATATTTTTTGCCTATTTCTAAATGGTTCTAAAAATAGCATGTTGCTGAATTACAATCTTATTCTAAGAATTTTATGAAAATATCAATGGGATTTAAGCTATTTCTGTGGCTAAAGTATCTATATTATACAGTGAAATAAACTTAACATTTTAGTAAAAAAATGTATTTAATGCCAAATTTATTCTTTATGACTATATATAAAGAATTTTGTGGGCTTTTTTCCTACAGTTTAGGAAAACAAAAAGCTGAATAGTGAAGTTAACATGTGACTAAAATTCCTTAACTGTTCAGTCTCTACAAACACTCTCAAAAGCCTTCTTCATCTAACCCTGTCTCATATTTCATTGCAATGCTTGCCAATCAGTTACAGTCTTTGGCCCCATGTCACTTTCATCCCATTGGATGACTGTCATGGGAGCTGCCCAATGGTGCGCTGCTAATGAGGCAGCTTAAAGAGCAGCTGGGGAAGTGCAATTGCTGGATTAGGGTCAAGGCCAAGAGAGAAAATGGATGAGAGAGATCGAGTCTGAATGACTGCCAATAAGCAGGGGTTCTATTATCCTGCTAAAACAGGACATTCATTACCATCTATTGTAACATAATTTGGGTTCAGTCAAGCTGTCTCTCCCTCTCTTTGGATTTACAATTCATAAACCACAAATGGTCCAAAGGGTGCATTGTCCCTTGTGGCCCTGTAACCCTGGGTGAGGGGGAAGCATGGCAGAAATGAATGAGCTATAAAGTCCCTAGTGTGAGCACCATCAGGGCTGACACCTTGTTCCCTGAAGCTGTGACATAAGTTGTAGGCACAATGCCGAAAAAGTTTTGCATGTCTTTGGAGCCAGTTTGCTCATTAAGCAAAGATAAAATAAAAAGTCCTTGTTTATCCTTTGCAAAAATCAAATCCTGATGCTAACAGCCAGTATCTCCATGCTAATTTCCTCTTGTTACTGGTAAATTTACTGCACAGGAACAGAAGAGGCTTGTTTTTCCATAAGGAACAAACTCTTGGGTTTTTAGACCAAGTTCTTCTAAGTCTCAGAGAATAATCTATTTTTCCAGTAGTTTTGTGTTGTTTCTACATATGAAAAATGACATGTATAAAATTACCTCATTATGTCTTTTTCTTCTTTAATCACAAAGCTTCCTTTAAAAAGGATAAATGTCCCTTCCCTTCTTCCTCTTCCCCTCTTCTTGTGCCCCTACTGGTCTTTTCCAATTGTACTACTTATTACCATTTGGATTCAGTTCTAAGGCCCACCTGCCATCTGAACTAATGGAACCATAGTGTTATTGTCTATGTGCTGTACTCGGTTAGGAAGGCAAATGAGCTTGGTGAAAAGAGAGCAAGTACAATAATTCAGAGCAAATTAACCAAGGCACAGTGAAAATAATTAATCACTGTAGTAACGAAAACATATGCATCATCTTTGCTCTAGCCTGATTGATAATGGAACACTGTTTACTTCTGGCTGTGGGGCAGGTAGACCTCACAGAGCATCCTCTACCAAAGGGTTGCTTCCATAAGTCACAGAAGAAAGTACTGGAGGACAACTGGTAGTTCTTATACAACTTTTTAAATATGGCTTTAACATAGGTAACTTTTTGCTTGTTCTTGCATTTTCTGGATGTGTAAGAACCCAATCCATGTTGCCTTTCTTTCCTCAGGTGTTGAAGTTTCATCTCCTATGTATGACTGTTTCACACACCATTGCCTGGTGCAAATTTGCCATAATTCATCTCCTAATTATTTTTTCATATGCTTTATAAAAAGATTATCTTATGTTAAAATTTTGGTGTTTTGATTTTAAAGGCTTAACAGTGTAGGTATTTCAAACTGCCCAAACCATAGTAAACGATTGTTAGCAAAATCTGTCAATGATTCTTCTAAAGATCACTATAAATGTATTTACAAATTTCAAAATATACACGCCTTATTTAATTCTTAGAAATAGAATTCTCTTGTAATGGATTTGGGACATTTAATATTATGTTTTAATGTATTATCATAACAACTCTGATACCTAACTGTAAAATGCCATATTCTGATCAACAATATCTGTAAGCTCTTAATAGATCATCTTTATTGAAGGCATATAGTGCTCAACACTGAGTTTGTGTGTGTGTGTGTGTGTGTGTGTAAATGTATTAATGCTCCTGAAAGCTTAAAATAGTTGATTAATTATAGCTATTTCCTTTTACAAAAGATAATGAGTTTCATCTGTGGATCATTGATCTTATAAGATATATATTTTTGATGCTAATACAACCCAGATGAATGAATGTAAAAGTAAATTTTTTGAGGATGTGGATGCTAGGTATTCAAATCTATGAAATTTAATCTTATATTGAATGATGCACATGGCCAGGCGTAATAATTAGCTTATGTTTTACAAATAGTTATGTATCAGATTATAAACATTGCTTTACTGAGGTAGTTTCCATTTTGAATTTGTTTATGAAATACATTCCTACCCTGACTCATTTAATTGTTCCTTTAACAAATATGGAGTCTATGAATTAAAGGTTAGAAACATGAAATTCAAAGGAAGTGTTTGCCTCAAATAATTAAATAGAAATTGAAATAAATACTAGGGACAGAGAGAGAGAAGGGGAGAGAGGATGAGAAATAGGGTGGGAGAAATATTTTTTTTTTAAACATTTATTCACTTTTGAGAGAGACAGAGCGTGAGCAGGGGTGGAGCAGAGAGAGAGACACACACAGAATCCGAAGCAGGCTCCAGTCTCCAAGCTGGGCAGCACAGAGCCCGACGCGGGGCTCGAACTCACTGACCACGAGATTGTGACCTGAGCCAAAGTGGGTCACTCAACCGACTGAGCCACCCAGGAGCCCCGAGAAAGATTTTTTTATATAGCCATCAGTACATTCTAAAGGAATCTGCCATTGGAAGGTTTTTTTTTGTTGGGAGATGAAATGACTGGTAAAAAGAAAATTTAAAGGTAGAAACAGGATCTAGTCTTAATTACTCAGTATAATGACAATAGTGAGGAGATTCTGGTTCTCTGGGTTAGGTTTAAAGAAAAGGACAGTTGCCAATGATGGGGGTTATATAAACCCTTCCTGGAGAAAAACTTAAAATATGGGCTTGGATAAGAATCAAGTAGAATTTTTAAATAGGATTTCTCCACAGGACCTTTAAAATTGTCAATAAAATTACCAAAACCATGAGAGCTTAGTAAATTTGTAAACTTTGAATAAAGGGGCTGAATTTAGCAATGGGCAACACCAAAAATCAGCTTCTAGATGAGAAGACAAATGGGTCACAATCATAATTCTCAGTGCAGTAACATGTTTGTAGACATCACGTGCCTTTTAAATGTCACCAAGACAGTTAATACTTGGTTAGCTGCTGCTCATGGGGTTGCTGAATGCCATTACATTTTGGAAATAATAAGGGCTCCCATTCATTTAGTTTTTACTCTGAGACAGGTACTGTGCTCAGTGCTTTACTCCTCACCATATACCTCTTCTATAAGGAAAGTATTTTCCCATTTTTTCCCCAAAGAGAAGATGAATGCTTAGAGAGAGTTTAAGTAATTTGCTTTAAATCACCCAGCTATTAAATTGTAAAGTTGAAATTCAAATCTAAGCAGTCTGGCTCCACAGCCTATGCTCTTAACCACTGAACTAGGCTAGTAGGGAAGGAAATGCTAATGTGTTCCCCTAAGCATTGCATTTCTGCCAGGGAATGACTTTAATACCAACAGAGAATTGGTCTTTTGGAATGAAGCCCTAAGGGATAAAGAAAAAATAGCAACTTTAAAATAAAAAGAATAATGACCACAAATAGAAGCATATTTTAACATTATATTTCTTTCATTAAATATATTTATCCACTCAGCTTCTTGGAGAGTTAAGAACTAGTCTATAAAACTTTTTTGAAAATATGTTTATTAATTTAGTATATGTTTAAACAGATCTAATATCCCATTTTCCAACCTTCCCTTATTTCTAGTGGACAGTCAAGGAATAAATACATAGACAAAATATTTTCTTTAACAGCTTAGAATCGTTGTCTAGAAATTATTGATAAGGTTTATCCAGCCTCTAAATGACTATTTATCAAACACCTTCTCATTTGAAACTTACTAATATATAAATATACCTATGAATCAAATATTTGTCCTTAAAATTTTAATTTAATGTTATGATTTAGGGTATACTTAATAGTCCGGGAAAGTGTGGATGTAAATACACATACCTTTATCTCTACCATCATTCCACCCACACACCCATGCATAAAACAATCACATTTTGTAGGTAAAAGCAAAAGTTCGTATCCTTAAGATAGTTATATGAATAGAACAGCTATTATCCCCAACAGCTTAAAAAATATGCCTGTTAATTGTGTCAGTGAAAAAGCATTTTGTTATCTTAATAACTATTTTCTCCCTTAGCTTATTAAAATATATTCCTGGAGGCTTCCAGAACCCATTTCATATCTGCAAGCCTCCAAAAAAAACCTCACAAATGGTGGCATTAGTGGCACTGGTAATCGGAGCAGAGGTAAAGAATGTAAATGAGAAGTGCTGTGTAAATCAGCCTCGATATTGTTTCTGCTGCTTTTATCTGTCCACTGTGGGTTGGGTTCATTGCTACAGGAGCTCATCCTGGCTGATAAAAACCACAATCAAGTTGCAGACCAAGACAAATAGCTCTCAAAGGAATGCTGACAAAAATGGGAATTATAGAAATTTCCACATTACCTGCTTCCGTAAGTCCATAATTTACAGTCACATCCTTGACGCCATGTGCATTTTTATTTTGGTCAATGCTAGATCTACACTGCAGTTCAGTGTTCTCTTGAAGTAACCCGCACTTGACAATTTAATGGGAACACCCTCTGGTTGGCTGGATTCCCCTACGATCTAGTTGCTCTTACATTTTTGGCTATAGCGGCCAATCTTCTCCTGCTCCTTCTGGCAAGTTTCTCAGAAGTAAAAATGTGGAAAGATTATCAGAATCATGAGCAGAAAAGCCTTGTGAAATATCAGCTGAAAAATACATAAAATATAAGTTATCTGAAAGAGTATCCCATATTAGAAAGCCCATTTTGCTTTTGAGCTTAGTAAACCAATGAGGGGGTGTTTTGTTTTAATTTTAAAGCAATGGTACGAGCATGTTTTTTAGGGATTAATCTTTTTTTGGAGAATGTATAACATATATAGGCAAAAAAGAAAATATATATATGTTATGCCAATTTTTCTCCGTCAGCAATTTTAACTTGGGGGAAAAGAATTTAATATGTTTCTGGGGAGGAGGGGCCAACATTGTGAACAAGTAAGGGGATCCGAAGTTCCCTCGTCTTGCAAACACAGCAGTGTTGAGGCCAAAGGACTTTGAACTCCAAGCGTCTGGGTGGCAAAGTGACAGAGGTGCCTCTAAGGATCCACGGGGACAACCCGGTGGCCCATAAGTACCTGGATCCCGAACTGGGAGAGATAAAACAAACGAGTGGCAGAGGAATGGAGAGGGGAGGGGAGGGATCCCCTTCTGCCAAGAGACAAAGGGAAGAGAAAGAGGCTGGGGAAGTGTAGGACGGTATCTGGAGGAGAGAAAAACCACAAAGTTGGATGGAGAAAGATCCAATCTCTAACTGCGGGGCTTTCTCCAGACTGGGGCCAGCTGCCCAGATCCCGCACCTGGGAGGAGGGGAGCCAGTCGCAGGCTCAGTAACTAGTTCAGAGGCACAGTCCACAGTGGGAGAAAGCGATCCACTCTCTGGAGTGCTGTGGGTATATACCCACTCAAAGGGCAAAGGCTGCCTATGCCCACCAGCCAGAGGCCATATATCAGCGGCACAGGGCGGCACTTCCCCAAAACTGGGGCAGAGTAGGAACCTTAAAGACATCAGCGTTTAAGTCCCAGCCGAGCACCAGGGAAGCATGGGAGTTGGCAGAGTGGGACAAACTGCACACATGGCACTGAGGCGGCGGGGCATCTCTTCCCCAGAGCCAGGATTCAGGAAGTGGGAATCTTTAAGACATCGGGGTTTAAATCCCAGCCAAGCACCAGTGAAGGCAGGGGAGTAGGCAGAGCAGGACAAATCACTTTGTTTGCACCGTTAGCACAGTGAGGACGGTTTGAACAGAGTGGTTTGGGACACCTGGTCCGTGAAGAAGAGACTGGGCTGTCGCCATTTTTCTCCCCATCACCAACAAAGTGGGGCTTCAGGGAAGGGACAGTGGGCCCACAGGGGAGGCAGGACCCACTGACACCAAACCACTCCCCTCTTCTGGGTAGCTGTTTATCTACTGCAGCCGGATTGACACTGACAAACCAGACAGCCCATTTCCCAGACCAGCACTGTTGCATTGCCCAATTTAATCCTCAGACAATCCTCTCTCTCTCTCTAAACACACACACACACACACACACACACACACACACACACACACACACACACATATATATATAGAAATATATATATAGAGAGAAATATACACATACATGTACTTCCTTTTCTCCATATCTCTTCCCTCCTCTAGTATGGTTACTCTGGTTGTTGGTTTAAGCAGACATATTCAATTTATTCTCTTTATACATGTTCTACACCTTCTTTCCTTTCCTTTCTCTCTCTCTGGATTAAGCTGAATAGTTTCTCTGTCTGGTCAATTTTTCTTTTCTTTTCTTTTTCCTGGCCCCTGTCATTTCTGTCTTTGTATGGGATAAGGACTCTTACATCAGCACCTCCTCTACCCTATTCTATACTTGTTGCTGTATTTCTGTTTTTTTTTTTTTTTTGCTTTTTTTCCCCTTGTATGTGTGGTTTTGTTTTCTGTTTTTCGTGTTTGTTTTCCTTTCCAGGGCTACTTCAAGGAACAAATTGAAGCACACCTGGTGGCAGGTCCAAAATATGACTATGAGTAGGGAGATAAAGTAACCAAAGTCACAACAACAGAGAGCAACTAACACTCTCCAAAAAAACACCTCCTTGAAGGGCCAGACCCTTGACAGCGTATGACCCCTCTTTAATATAGTAGGGCCTGCAGGTGCAGGGCACATAACAAGTGTTTAGAACACATAAAGGACAGAAAACTAGCCAAAATGATGAAACGGAAGAATTTTCCTCAAAAGTAGTTCCAGGGAGAAATGACAGCTAAAGAATTGCTCAAAAAAGATATAAACAGGGGTACCTGGGCAGCTCAGTGGGTTGAGCATCTGGCTTTGGCTCAGGTCATGATCCCACAGTTTGTGAGTTCTGAGTCCCACATCCGGCTCTGTGATGACAGCTTGGATCCTGGAGCCTGTTTCAGATTCTGTGTCTCCCTCTCTTTCTGCTCCTCCCCTGCTCGTGCTCGCTCGCTCTCTCTCTCTCTCTCTCTCTCTCTGTCTCAAAAATAAATAAGTAAACGTTAAAAAAAAGATATAAACAATATAACTGAACAAGAATTTAGAATAATAGTCCTAAGATTAATTGCTGGGCTTGACAAAAGCATAGAAGACAGCAGAGAATCTGTTGCTGGGAGATCAAGGAACAAAAAATAGTCATTATGAATTAAAAAATGGTGCCAATGAGCTGCAAAGTAAACTGGGGGTGGTGTCAGTGAGGATTGAAGAGGCAGAGGAGAGATTAAGTGAAATATAAGATAAAATTATGGAAAAAGATGAAGCTGAGAAAAAGATTAAAAAATTCTGGACCATGAGGGGAGAATTAGAGAAATAAGTGATTCAATGAAACAGAACAATATCCATATCATAGGAGTTTCAGAAGAAGAAGAAAGAGAAAGGGGCCAAAGGTATACTTGAACAAATCATAGCTGAGAACTTCCCCAATCTGGGGATGGAAATAGACATTGAAATCCAGGAGGCACAGCAAACTCCCTTCAGACGTAACAGGAATCGATCTTCTACATGATATATCATAGTGAGATTGGCAAAATACAAAGATAAAGAGAGAATTCTGAAAGCACCTAGGTACAAACTGGCCTTAACTTAGAAGGGTAGACACATAAGAATAGTAGCAGACCTATCTACTGAAACCTGGCATACCAGAAAGGAGTGGCAGTAAATTTTCAATGTGCTGAATAGGAAAAATATGCAGCCAAGAATCCTTTGATCAGCAAGCCTGTCATTCAGAATAGGAGGAGATATAAAAGGTTTTCCCGAACAAAAACTGAAGGAATTCATCACCACTAAACCAGCCCTACAAGAGATCCTGAGGGGGACTCTGTGAGTGGAACACTGCAAAAGCAACAAAGAACCAGAGACATCACTACAACCATGGAACCTACAGATAACACAATGACTCTAAATCTGTATCTTTCAATGATAACACTGAATGTAAATGGACTTCAATCAAAAGACATAGGATATTAGAATGGATTTTAAAAAAAGCACCATCTATTTGCTGTCTACAAGAGACTTATTTTAGACCTGAGAACACCTTCAGATTGAAAGTGAGGGGTGGAGAACCAGCTATCATGCTACTGGAAGTCAAAAGAAAGCTGGAGTAGCCATACTTATATCAGACAAACTAGATTTTAAACTAAAAGCTGTAACAAGAGATGAAGAAGTACATTATATCATAATTAGGGTCTATCCACCAAGAAGAGCTAACAATTATAAATGTTTATGCACTGAATTTGGAAGCACCCAAATATATAAAAAATGAATCACAAACATAAGCAATCTTATTGGTAAGAATGTGGTAACTGCAGGGGACTTTAATACTCCACTTACAACAATGGATAGATCATCCAGACAGAAAATCATTAAAGAAACAATGGCCTTGAATGATACACTGGACCAGATGGACTTCACAGATACATTTAGAACTTTTCATCCCAAAGCAGAATACACATTCTTCTCAAGTGCACACTGAACATTCTCCAAGATAGATCACATACTGGGTCACAAAACAGCCCTCAATAAATATAAAAGAATTCAAATGATACCATTCACACTTTTAGGTCACAATGCTAAGAAACTTGAAATCAACCACAGGAAAAGTTTGGAAAATCTCCAAATACATGGAGGTTAAAGAACATCCTACTAAAGAATTAATGGGCTAACCAGGCATTTAAAGAAGAAATTTAAAAATATATGGAAACAAATGAAAACAAAAACACAACAACCCAAACTCTTTGGGACTTAGCAAAGGCAGTCTTAAAAGGAAAATACATTGCAATCCAGGCCTATCTCAAGAAACAAGAAAAATCCCAAATACAAAATCTAACAGCACATCTAAAGGAATAATCCAGAAACTCCAAAGTGAGCAGAAAAGAGAAGTAAACAGTATAGAATCCAAAAAAACCTGTAGAATAGATGAAACTAAGAGTTGTTTTTTTGAAAAAATAAACAAGATTAATAACCCCCTAGCCAGACTTCTCAAGAGAGAGGACCCAAATAGATAAGATCATGAATGAAAATGGATTTATCACAACCAATCCCTCAGAAATACAAGCAATTATCAGATAATATTATGAAAAATTATATGCCAACTAACTGGACAACCTAGAAGAAACAAATTCCTAGACACCCACACACTACCACAACTCAAAAAGGAAGACATAGAAATTTGAACAAACCCATAACTAGTGAAGAAATTGAGTCAGTTATCAAAAATCTCCCAACAAATAAGAATCCTGGGCCAGATGGCTTTCCAGGGGAATTCTATGAGACATTTAAAGCAGAGTGAATACGTATCCCTTCTCAAACTGTTCCAAAAAATAGAAATGGGAGGAAGACTTCCAGACTCATTCTATGAAGCCAGCATTACCTTGATTCCCAAACCAGACAGAGACCCCACAGAAAAGGAGAATTACAAGCCAATATCCCTGATGAACCCAGATGCAAAAATTCTCAATAACATACTAGCAAATCGAATTCAACAGCATATAAAAAGAATTATTCACCATGATCAAGTGGGATTCATTCCTGGGCTGCAGGGCTGGTTCAATATTCACAAATCAATCAACATGATACATCACATTAATAAAAGAAAGGATAAGAAACTTATGATCCTGTCAATAGATGCAGAAAAAGCATCTGACAAAATACAGCACACTTTATTAATAAAAACCCTCAAGAAAGTGGGGATAGAAGGAACATACCTAAACATCATAAAAGCCATATATCAAAAGCCCACAGCTAATATCATCGTCAATGAGGAAAAACTGAGAGCTTTCTCCCTGAGATCAGGAACACGACAGGGATGTCCACTCTCACCACTGTTGTTTAACATAGTGTTGGAAGTTCTAGCATCAGCAATCAGACAACAAAAGGAAATAAAAGGCATCAAAATTCACAGATGACATGATACTCTACATGGAAAACCTGAATATCTCCACCAAAAGACTGCTAGAACTGATACATGAATTCAGCAAAATCACAGGGTACAAAACCAATGTACTGAAATCAGTTGCATTTTTATACACCAAAAATGAAGCAACAGGAAGAGAAATCAAGAAACTTATCCCATTTACAATTGCACCAAGAACCATAAAATACCTAGGAATAAACCTAATCAAAGATGTAAAAGATCTGTATGCTGAAAACTATAGAAAGCTTATGAAGGAAATTGAAGAAGATACAAAGAAATGGAAAAACATTTCACGTTTGGAAGAATAAGTATTATTAAAATGTCACTACTACCCAAAGCAATCTACACATTCAGTGAAATCCCAATCAAATTTTCACTGGCATTCTCCTCAAAGCGGGAAGTAACTATCCTAAAATTTGTATGGGACCACAAAAGACCCCGAATAGGCAAAGTAATATCAAAGAAGAAAACCAAAGCGGGAGGCATCACAATCTGAAACTTCAGCCTCTACCACAAAGCTGTAATCATCAAGACAGTATGGTATTGGCACAAAAACAGACACATAGACCAAGGGAATAGAATAGAGAACACAGAATTGGACCCACAAATGCATGGCCAACTAATCTTTGACAAAACAGGAAAGAGCATCCAATGTAAAAAAAAAAATGTTTAGCAAATGGTGCTGGGAGAACTGGACATCAACATGCAGAAAAATGAAAGTAGGCCACTTCCTTACACCATACACAAAAATAAACTCAGAATGGATGAAAGACCTAAATGTGAGACAGGAAACCATCAAAACCCTAGAGGAGACAGCAAGCAACAACCTCTTTGATCTCAGCTGCAAAAATTTCTTGCTTGACACATCTCTAAAGGCAAGGGAATTGAAAGTAAAAATGAAGTATTAGGACCTCATCAAGATAAAAAGCTTCTGCACTGCAAAGTAAATAATCAACAAAATTGAAAGGCAACTGATGGAATAGGAAAAGGTATTTGCAAATGACATATCAGGTGAAGAGTTAGTATCTAAAATCTATAAAGAACTTATGAAACTCAACACCTGAAAAACAAATAATCCAGTATAGAAATGGGCAGAAGTCATGAATAGACACTTTTCTAAAGAAGACATCCATATGGCCAACAGACACATGAAAAGATGGTCAACATCACTTACTAGGGAAATACAAATCAAAACTACACTGAGATACCACCTCACACTGGTCAGAGTGGCTAAAATTAACAACTCAGGAAATAACAGATGCTGGCGAGGATGTGGAGAAATGGGAACCTTCTTGTGCTGTTGGTAGGAATGCAAACTGGTGCAACCACTCTGGACAACAATGTGGAGGTTCCTCAAAAAGTTAAAACTAGAACTACCCTAGGACACAGCAATAGGACTAGTAGGAATTTATCCAAGGGATACAGGAGTGCTGATTCATAGGATCACATGTGCCCCAATGTTTCTAGCAGTGCTTTTAACAATAGCCAAATTATGGAAAGAGCCCAAATGTCCATAAGCTGATGAATGGATAAAGAAGATGTGGTTTATATATATAATGGAATACTACTTGGCAATGAGAAAGAATGAAATCATGTCATTTGCAGTAATGTAGATGGAACTGGAAGGTATGCTGAGTGAAATAAGTCAGTCAGAGAAAGTCAGATATCATATATTTTTCAGTCATATGTGGACTCTGAGAAACTTAACAGAAGACCATGGGGGAAGGGAAGGGGAAAGTTAAAACAGAGGAAGAGAAGCAAACCACAAGAGACTCTTAAATACAGAGAACAAACTGAAGGTGGATGGGGGTGGGGTGGGGAAAAAGGGATGGGGGAGAGGGGAAAATGGGTGATGGGCATTGAGGAGGATACTTGTTGGGATGAGCACTGGGTGCTGTACGTAAGCAATGAACCATGGGAATCTACCCCAAAAACCAAAACCCAGAGCACACTTTACACACTGTATGTTAGCTAATTTGACAAATTATTTTTAAAAATAAAAATGTTTCTGACTTCGTCTATAATACCATTTTATTTTTATATGTTATATCTTGACAAATAGCTTACTGATTTTTATCTGTAATTCTTTGAACGTTGAGGAAGATTAAAATAGTCTTGAAAAAAAGGTACTAATGTCCCTATTTTTTTATATTGGTTTAAAAGGTTAGAAACACTGCCCAGTGATTTTTGGATCTCTCTGAATCTATAGCTGTGCTCTTCCTCATCATGCTCAAGTGACACAGAACCCGTAACAAGCTTCTCGCACAGGAAGACAAGACACTTAGGCTCTTCTTCCCAAGAAGCAGCTTTATTTTTGCAGGTGCGGGCTCAGCAGGCTAAGAGACCAAAAAGTCTGAGCCCTGAGTGCAACAGGGTGCAGCCTTTTATGCAACTTCCGCTTCTTTGTATCCCATATTTGGTGACACATATAGTCTGGTTGGACACAGTGCAAGTTACAGAGTCATGTCAGAGTTATGCATACATATATAGAAGTTGATTGGGCTATGCTGCATGTTGCCTGCCTCTGTTCTGAGAAGCCCTCCACCACACTCCTTGGGGAGGGGCTCCACCACAAATTTACAAAGGGCATTTCATTCAAATTAGGTCAGGAAAACACTGAGTAAAAAAAGAGCAATTACATTGGTTATTTTCCTTAATGCTTACATAAAATTAACCAACAAATTAAGACCTACAGGTCAGTCTTCTAGCTCCATGTAATAGCAAAGCAAATTATTGCTTCTTTCAAAATTCAGTTAGACTAAGAATGAAACTCCAGGCAAAATAAAACAAAACTGAGAATAAACCAACATTTAGAATACATACACAATTTCCTTGGCCATTTTGGATCTTAGTCATTGCTGGAGATGTTTTATTAATGCAAAATGGAGGAATTATTCTGAACCAATCTATTAAAAAATTTTGAACACCTTTTGTGTGGTTAGCACTAAATGCAAATCTAGTGATACTAAGATTGAAGATTTACAAACACATCAACCGTTAAATAAAGGGTTTGAGGGGGGGCGGGTGAAAAACAGTTGAAAGAACTTTGATATTTTAAGGTAGAAAATGTAGGTACAGGCTAGTCAAATTGGATTCTGTATTTATTAAGTCAAATATTATCAAAATATGACCGGTAAACTCAGGAGAAAGGTGGCAGTGGGATAGCCATAATGCCATTGCAGTAATTTGGGTCAAATTAGTCCCAAATTAGTAATTTGGGTCAATTTGGGGAGACAGTAAGGGCTTGGATTACCATAGTAACATCATGCTATTCTTGCTTGTCTCTATTCTATTTTGTTTTGTTTATTGTGCGTTTTAAACATGTTAGACGTTTCACCACTTCCACTCTTACTTTGTTATTTAATACAGTCATAGTGGAAAGTAGAACTGGACATGTGATTGTAAATTACCCAAGCTAATTCTAACTAAAGCTTTGGTACTAACTTCTGTGACTTTAGTAAAAAGACTATGTTCTATGAGTCTGGCTTCTTAGCTTTCCAATGTAGATGAGTACAGGGTTTTTTTTTTTATTATGCTGCAAGATTCAAGTCACAAAATTGAATAAAATTACACAGTGCCTCCTGGTTTTTACCATCCTGCTCTTCCAACATTGCCAAGTAAACATCTCTACTTCTTATTTACTTCTTAATAATTTTCATTTACATTGTTTAGTTTGCATGGTAATTCACAAAATACTCTCACATACATTTCTCTATGCAACACTCACAAGCACACTATGGTGAAGGTATCCGTTTCCTCCATTTTCTAGATGGATCTTAATTTTCTCACTTGTCAGCATTTGCTGCTCTCACTAGTTTCAAAGAATGTGGATTCAATGTGTCCTATACCTGACACACCTACTCCAGAATTCCAGGTCTCATACAGACTTACAAAGCAGTTAATGAGAAAAAGACATGATGCAGTGTTTAGGAATAGATCAAACCATAGAAAGGAAAATACTAGATATATACGTACATTTAATACCAGAATGCTTAAATAACAGCACAAGAATATTTACCTTTGGTTTCTTCTGGTTTTTTTCACTGCACAAACCTAAGGAGCTACTTTTTCCTGTGTATTATCCCTCTAAATGTCTTTTACACCTACCTACATATCCTTTCAGGCCATTTCCATATACACAGCTCAAGTTAAAACCTGAACATTATTGTGATAATCCTATTATTTATCTGTTCTTAAATTGCAATGTTGTTCTCTTAACTAGAGAAGAACATATACTCTATGCCTCCACACATGTATAGCCTCTCCTATCATCAACCCCCTCCATCAGAGCGGCGTATTTGTTAAAACTAATGAACCTACACTAACATCTCAGAATCAGCCAAAGACCATAATCTACCTAAAGGTTCAGTCTCGGCATTGTACATCCTATTGGTTTGGACAAGTGTATAATAAGTATCTATCTCACTACAGTATCATAGAGAGTAGTTTCACTGCCTTAAAAATCCTCTGCTTTACCTATGTATCCCTTCACCCCAACTCTGAGCCATAGATCATTTCATAATTTCTAGTTTTTGCCTTTTCCAGAATGTTGTATAGTTGAACTCATACAGTATGCAGCCTTTTCATATTTTTTTCTCACTTAGTAATATTCATGTAAGTTTCCTCCATGTTTTTTTCATGATTTGGTGGTTCCTATCTTTTTAGCACTAAATAATATTCCATTGTTTAGATGTGCCAGTTTATGCATTCACCTACTGCAAGAAACAAGCCTTACATTTTCACAGCTGAAAAATAATTCCACTCTTCTCTATATGGTCATAAAATTTTGTTTATATATTCTTTATAATACTTAAAAATAATAATGCTAAGTAAGAGGTTACCATTACTACTCTACTTTAGATTTTATGAGGGCAAAGTTTACATCTTGTTCATGTTTTGTCCATATTTCCTTCCATAATGTGTGGGAAATGAAAGGGGCTTAGTAAATAAATGTTAAATAAATGGATAAATAACAATGAATATTTCACTGCCTATTTCCGCAGTTCTTCCTTTCTTTCCCCCCACTAAATCTGGTAACTTGTCTCTAAGAGTTACTGAGAAGGTCTTTGAAAAATGAAAAATCCGTCCCATGTATTGTCACTTCATGATCAACTAGGAGTAAACTCAATGGCAAATGGGTCATAGGTCTGAGCTTGAATGACACTTAGGATGGCAATAAATTGAGGACAAAAATACTAAAATTACTATTGAATTTCAGATATTTTTCTAAAGAAAATAATGCAGACCAACATGGTTTTTATAACGAATACCCTTAAAGGTCAGTGGGAGAGAAAACAGCACTTGGGAAAACAGGTTCTGTAGAAATGTTCACTTAAATGTTATCTTGAGGGAAAGGGGGAAAGTATGTGTATGATAAAATTGTTTTCTTAACAGTATACTGGGCCTCACCTTCTTGGTTTGAAAGAATAGCTGAGGATTCCCAACACTATTTTTGTTTTGTTTGCCACTGGGATAAACGTAGACAACTTCATAATATAATGAAAAGTCTGGTACTGCCCTCAATGCTTGAATATGTCTGTTCAGATTTAAGAACCTGCTGGACTCAGCTCAAATTCAATAATTTTCAAGTTAAAAAATATAAACCCTTATCTACTTTTTTATGAATTAGGATTTTTGTAACTTCCAACAACTTAATTTCCTTAAAAAAATCTATTAACATGTTTAATCAGGGGCCAACTGATTTACTGGGCAAAGGAGCAGGTGTTGCTGACTTCCCATGTGGAAGCAGCTGGCTCTTTTTCTTAAAATGAACTTGGTTAGCTCCAATGTTAAGCAGTGTGCCAGAAGTGCAGTGGTCAAGGCTTTGATCTCTCCCTGCTTTGTCCTGTTCCCTGACCACACATTACCCTTAACCCTCGTAAGCTATGTGCATTACACGGTCTTTCTGACAAAGGAAATGAGCTAAGCTGGATCAGCACAAAACCACCCACAAAACTGGGAAAAAAAAAAAGTAATCTGAAATGTACATACATCACTAATCATACTCTTCAACACCATTCTTGCGTAGGAAGGGCAGTAGTATTATTAACACTTAAGATTTTCCATAATTAAAATTAATAGACTAAAAAACTCATGTGGGTTGCTTTCATGCCAAGGGAAGAATAGACTTTTTAAATTTAGGCTAAGAGTGTTGATGTTTGGTTGATGTAATTATAGAGGGCAAAACCACTTCTAGAGGTCTGCCCTTTTCTTTCTTTTTTTTCCTGCAAGAATAGTCTCCTTAGTATCATCACAGATTATAGGCGTCAGCAGATGTTAGCTCCATGTGGTAGCTCCATTTACCATTCTGGGTAAAAATCACTTTCCTACAACAATACAGAGCAGAGAGCAATCTGTGGAACTGCATACAGAGATAGTAGCCAAAGTAATTCACATTCTGTATTCTGTTACATAGTTCAATGCTGATAATTTCAAATGGAGTATTTAACTCAAATATAAATATATTTAAGAGATTATATATATATATATATATATATATATATATATATATATATATATATAAAATATGTAATAGGAAGTAACAATACTGTAAGTTGAGCAAGCATCGATACTTTCAGTAGAATATGTCCTCAACGTAATTTTAACAATGTTGAAATCAGTAGTAGCAGTGGCTAAATGTTTTTGAAGAGCTTTTACGACAGATATTATCTGATACATACTTCTTTATCTTACTTACCATTAGAATTCCTACATCAGAGGGGCACCTGGATGGCTCAGTCGGTTGAGAGTCCGACTTCGGCCCAGGTCATGATCTCACAGTTTGTGAGTTCCAGCCCCGCGTCGGGCTCTGTGCTGACAGCTCGGAGTCTGGAGCCTGCTTCAGATTCTGTGACGCCCTCTCTGCCCCTTCCCCACTCAAGCTCTGTCTCTGTCTCTCAAAATTAATAAACGTTAAAAAATTAAAAAAGAAAGAATTCCTACATCAGAAATACATAGTATTCTTCCTCAATTATGTAATTGAGGAAACCATGGTTCAGAGAGACTTAGTACTTTTCTCAAAATCCCACAACTAACAACTAGAGTCACCAAAACTTAAGCCTAGGATTTTCTGCCACCAAGTCTATTTCTTGCCCACTACACTAAATTAAATGTGGTAAAATATTAAGATATATAAAAATTAAAATCAAAACAGATATATAAAAATTATAAATACACCTACATATTTATGCATTGTGGGCATTCACTGTTTTCATTTTATATTCAGACATTTGAAGATTATTTCAATCAGCATTTTTCCAAAATGTGCTCCATTAAATAAAATTATGCAGATTAATAAATTTTACATGAAACCTTAAAACCTAGTTAAATGAGGGGCGCCTGGGTGGCGCAGTCGGTTAGGCGTCCGACTTCAGCCAGGTCACGATCTCGCGGTCCGTGAGTTCGAGCCCCGCGTCGGGCTCTGGGCTGATGGCTCAGAGCCTGGAGCCTGTTTCCGATTCTGTGTCTCCCTCTCTCTCTGCCCCTCCCCCGTTCATGCTCTGTCCCTCTGTCCCCCAAAAAATGAATAAACGTTGAAAAAAAAATTTAAAAAAAAAAAAAAAAAAAAAAAAAAACCTAGTTAAATGAGCCTACGTTAGACAAGTAGAGCTATCTTACTGTAGGGTTCAGTTTTCAGATCACAATATGCATTTTGATTTTCCAAAAAGGGGAATGAAATAAATGTTTGCCAATTGTCATTACTTGTTTATCAGGTTTCAGACACAAGCATTACTACACTTAATTCTATCAGGCTTATGTGTTCAGTTTATCATCATCATTTAACAGATGAGGAAGCTGAGACTTATAAATGTCAAATAAGTAGTCCATAGTCCCAAAACTAGACTGAAACCACAGAACCTAACTCTCTTAACTACTAGGGTATGCTACATTGCTGTCTTTTATATTGAGAGCCCCTTAAAATTTTTCTGATCTGGAATCTTGGAATCACCAATTAAGGCCTAGTTAAGACATAGTCTTGTGACTACTGATATGCCGTGTATTATTTTCTTTTGTCAATATCTGCTCCCTTTACCTTTGGTATAACAAGCTCCTAGAAAACAGGAACTGTTTGTGAGTACAAGTATGATGGATATAAGAAGAGTGCCTGAACCATAGGCACTCAGTAGGTATTCAATAGTTACACGGTGAATTAATATTTTTTCTGTAAATTGACTGACTTTACTCTTCTTGGTTGCCAAATCTACATTGCCAATGTTATTGCTAATCCCAAGTCAACCCTTAGTGCTGGAAGTGAAAGCAGATAAAAGTAAAAGGAAATCACAGTTCTATCCTACCTAGAATCTTGAGAATGAAAACATATTTAACAGAATTATCAGTCATTAGCACACATATAATCAGGAACTGGGCTACAGAATGTAAAATATGCATTATAATTCCCACAAATAACTTATTTCAAAGTTATACTTAAGGTAAAAGTAAATGAATGAACATTTGCAATTAAAAAAATGTGAAATTGTGAGAAGGCCATGGTAAGCACAGGATTAAGTACAAAATAGGCTGGAATTCTTTCACTTTTTCTTCTTTGACCAAGTAAGCACACAGTGTTGAACCTCACTTTTCTTATTTCTGAATAGTTCAATTGTCTTTCTTATATAATGCTGTAAAAATTGAGATAAACCACCTAGAGTCATGTCTGGAACATAACAGTCACCAAAGAAACACTAAAAAATACTTTTACTCCAGCGTGACTTTAAATCAGTTCAGAATGCTGATTTTTTAAGAATCCATTTACTCATAAGGGAATTGGACCCATGCAACTAGCCTGTTCATAATCTGCTATACTGAGTTTACTTCTGATTCTATCCATTTCTAAGAGGTTCATTTCTCATTTTTACAATGTGCTGATGGCAGGGAAAAAAATGGATGCATTTTGAGACAGTGCTATGACACCCTGACCATTCATCAGGATAACTCAGCAACTTCATGAACAATCTTAAAATTGATTTCAGAGGATTCCTTCATCTAGATATAAACTGTAGCATGTTGAGACCTTAGATGGTCATATATGGGACTAAACAGGCTAGCAATCTGCATAAACTAGATAAATGTTGGAATAAATCTGCTGTTATTTCTAATAGAGGATAGGCCTTTCTGACATGTCACTGCTGAATGTTGTACTTTATAAGATTGAAATTGTCCAAAGTGATGCACTACTCTAAACAGGGTCAATACTAAAAGGGATTTACTAGTCAGCTCAGTGTATAAATCTATGATTAAAGCTAGTTCTAGAGGATATAGTATTAACACTGGAAATCTTCCTTTTCTAGTTCACAGGAAATAATCAAATACATTCATTTTGAGGATGATAAAGAAAGCAATTTGTTTTTTTTTTATCATGATTATCAATGTTATTCAATTAATTCATTGGTTCATTTCTCACATGTGATTTCTCAGATATGATGTGTACTTTGTTAGCTAGAAGGTTATATTACACATAGATCCTTCCCTTGAGGAGCTTACGATCTACCAGATTGTTAATTACAAACCTAAATAAATTAATTTCCATGTTGAAACAGGCAGATGTCACAAGTACATTAAGAGAATTTTAGAGAGGGAGAATACACCTGGTTTGGAAATCATAAAAGGATTTCTACAAGTTTTATGCATTATAGTTGGGACTTAAAAGATGAATAAATTTGGATAAAGTGGAAACTGCATATTTTTAACTTTTCACAATAGATTTTTTAAGCTTTTACAATAGAATAAGTGATAATCATCAAGAACAGACAGTAAATCATTTAACTAGACATTTCTAACAAAGCACAATTTGAATGTCACATATAAAAGATTGGTATGTATTTCCCAAACATCTCAATCACTTCCAAGTTTAAATATATTGAGAGAGGAGTTGATCCTTCTGCTCTGCATGGAAACATTTATGTGTCTTCTGTCAAATAGTAATAGTATACCCAGGAGATTACAATATTGTAGCTGTTTTATACTTAAATTTATCTCTTCTGCTTACTTAGTATAAATGGATAATAAGATTCTGACAACTTCTATGTGACATCTGGCTACAGCATGAAAACAATTATTTGAAAGAACATAGGCAATATTTATGTATTTAGAAACAAACATAAACAACAGTCAGGAAATGTATATTTAATGCATTTAAAATATTTCCCATTTGTAAATGGTGCCTATGATGAAAACTTTGAGAATTAATTCCACTTTGGTATATTAACATTGGCTTTGTGTTCTGGAAAACTTTACTTCTGGAGGTTATTAAACCAGCCCCCAAGGCATAGATGGTCAAATAAATATACTCAAATAAGTTTGGATTAAAACAAAGTTAACCAAGCTTCCTCATTGCAGGGATTAGCTCTTAAAGCCTTACATATCTTAAAGAGCGGTGGTAATTTCCCACATGGTACCTAGAATTTAATATTTTACAAACTATAGGATAATGAAACACTCTTTTAAAACCCATCTTAGTGAATTATTATTCACCAATTTTTAATCTAAAATCTGAAATAGATTAGTTCATTCAACTAAGGATGAAAGCAAGGGATATTAGATATATTGGTTTGTGTATTTAGTTTAGTTGGAAAACAAAAGACAAAAACAGAAAACAACATGTATTGAGTGCCTAGGAAATAGGCATAACACTGATGCCAGAGATGCATCAGAACATAGTGTTGAAGAAAATATGGTCTGGAGTCCAACTGTTTGGGTGTATATTCTAGGCCAGTTACTTATAATCAGATTATTTATTCTTTTTGTGTCTTAGTTTCCTCATCAGTAATGGAGATGATAATGTAATAATAACTGAATAAATGTGAAGTTCTTTTTGTTTTGTTTTGTTTTTTAATGTTTATTTATTTTTGAGAGAGACAGACAGAGTCTGAGCGGGAGAGGAACAGAGGGAAAGGGAGACACAGAATCTGAATCAGGCTCCAGGCTCTGAGGGGTCAGCACAGAGACTGACGTGGGACTCGAAGCCACAAGCCATGAGATCATGACCTGAGCCAAAGTCAGACGCTTAACCAACTGAGCCACTTGCGGCACCCCAGTGTGAAGTTCTTAAAATGTTTCAGCCACATAGTAATATATCTGAATTCACTCACTAATTTAATGTCACCATAATATAATGAAAACATTATCTTTAGCTTATTAACTCATAATTTATTAAACATTCCTATACAAAATTGTAGCCATGGTTTATTTGCAAGTTGCGATTCTTTGAGACAGTTATTTCTTTGAGATTTAGTTTTGTCATCTATGGTGTGTGTGTGTGTGTGTGTGTGTGTGTGTTGGGGTGAGTGGTGATAATGACTTCATCATGCTGGTTACTCTACCTCCACTTTCCCCTCTCATTCCTTAAAGACAGAAGCAGTTGTTTCCATAAAACTAGAACTTTGGTCCTCCCTATATACTCAGCCTTCAGTAAAATTTATTCCTGCCCTGTCAGACAAATATATAAGATTACTTCATCTTCAGTCTCAGAATCAAGATCTTATAGCACAACAGAACAACCAACATTTTCAGAACTTTTCCTGTGTGTGTGTGTGTGTGTGTGTGTGTGTGTTTAATAGGACAAATTAAAAATTTGCCAACCAAACCATTTTTTATAACAGCTTTACTGAGCTACAATTCATATAATTCCCACTTTTTAAATGTAGAATTTGGTGGGTTTTGGTACACTCACAGGGCTGTGCAACAACCAACACTTTCTAATTTAAGGACGTTTCAACACTCCTAAAAGAAATCCTATACTTATCACCAATCACTAGTTCTACTCCACTTCATTTCCTAGAAACCATGATTTGTCCCATGGATTTGCTTATTCTGGACATATATATAAATGTATACATACAGTTTTTTTTTTTTTTTTTTTTTTTTTTTTTTTTTTTTTTTTTTTGCGACTGGCTCCTTTCACTTAATACGTTTTCAAGTCTCAACCATGGTGTAGCGTATATTAATACTTCACTCCATTTATTGTCAAATAGTATTCCATGGTATGTATATACCACATTTTATTTATTTGTCATTTGATGGGCATTTGTGTTGTTTTTACTTCATGGCTATTACGAATAATGCTGCTGTGAACATCTATTAACAGATTTTTGTGTTGATATATGTTTTCAATTCTCATAGGTATGTACCTAGAATTGGAATTGTACTGGGTCATAGGATAAGTACATTTAACATTTTGAGTAAATGCTAAAGTATTTTTCAATGTGGCTGCAGCATTTTACAATCTCACCAGCAATGTATGAAAGTTCCAATGTTTGTTTTCTAACACTTGTTGTCTAACTTTATTTTAGTCATCCTAGTGGGTGTGAAGTGGTTATCTTATATTGTGGTTTGCGACCATATACATTTTTTGGAGAAAATATAAGTTTTGGAGAAAGTGTAAAATTTTTAGAGAATATCATCAAATAATGCAGCTATGATACAGAATGAAAAAACAAAGGAATTAAAATTTTGTAAATTACTGGCCATTAACACATTGCCTTTCTGATGAATAATCAAAAATATTTGAGTTTTGAAGAAGGCGGTGGCAGAGTAGGGGCACCTAAGCTCACCTCATCCCATGAATACAACTAGGTAACTATCAAATCACCTAAATACCCTAGAAATTAACCCGAAGACTGGCAGAACAAGCTTCACAACTAAAAGTAGAAAAAAGGCCACATCCAAGAGGGTAGGAAGGGCAGAGGAGTGTTTGGGAGAGAAATGGATTGTGGTCACTGAGAAGGGCAAGAGACAGACTAGACAAAGGGGAACACATGGGGAAAACAAATCCCCACAGCAATTGGCTTGGAAAGCAAGAGGGGACAAATTTCAAACACCCAGTAGGGCTTAAAGTCTGGAGAGTTAAAGGCCAGAGGGCTTGGCTGGGTTAGAGCGTTGAGGGCATTGTGTTGTTCTCAGAGAGAAAGCAGGGCAAACAGCCCAGGGTCATACAGCATGGGAACAGTTATCTGAAGAGAAGTAGCCTCAACAGAGACCCCTCTGGGAACAATGGAACTGACAGGCATCATTTCCCTCCCCCTGCTTCAGCATAAATACAAGTCTACCTGCAGGAAACAGCCCAACACCTATACTTGCCACCTAACTTACTTACACCAGGCCCCGTCCTTGCACTATCACTTGGAACCAATCCTCCCAGTAATACTTGCCTCAGTACCAACAGACCAGGCCCCTTCCCCTAGAATATCGCCCAAATCCCTGCTCAAACAGAGTCTCCTGACAGCTGAGTTTTGTGGCAACTAAGTTCTGGCTGCACTGGCAACAGGGCTCATTTCACAAGCAAATCCAAGCACGCCTAGTTAAAAGGCACCACATTCAGGCCAGGGACCAAACCTTGCCCACAATAGGCAAGGAGAGCCTCTGTAGTTGATCAGCCTAAAGGATAAAGTATCCAGGACAAAACAGCAGAGCACACACAGCACATATTAAAGACACCTCCAGGTCTTAGGGAACAGGGGAAACCACATGGCAGGGGACTATAGGACCTCTACCTCATGGGGCCATTATTCTCAAGAGTAGGAGACATAACGGACCTTCCTAAGTCATAGAAACAAGTACAGAGACATAGGCAAAATGAAGAGACAGAAGAATAGGTTTCAAATTAAATAGTAAGACAAGTCCATGGCTAGAGATCTAAGCAAAACAGATATAAGGAACATGCCTGATAGAGAATTTCATGAAAATAAGGCAGGATACTCACTGGACTTGATAAAAGAGTGGAAGGCATGAATGAGACCCTTAATACATAGATAAGGAAAAACATAGAAATAAAGGGCTTAATAAATGAAATAAGAAATACACTTGATGGAATGAACAGCAAGATGGAAGATGCAGAAGAACAAATTAGTGACCTAGAAGACAGACTAATGGAAAGTAATGAAGCTAAACAAAAGAGAAAAAAGAATTAGGCAAAACGAGAAAAGACTTAAGGAACTCCATGACACAAAACATAATAGCATTCTTACTCTGGGACTCCTATAATACAAGAGGGAAAAGAGGGCAGAAAATTCATTTAAAGAAATAATGGCTGGAAATGTCCCTGATCCGGTCAAGGAAACAGATATCCAAATCCAAGAGGCATCCAAAACTCCCATCAAAATCAATGAAAACAGATTCACACCGAGACATATTGTAATTTAATTGGTAAAATATAGTGATAAAAAAATTTTTAAAGCAGCAAGACAAAATAAGACAGTAACTTACAAGAGAAAATCCATTAGGCTAGAAGACTTTTCAGCAGAAACTGTTCAAGCCAGAAGGGAGTGGCATGCTATATTCAAGTGCTGAATGGGAAAAATCTGAAGCCAGGAAGACTCTATCCCAGCAAGGCTAATATTCAGAATAGAAAGAGTTTCCCAGACAAACACAAACCAAAGGAGTTCATGACCACTAAAACCAGTCCTACGAGAAATATTAAAGGGTAATCTGAGTGAAACAGAGAGACCAAAAGTGACAGTATGAAGGTAGAAAACACAAAAGCAATGAAAATGAGTATTTCTGTAAAAGAAAAAAAAAGCAATCAGTCAAGGAACTAAAAAAGTAAAAGGATGTAAAATATAACAACATATCCCTAAAATATGGGGAGGAGAGGAGTAAAAATGTGTTCAAACTTAAATGACAATCAACTTAATATAGACTGCTATATGAGGAAGAGGTTATATACAAAACTCAATGGTAACTAGATATAAAAAAATACTAATAAACATGCAAAGAATAAAGAGAAGGAAATTCAAATAAAGAAAGTCAGCAAGCCATGAGAGAAAGATGAGAAAGGATCAAAGAAAATCTTCACAAACAGCTACAGAATAATAAAATGACAATAAATGCATACCTACCAATAATTACTTTCAATGTAAATGGACTAAATGCTCCAATCAAAAGACATAGGTTGACAAAAGAGATTTTAAAAAATCCACTTATATGCTGCCTATAAAGACTCATTTTAGCCTTAATGATTCCTTTAGATTAAAATTGAGGTAATAGAGAAATATCATGCAAATGGATGTCAAAAGAAATCTGGAGTAGAAATACTTATCTCAGACAAAATAGACTTTAAAACAGACTGTAACAAGAGACAAAGGAAGACAATATATAACAATAAAGGGGAAAATCCAACAAGAAGATATAACAACTGTAAATATTTAAGCATCCAAAATGGGAGTACCTAAATACATAAATCTGTTAATAGCAAACATAAAGGAACTGGTAATAACACAATGACAGTAGAGAACTTTAACAGCCCACTTACATCAGTGGACAGATCTAAATAGAAAATAAACAAGGAAACAATAGCTTTGAATGACACACTGGACCAGATGGATTTAAGTTACATTCAGAACGTTCCATCCTAAAACAGAACACATATTTCTTTCTATTGTACAGGGAACATTCTCCAGAATAGATCACGTTAGACCACAAAATAAGCCTTAACAAAGTTGAGAAAAAAGTCATAGCATGCATCTTTTCTGACCATATTGTTATGTGACTTAAAGTCAACCACAAAAAGAAAGCTGGAAAAACTGCAAATATATGGAGGTTAAATAACAGGTTACTAATCAACTGAAGGATCAAAGAAATTAAAGAGGAAGTAAAAAAAAAATAAATGGAGAGTAATGAAAATGGGAACATAATACTTCAAAATCTTTGGGACACAGTAGAGGCAATTATTAGAGGGAAGTTTGTAGTGATACAGGCCTACCTCTGGAAACTAGAAAAATCCCCAAAAATAGAACTTTATTTCTAAAGGAACTAGAAAAACAATTAAAAAAAATAAAGATCAATGAAAACAAGAGCTGGTTCTTTACAAAGATAAACAAAATGGATAAACCTTTAGCCAGACTCATCAAGTAAAAAGAAAATGCAAATAAAATCAGAAATAAAACAACTAAGAAATTATTAGAAAATTTATAAGCCAATTAATCGGGAGGTCTAGAGGTAATAAATTTCTAGGAATAATCTTCTAAGATTCAATCACAAAAAAATAGAAAATCTGAACAGACCAAGTACTAGTAACAAAATTGAACTGTTAAAACAAAACAAAAACTCCCAACCAACAAAAGTCCAGGACCAGGTGGCTTTACTGGTGAATGCTACCAAAAATTTAAAGAAGAGTTCATACCTATCCTTCTCAAACTACTGCAAAAAACAGAAGAGGAAAAAAAATTCTTCAAATTAATTCTATGAGGCCAGCCATTACCAAAAGCAGACAAAGGCTATAAAAAATTATGGTGCTATATCATTGATGAACACTGATACAAAAATTTTCAACAAAATATTAGCAAACTGAATTCAACAATACATTAAAAGTATCACTCAACATGATCAAATGGGATTTATTCCAGAGAGGTAAGGTGGTGCAATATCCACAAATCAATGTAATACATCACATGTACAAAATGCAGGATAAGAATCATATGATCGTTTCAACAGATGCAGAAAAAGCATTTGACAAAATTCAACACTCATTCATGAAAAAAACCATTAACAAAGTGGGTCTAGAGGGAACACACCTCAACACAGTAAAGGCCACATATAAAAAATCCATAGTTAACATTATACTCAATAGTGAAAGTTGAAAAACTTTTCCTCTGAGATCAAGAAAAAGACAAGAATGTCCACTCTTGACACTTTTGTTCAAGGTATTACCATAAGTACTAGGTGCAACAATCTAAAAAGAAATAAAAGACATCCAAACTAGTAGGAAAGAAGTAAAACTGTCAATATTTACAGATGACATAATACTGTATGTAGAAAACCCTAAAGATTCCCTTCAAAAAACTGTTAAAATTAATAAATGAATTCAGTGAGTTTATAGGATATAAAATTTATATACAGAAATGTTACATCCTATACACTAATCACAAAGTAGAAGAGAAATTAACAATCCTATTTACAATTGCAGCTAAAAGGAGAAAATACACAAGAAATTTAGCCAAGGAGTGAAATATTTATACTTTGAAAATGGTAGGACATTCCTGAAAGAAATTGAAGATGATACAAATGGACAGTGTATCTGAGCAAGCACTTTTAACCACCATTTGAATACTATGTAGCGTATACAGAATTTTATTTATCCTTATTTGCATTAGTTTCCAATGGCTGCTAAAAGCCATTATTAAACTTGGGGGCTTAAAACACAATTTACTCTCCTACAGTTCTGAAGCCCAGAGTCTAAAATTAGTTTCACTGGATGGAAATCAAGGGGTCATCAGGGCTACGTAATCACCAAAGCCTCTAGGGTATAATCTGTTCCTTGCCTCACCCATCACTGGGTGCCTGCCAGCATACTTTGCCTTGTGGCTACATCACTATCCTCTCTGCTTCTGTAGTCACATATAGCTATTTACAAGGATGTAGTTAAGATTACTATTTTATACTTAGAGATAAAAAATTTTGTGTTTTAAATTTTGCTTAAACAGCAGTGATAGATCATGTTATATTTCTGTGACTTGGTTTTCTTGGTCTCAACAAGCTTCCTACTAGATCTCATGTAAATTATTTTCTATGGAAATTACTGTAAAACCTTCATGGAAAAGTGAGACAAAATTATAGTAATCATAGTATTTTAAGAAACCTTTATTGTATACATATCCTGTGTCAAATGAAGTCAGTGCTGATAACATTAAACGTCACTAGTGAATTGGTGTCCAATGAAATGACAGACGTGAAAACAAGTATACAGGTTATAATGTAAGGAGGAACATCTGGGTGAAGGTGAAAGAGGTTACATAAGCTTAACAAAGTGGTAGCAGCTGGTACCAAGCCTGACACATTGTAGACAATAAATATACTGGGCCAATGAATGGATAATTCACGCAAGATTACTTTTCAAAGAAGTGTAATTTTACATACTGATAAGTTGATAATAGAATTCTTAGAAAAAGAAAAAAACATTGGCAAAGTCAAAAATAGTTTGTTGATTCAAATAGGTGAAAGAAGATATATCCCTATCAATTAAATTGTTTGACTATAATGAGGATACCTAAAGACCCTTAAAATATCCAGAACCAAGAAGAGCTTTTGTTGTTGTGGGTTATAGTTATTAGCATTTATTCTATTATTTTCAAACTAATAACTCTAAAAAACATTTACTCATTTTAAACAAAAACAAATCCATTGCATATTAACATAAATAACATTTTCTAAAAAAGCATGTTCTCCTAAGCAATTTAGTGAGAAAACTAAATCTCTTTAAATTACAGCTTAAGATAGTTGACCCCTTATATCTGCTTCAGCATCTCATTTGCTGAATTTGTTTCCTTAAAGTATATGCAGATTCATGTACATATTCAGTTGGAAAATAGTTATAAACTATTATTTCAGATAGCTGTGAAAGTATTTGGTAGTACACCAAAACACACAAGTGAGAATTTCTTAAAGATGAGTTGCCAGGCTAGTGACTAGGTAAGCTTGCAAATTAAATGATGGCCCAAGTGCTTTTCTTTCAGGCAAACCTTGTACTTTGCTATTCAGCAAAAGGCTTGTGTTCTTCCCATTTCATAATGTAAAATATTAGAAATAGAAATATTAATCAGGGTTGAGATTTAATAACATTTTTAGTACTTCATTAAGAATTTTGTTAAATGAACTGGCTTCCCCCCACCCCCCCCCCCCGCAAGTATGTGACAGTGAAGGATACAATAGCTATTAGTATAGTTTGATGCTACTGAAATGGTTTTGGAGGTCCCCTAGGATTACTGAGAGAACCATTGGATTAGCACATGAGTTTGTTGACTGAATTATCAAATTTTAACAGTTTAAGAGAACATAAAAACATCTCTTATGTAAAGAGTCCTTCTGTGACTACTCTTTCTATCAAGATACAAACACTGTGTCTTCTCATCCCCCAAATTGATGTTTAGCAAAGTAAACCCTTTACTCAGAGCAGTCCTCAGATCCTTCAACCCATTTTAGGCAGTGAACCAGATCTTCCACATATTAATAAGTCAATAAATATATTCAACAATGTATGAAAAAATTATCCAACAAAATGTAAAATTAGAACAGAAAGATGAGCTGCTAGAAGAAAAGGAAACTGACAAAATTGTGAAATAATTTTGATAAATCTTACAATCAGGATAGAAAAAATTCAAGACAATATTGAGAACTTCAAAAGTATAGTTGGTAATCTATTAGGTTTAGTAGTAGCTAATAACTTTTGAGAATGAGATTATTATAACAGAAGAATCTTTATTCTTTTATTTATTTTACTTTTAAATTTATTTCTATCAGCCCCCAAACTAGAAACAACCCAAAACAAATGTCAATCAACTGATAAATTGATAAATACATTTTGTATGTTCACACAATGTAATACTACCAGAATAAAAAAAAAATACACTACATATTACCTATAAACAAACTCTACAACATGATACTATGCAAAAGCAGCCAGGTAAAAAGAGTACATATTACACATTTATAGAGACTTTAGAACACAAAAATAAATCTGTAAAGAAATCATATCTGTGTTTGAGAATATAAATAGAAAAGATTTTAAAGAAATGAACACTATTTGGGTGACAAACATTCTATATCACATGGTACAACTCTGGACTCATCAAAAATACTAACTATTGATTGTACTAAAAATAATTGTATTTGGTATCTTTGAAATTAAAGTAAATATAAAGATTAGTGATGAAATAAATGGATTTAATGACTATAAAAACTTATTTGCAGGATTGTGAATAACTGAATCATACTTTGAAATCTCATCTCTCAATCTTTTCATTCCCTACATAGCATGTAACTCTAAGAAATTTTTTTTTGAAAACTGAATATCTAGCTGTCATTGCTATTTCACTTCTCCAAGAAAGTTTTAAGAAAAAATCTTCAGAAGTTACTATTTTTCTTGGTATGTATTTAAATATATGGAGCAGAGAACTGAACATTTGCAGGAGAAGGAAATTAGACTACTTCTCAGCTCTTTATTATGTAGAGCTGTTTCAGGACTTTAAAATGAATTATAAATACATATTAAAATGTAAATTACAAAAACATGTTTATAACCTATTATAAATGCTTTATGATCACCTATTATTCAAAATGCCTGTGTGCTTTCTCAAGTCAATTTAATAAAAATAGGTGAAAGCTGATGTTAGATTAAGAATCTGAGAGATATAAAAACAGGTCAATAAAATTACCTACCACTAAAAGTCAAAATTAGAGACCAGATTGAATGTCACAACTCCCAAAACCCAGATCTAAGTGCAAATGATCAAACAACAAAAAGTGTTTCCATTTGGTTTAGATCTCAATGGCCTCTTTTATACTATCTTAATTGAATCTACCTTCTCTCAGTTATCATTAGATTTTTATATATCCTCCTTCAATTCTACAAGAAAAACTTATTAAAATGCCCAGTAATTGTCAATATAATTTAAATTTAAACATAAGGCAAACTGTTAAGAATTAGTAAGATTTAGGATATTGATAAAAACCATGTTGAAATTTCCAATTTAATGTCCTTATAATAGCTCAAATACCCAAAATATTGCAAACTTAGTGATTTTTAATTATTTAATATTGTGGAAACAGTCCTATAAATAGGATCAGTTGGAAAGACTGAAAATATAAGATGTTTGAACCTATAAAAAGAACATTTTTGTTTTTTGATAGAAGACTTCTCCAAGTATGGTACACCAGAAAATAGAAAACAAGGGTTGATTGCCGAATGTACCCCTGAATGTTTTCTATATTTCACATTTCTATATATCTCCTCCCAGTGAAATTTAATTGGCTGAATGGTTTCCATAAGTATTTCTTAAAAACTGCACTTTTGCCATTATAAATCTTGACCTCTTATAATGTACAAACAACAATAACATATCATTTTCAATGTGATGTACATCGAATCTTTTGTACGTTGAGGACTAGCAGGATCAGATATTCCCAAGACTGATCATTTCTATATCCCAAGTTAACATTCAAATTTAGCCTCACCTAGCCTGTCCCTATGGAAAACCTGCCAAACATTCTTCTCAAGAAATATTGAGGTCAAGGCTTGATTTTCCTTGAGCCACATCAGCAGTGATGTGGGAAGTATGTAGTTACAGTGTCTCATCAGCAAAACTGGTTCAACAATCTTCTGCACAATTTTCCACAGACAGCAATTTGTAGAGTATTAGTAAAAACACTCAAGGTGACTTTTCTTTTTTTTAAAGCTTATTTTATTTAGAGAGAGATAGAGAGACAGCAGGGGAGGGGCACAGAGAGAGGGAAAGAGAATACCAAGCAGGCTCCACACAGTCAGTCTGGAGCTCCACACGGGGCTCAAACTCAAGAACCATGAAATCATGACCTGAGCCGAAATCGAGTCAGATGTTTAACCGGCTATGCCACCCAGGTGCCCCTCAAGGTGACTTTCCCTGAAGATTTTTTGGAATATGAGAAGTGGCATAAAGAATCTCAGCAAGATGGGGTGCCTGGGTGGCGCAGTCGGTTAAGCGTCCGACTTCAGCCAGGTCACGATCTCGCGGTCCGGGAGTTCGAGCCCCGCGTCGGGCTCTGGGTTGATGGCTCGGAGCCTGGAGCCTGTTTCCGATTCTGTGTCTCCCTCTCTCTCTGCCCCTCCCCCGTTCATGCTCTGTCTCTCTCTGTCCCAAAAATAAATATTAAAAAAAAAAAAAAAAAAAAAAAAAGAATCTCAGCAAGAATGTTACAACCCGAAGTATTTAATTCCTTGAAGCACATTAGAAAATGCAGACAGAAATTTCATTGTGGCAGTTGCTTTTCCACTCCTTCCTTTCTGTGACTAAAATGTCATGTTAGGGCCTATTCTGACTCTTGAACATATTTGTCATCTATATCATATAAAAGTACGTTCTGTAGCCAGCAAGAGCCCAATAAAAGCATATTTTGAGACCAGTTTAAAGTACAGTAAAACCTTGGTTTGTAAGTATAATTCAATCTGGAAACAGGCTTATAATCTAAAGCACTTCTATATCAAAGTGAATTTCCCCATAAGAAATAATGTAGGGGCGCCTGGGTGGCTCAATCGGTTAAGCGTCTGATTTCAGTTCAGGTCATGCTCTTGCAGTTCATAGGTTCGAGTCCTGTGTCAGGCTCTGTGCTGACAGCTCAGAGACTGGAAACTGCTTCAGATTCTGTGTCTCCCTCTCTCTCTCTGCACCTCCCCTGCTCACACACTCTCTCTCAAAAATAAATAAATATTTAAAAAATTAAAAGAGAAATGGAAATTCAGATGATGTGTTCCACAACCCAAAAACATTCATGTAATAGTGATTATACTATAACACAAAATAATAAATGAAATATAAAATATAAAGAAATATAAAAAAGTTAACCTGCCTTTTACCTTTGAAAATTTTCGTGGGTGGTGAGAGGGAGACAAGAGAGAGGAGGGTTATTGTGTTGGACAACTTTCACTATCACTAACAGAATCACTGCTATCTATTGTCTCAATGGAATGTATTTAATGTAACTGGCAATAAGGCTGCAGAGGAAAGGGTCTCTATCTGCAGGCAGCCTGACCTAGAGTGAAGCAAAGCATTCCTAAGCTTACTCTTGTGTGGAAAAGCAAAGGACTGTCCATAGGTGCTTAGATGTGACAAAAAATACACTAGTGCTAAGTTGTGGGCACCTTCCAACATTCTGAAAAGTTACTGATTTCTGCCAAACCTCACAGGCTGAGACTGAACATCTGAGTATGAGACTGATCACTCACAATACCACAGCGAGAGAGAAAGAGAGAGAGAGAGAGAGAGAGGAAGGGAGAGGGAACCATTGGCTCAGTTATGATCATGTGACATTTGGCATCACATACTACTTGTATTGCAAGACTTCGCTAACTTATCAAGTTAAAATTTATTAGAAATGTTTTCTCGTCTTATGGAATACTCCCAGAACAAGTTACTTGCAATCCAGGTTTTACTGTACTTCAATATTAAGAATCCTAAAGTTAAGGACCAGATTTGTTTTTATTCTGAAACACTATTATTAATGATACTTAGCACCCATTAAGAGCTTAAAAGGCCCATTGATATGGACATTTCTGGAAGATAAAGCCTGTTTAATCCCTAACATAGACAATTATAAAAGTAAAAGATGATCACCATCTTAAAAAAACAAACAAAAAAAACCAAAAAACAAAAAAACCTCTGAGGCTTAGAGTTTAAACTCCATGTACAAGTTCTCACAAGAAAACATGTTAGTGCCTAAGAATCTACACTGAACTAGTACATTCTGTAATGGATCAATATGAATTTAATAATTAGGTTCCATCATAAAGTGATAAAGGTAAGGATACATTTTAGAAGTGATAGTTCAACTTTCTATTCTATAGTGTTAAACAAGTTACAGTAATCACCTAGTAGAGAATAAAGCTATTGTTATGGGTTGGAATATATTAATAGAAAATATTGGGGCACATAGGTGGCTCACTCAGTTAAGCATCTGACTCTTGGTTTTGGCTCAGGTCATGATCTCACCGTTTCTTAGTTCGAGACTGGCATCAAGCTCTGTGCAGACAGTGTGGAGTCTGCTTGGGATTCTCTGTCTCCCTCTCTTTCTGCCCCTCCCCCATTTATGCTGCCTCTGTCTCTGTCAAAATAAATCAACTTTAAAATATATATACATAGAGTTGCTGTGCCAGGCAAAGTGTTATTGCTGACAATACACTGCTAAGCAAAATCAGATCTTAGCATTTGTGGAATTTACTATCCAGAGAAGTTCTCAATATGATATACACCGTGATAAAATAATTTAAAAACAAGGGGTCTGTGGATGAGTGGAAGAGGCAAGTTTACATTGTCTCATTAGCTAGTTTCCTGAAACCATGTACATTTGTATCCATGGCCATTATTGATCGCTAACTGCCCAAGTTTCAGTGAATTCTCTGGGATTATAGGGCCAATTTTCCAACTCATATATCATGACAATTGATTTACTCTTCACTTTGCAATTACTCATCTTCAAGCCATTTCCTGATAATGTTTATCTACAACAAAAATGAAAGTGAAGGTCAATCAACCAAATGTCTTATTTTGACAGTTCTGGTGAAACATTGATGAAAAAAGAAATTAAAATATTGTTTTAAAGAGTTTGAAAATTCTCAACGTTTTTGTAGATTGTAATTATTCATGTTATCCTCCTTTCTCTTGCCACTATTAAGAAAGTAGTAGAGGGATGCCTGGGTGGCTCAGTTGGTTAAGCGTCTGACTTCGGCTCAGGTCATGATCTCACGGTTCATGGGTTTGAGCCCTGCGTCAGGCTCTGTGCTGACAGCTCAGAGCCTGGACCCTGCTTTGGATTCTGTGTCTTCCTCTTTCTCTGCTCCTTCTCCACTCACTCAAAAATCTGTCTGTCTCTCTCAAAAATAAATCAACATTAAAAAAATTTTTTTTAAATAGTAGAAAAAGAGAAAAGTATTCCCTATCCAAGATAAAAGATAGTGTGTCCAATTCTGTATTACTCAATAAATCCAAAGAAGATTAGGATCTAATTTCTGACTGTATAAACTATTTGGAAAGAAAAAAGGTGAGTGCAAAAGAATGTCAGCTAGTATAAACAGACCAATCTTTAATCACCAGACAATACTTTGTATTCATTCAGCAAAATTCTGGTCATAGGGACTAATAGGTATTTAATAGGTACCCACTAAGCTGGGGGAGAAAGGGATAGAAATTTTTGCTTAAGACATTAAAGTTATGGTCATGACTTTCAAGTGAAAGAAATATCAAATGAGACACAGGTGTAACTGTTTCTATGACTTTTGCTGATAGTGTCTTGTTGGATGCGTAGTTCTTACCAACACAGTGCTAAGCAACATAGTTCACACACTTCCCTGTATTTAACTTGCAATTTCTTCTGTAATAGCTATAATTTTGAATTCATTGAGTGCTATTCAACTGACAAGGGGATTGTGAGTAGTGGAAGCACTGCACTTTTCTGAGACGATGCCAGTTGTTTTTTTTTTTTAACCTTTACAGTTTTCAAGTGTTTAGGAGCACATAGTGTTTATAAACCTATTAAAATAAGTTAAATACCTTAATTGCTCCTGAAAACATTCCTGATCTGAAGCACCAACCACATCTGTTACTATTCTTCCCACTACAGGTTCCTAAGCACAACAAAAAGTCTTACAAATTCTTAAGGATCGAAATGTGACACCATTTTGAGAAGAGTCTGAAACCAATAAGGTCTGAAAATTTTACAACAAAACATTATAGAAGGGGAAGGGTCAAAGACAAAAACATAGGAAGATCCTGAACTTACTTCGTCCATAGACACACCAAATCTACACCTGTAAATCGAGGAATTCCTCTTGAAGAAGGACAGAGGGCTACCTGAACAACTTCTGCACAACCAGAGAGATCATACAGAGAAAGGCAGGAGAGATGGAGACACAGAATCCACAGGAGTCCCACCCTTGATGCTGCAAATTTCAGTGGAGAGGGATAGTACTGAGGGATTGGGAGCACACTCACTGACCCTAAGGCAAAAGGAAAACACACACACACACACACACACACACACACAGTTTAAAAGGGCAACTAAAATTTAAAAGAAACAGCCTCGGAGCACCTGTCAACAGCAGGGAAGCTACAAGAATGTGCTCTATGCTTCCAACTTGATAGCATAGATGAGAGCAGAGTATGGGCCAGCCACTTGCCTCAGTGAACCCCTGGGGTCCCAAACTATGCCAGCCCCAGCCATCCCTTCAAGGCAGGCTCCAGCACCCACATTCACTCAAGCTCCAGAGATCCTAACAAAACTAGCCCTACAACAGTGTATAGCAGGACACCCTGGACAGCACCCACTACAGGTCCAGCCATCTCACCAAAGCAACACAGACACAAATCACTCTGGGACACACTAGGTCTGCATCAGCTTCAGCTCCAGATGACTCACCAGAGATCCTAGCCTGCACCTGCTGAAGCTCCAGACATCCTGGTAGGGTGTCCCCTGTGGGGAGCACGACTGGGCCATCTAGTCTCTGTCCACTTCAGCCTTCAGCTCTAGCCAACCCAATAGGGTGGCCCCAGTGAAGAATTCCCCAGGAACCCCAGTGTGCACCCACAACAATTCCAGCCAGATAGTCAATGCTGCCAGCTACATGCAGTTTACACAGGGGACATTCCTACATAAGGCCATTCCTACAACACTAGGAAAAGTAGCTCTCCCATCTGATTATAGAAACAAACACAGTGTCTAACAAAATGAAGAGACAGGAGTATGCTCCAAACAAAAGAACAAGATCAAACTAAAAAAAAAACAAGCAAGGAAACAAAAACAAAGATAAACAATCTGATAAAAAGTTTAAAGTAATGGTCATAAAGATGCTCACTGCACCTGAGAAGAGAAGATAGGCTCCATGAGCAGAAATTCCAGAAGAGAAAATATGAAAAAGAACCAGAGTTCAAGAATACAATAACTTAAATGAAAAATACACAGAAGGATTCAACAGATTAGAGGCAGACGAATAAATCCAAGATCTGCAAGGTAGGTGCTGGAAAGCACCCAAACTGAAAAGCAGAAAGAAAAAAGAATTTTAAAAAATGAGGATAAGTTAAGGGAGCTCTGAGACAATATCAACTGTACTAATATTTAATTGCATGGGTTCCAGAGGAAGAGAGAAAAGGACAAAACTTATTGAAAGAAATAGCTAAAAACCTACCTAACATGGGGAAGCAATCAGATATCCCTATCGAGAAAGCACACAAAACTCCAATAAAGTAAATCCAAGGAGGTCCACACAAATACACATAATCAAAATGTCCGAAATTAAAGATAAAGAATATTAAAAGCAGCAAGAGAGAAGCAAAGATTTACATTTAAGGGAAACCTCAGAAAACTATAAGCTGATTTTTTAGCAGAAACTTGGCAGAAAGAGTAGCATGATATAGTCAATGTGATAAGAAAAATACAACCAAGAATGGTCTATGCAGTGAGATTATCAATCATAATTGACTGGAAGATAAAGAACATACCAGACAAAAATTAAGGGAATTTATCACCACTAAATCTTACAAGGAATGTTAAAAAGACTTGTTTAAGTGGAAAAGAAATGGTCATAATCACATTTAAGAAAATTATAAAGTGAAAAACTTTATAAGTAAAAGAAAATATACAATAAAGATAATGCCAGTGACTTATAAAGCTAGTATGAAGGTTAAAAGACAAAAATAGTGAAGTCAGTTTTATCTAAAAATTAGTTGAGACTCACAAGTTAAAAAGATGAAAAATATATCATATACATAAAACATGGAATAAGGAATAAGAATGTAAAGCTTTTAGAAAGTGTTTGAATTTAGGCAACCCTCACTAGACTGCTTAACATAGATCGCCATACAATTAGGATGTTATATATAAACTTCATGGAAAAACAAACCAAAAAACTTGTAATAGATACCCAAAAAAAAATAAAGGAATCCAACTGTAACACTAAAGTCACAAGGAAGATAGCAAGAGAAAAATGAACAAAGAAGAACCAGAAAACAACAAAATGGCAACAAGTACGTACTAATCAATAAATAAACTTGGAAAAATAATTATTTTGAGAGAGACAGAGATAGTGCAAGTGGAGGAGAGGCACTGAGAGAGGGGGGCGGAGAATCCCAAGCAGGCTCCACACTGTCAGCATGGAGCCTGATGCGGGGCTTGAACTCAAGAAACCATGAGATCATGACCTGAGTCGATACCAAGAGTCAGATACTCAGGCACCCCAATAATTACTTTAAATGTACATGGTCGAAATGCTCCAATCAAAAAACATAGGGTGACTGAATGGTTAAAAAAACCCAAACGCATCCATACACTGCCTACAAGAGATTTACATCAGACCTAAAGAGACCTACAGGTTAAAAGTCAAGGGATGTGATATTCCACACATATGGAAGGAGGAAAAAAAAAATGCCAAAGTGGCAATACTTCTATCAGACAAAACAAACTTTAAAAAAATGATTATAAGAGGAGGAGTTAAGACGGTGGAGTAGTATCCTTGGAACACAGCTAGATCAACATCTGACCATTTTGAATACCTAGGAAATCGATCTGAGGATTAACAGAACAATCTACATAATTTGAGGGAGCGAACGCAGCAGGCACATGGTGCAGAGAGGTGAGTTGGGGAGAGAAGTACTATGGTGCCACAGAAGAGGCAGCCATTTTCACAGAGAGGACAAAGGGAGAGAGAGCAGCTCGTTGGGTTTACACAAGACAGCACTCCCCAGAGAGCAGCTAGAGAGAAAGAGTGAAAACACACACAAGGGACTGTACAAGAAAACTGTCTCCCAAAACCACTGACAGGGAGAAAAAAGAGAGGGTTTGTATACCATTTTTTTTTTTTTTTTTTTTTATAAATTGTGGAGAACCAAGTCTGAAGTTACAGAGGTCAGCCTCTGGTGGTGTTCCAGGAATGAAGAAGGGCAGATGCCCGGGAGAGGGCAGTGTGGTCTGAGGATCCCCTGGGTTGCACAGGGAGAAGCAGTTCACCTGCTCAGAGTGCATTTGGTATAGGTGATAAGGCCTATCCCCAGGCAAAAGACCCAGCAGGCACGATAAAGTTACCAGGTTCACCCACATATAGAAACAGAGTCTGGCTGAGGGCAGCAAACCCTGGTTTCTGCTGTGTGTTGCAATTTACCATAAACTCTGAGCCACTGCCATCGTGTGGTGGCATGACCATTTACTGGGAAAAACCAACCCCAGCATTTTGAGACCCTCTCCCAGAAAACCACTGTGGGTCCGAAATGTGGATGTCTCTGAAGTGTGGGGTTTTGAAACACACCTGTGTCTGAGATGAAACTTTGGGGAGAGGCATGGCCTGGGAGGCAAACAGCTTGGACACAGACACAGGGAAGGTGGGGAGCTGATGGAAGCTGGGGATACACGAGGGTTGACTGTGCATGTATGTATGAGAACATCAACTTCCTGCTCTGGAGACTAGAAAGCAGGTGAAGCCCTTTTCACCATTAGCCCACAAACACTGATTGACCCCAGTGAGCTCAACAGTGCCACCAAGTAAAGAATGGAGGCCCTGTGTTTCCCAGGCTGCCTGAGAATCAGAGCAGCAGGCTCCTCCCCCCAGAAGATCAGCAAAAATCCCTTCCAAAGAGATTAGTCTACCTGCCATAGAATGTTGTAAAGTTTCAATTCTAGGGGAAACTGGGTCTACCTTCATCGAGGTTTTTTGTTGGTTTGTTCAGGTTATTTTTGTTGTTGTTGTTTCTGTTTTTGTTAATTTTCTTTTGTTTTATGGATACCAGAAAGAGCACGATTTTTTTTTAATTTTATCATTTTTTAATTAAAATTTTTTTTTCTCTCCTCTTTTCTCTTTTTTCTATGAAGCTTTTCTCAACAAGCAGACCAAAACAAACCTAGGGCCTAGCTTCCTTTATTTTTAAAATTTTTTTTATTTTTATTTCATTCTGTTTATTATTACTATTATTATTTTCTTCATCCAAAATGACAAGACAGAGAAATTCCCCTCAAAATAAAGAACAGGAAGAAATGACTACGAGGGATTTAGTCAATGAAGATATAAGTAAGATGTCTGAACTAGAATTTAAAACAACTGTAAGATACTAATTGAGCTTGAAAAACAGCATAGAAGACACCAGAAAATTCCTTTCTGCACAGGTAAAAACTAAAATATAGTCATGCAAAAATAAAAACGCTGTAACTGAGATACAAGCACAAATAGAGGCCATAAAAATGATGATGGATAAGGTAGAGGACTGAAATAGTGATAGAGAAGATAAAATTATGGAAAATAAGGAAGCTGAAAAGAAGAGGGAAACAAAGGGATCATGAAGGCAGACTTAATGAACTCAATGATTTATTAAAATACAATATAGTTCATATAATAGAAGTTCCAGATGATGAAGAGAGAGAAAAAGGGGCAGGAGGTTTATGTGAGCAATTTATAGCTGAAAACTTCCCTAATATGAGGAAGGACACAGACATCAAAATCCCAGAAGCACAGAGAACTCCTGTTAAATTCAACAAAAGCCAGCCATCGCCAGCCATCGCCAAGATGTATCATAATAAAATTCACAATATACCCAGACAAGGAAAGAATCCTGAAAGCAGCAAGGGGAAAAAAAGTCCTTAACATACTAGGTAAGACAGATCAGGTTCGTAGCATATCTGTCCAGAGAAACTTGACAGGTCAGAAAGAAGTGGCAAGATATATTCAATATGCTGAATGGGAAAAAAAAAAAAAAAAAAAAAAAAAAAAACAGCCAAGAATATTCTATCTAGTAATGCTGTCATTGAAAGTAAAACAAAGGTTTTCCCAGAAAAACAAAAACTAAAAGGAGTTTGTAACTCCTAAACAAGCCCTAAAGGAAATTTTAAGTGGGACTCTCAGAGTGGAGTTAAAAAAAAAAAAAAAAGACCAAAAGCAACAAAGACTAGAAAGAACCAGAGAGCATCACCAGAAACATGAAATCTACAGCTAACACAATGGCACTAAATTCATATCTTTCAATAATCACTCTGAATGTAAATGGACTAAATGCTCCAATTGAAAGACACAGGGTATCAGAGGGGATAAAAAAAAAAATACAAGATCTATATGATGCCTACAAGAGACTCACTTTAGACCTAAAGACACCTCCAGATTGAAAGTGAGGGGATAGAGAACCATCTATCATGCTAATGAACATCAAAATAAAGCCAGTACCCATACTTATATAAGAAACTAGACTTTAAAACAAAGACTGTAAGAGATGAAGAAGGGCTTATGTCTTAATTAAGGGATCTATCCATCAAGAAGTTCTTACAATTTTAAATATTTATGCCCCCAATTTGAAGGGCCCAAACATATAAATCAATTGCTAACACAATTAAGAAACTCATTGACAATAATACAATCATATTAGAGGACTTTAACACCCCACTTACAACAATGGACAGATCACCTATGCAGAAAATTAACGAGGAAACAGTGGATATGAATGACACAGTGGACTGGATGCGCTTAACAGATATGTTCAGAAAATTCATCCTAAAGCAGAATATACATTCTTTCAGAGTGCACATAAACATTCTCCAGAATAGATCACATACTGAGACACAAATTAGCCCTCAACAAGTACAAAAAGGTCAAGATCATACCATGCATATTTTCAGATCACAATGCTATAAAACTTGAGTCAACCACAAGAAAATATTTGGAAAGCCCTCAAATACATGAGGGTTAAGGGATATCCTACTAAATAATGAATGGGTTAACCAGAAAATTAAAGAAGAAATAATTTAAAAAATACATGGAAGTCAATGATTATGAAAACACCACAGTCCAAAACCTTTGGGATTCAGCAAAAGCAGTCCTTAGAAGGAAGTATATTGCAGTTCAGGCCTATCTCAAGAAGCAAGAGGAGTCCCAAATACACATCCCAACTTTATACCTAGGGGAGCTAGGAAAGGAATGGCAAATAAAGCCTAAAGCCTGCAGAAGAAGAGAAATAATAAAGATTAGAACAGAAAGAAATTATAAAGAAATAACAACAACAACAAAACAGTAGGGTAGATCAATGAAATTAAGAGTTGGTTCTTTTAAAGAATTAGCAAAATTGATAAACTTATCAAAATGAAAAGAGAAGGACCTAAATAGATAAAATGAAAGAAGGGAGATCACAACAAACATCACAGAAATACAAACTATTAGAAGAGAATACTATGAAAAATTATAAACCAACAAACTGGGCAATCTGGAAGAAATGGACAAATCACAAACTACCAAAACTGAAACAAGAAGAAAATTTTAACAGACCCATAACAGCAAAGACATTGAATCTGTAATGTAAAATCTCCCAAGAAACAAGAGTCCTGGGCCAGATGGTTTCCTAGGGAAATTCTACCAGACATTTAAAGAAGAGTTAATATCTGTTCTTCTCAAAGTGTTAAAAAAGAAAGAAAGAAAGAAAGAAAGAAAGAACAAAGAAATAAAGGAAACCCTCCAAACCTCTTCTATGAAGACAGCATCATCTTGATTCCAATACAAAACAAACAGCCCACTAAAAGGGAGAATTACAGTCCAATATCCCTCATGAACCTGGATGTAAAAATTCTCAACAAGATATTAGCAAATTGAATTCAACGGTACATTAAAAGAATTATTCACCATGATCAAATAGGATTTATTCTTGCGCTGCAGAGCTGGTGCAATATTCACAAATCAATCAATGTCATTCACTACAATAAAAGAAAGGTTAAGAACCATATGATCCTTTCAATAGATGAAGAAAAAGCATTTGACAAAATACAGCATCCATTCTTGATAAAAACTCTTACTACTGTAGGGATAGAGGGAACATACCTACATACCTCATCATCATAAAGCCATATGAAAGGCCAACAGCTAATATCATCCTCAGTGGGGAAATCTGTGAGCCTTTCCACTACAGTCAGGAACAAGACAAACATGTCCACTCTTACCATTAGTATTTAACATAGTAATGGAAGTCTAAGCCTCAGTAATCAGACAAATAAGAAATACAAGGCATACAAATCAGCCAGGAAAAAGTCAAACTTCCACTATTTGCAGATGACATCATATTGTATGTAGAAAACTCAAAAGACTCCACTAAAAAATTGCTAGAATACATGAGTTCAGCAAAGTCACAGGATACAAAATGAAAGTGCAGAAATCTGTTGAATTTCTATACAAAAATGATGAAGCAGCAGAAAAAGAAATCAAGGAATAGATAACATTTGCAATTGCACCAAAATGGTAAGATACCTAGGAATAAACCTAACTGAAGAGCTAAAAGATCTATACTCTGAAAACTGTTGAACACTTATGAGAGAAATTTAAAATGACACAAAGAAGTGGAAAAGCATTGCATGCTCATGGATTATAAGAACAAGCATTGTTAAAAAGTCTATACCACCAAAGCAATCTACACATTTAATGCAATCTTTATCAAAATACTACAAGCATTTTTCACAAAGCCAGAACAAACAATCCTAAAATTTGTATGGAACCACAAAAGACTCCAAATAGAGAAAACAATGTTGAAAAAGAAAATAAAAACTGAAGGCATAGCGATTCCAGATTTCAAGCTACATTACAAAGCTGTAGTCATTAAGACAATATGATACTGGCACAAAAACAGACACATAGATCAATAGAATGGAATAGAGAACTCAGCCCCACAACTAAACAGTCAACTTATATTCAACAAAGCAGAAAGAATATCCAATGGAAAAAAGACAGTCTTTTCAACAAATGGTGTTGGGAAAACTGGACAGCAACATGCAGAAGACTAAAACTGGACCACTTTCTTGTACCATACAAAAATGAATTCAAAATAAATGAAAGACCTAAAGGTGAGACAGGAAACCATCAAAATCCTAGAAGAAAATACAGGCAGCAACCTCTTCAACTTCAGCTGGAATAGCTTATTACTAGACATGTCACCAAAGGCAAAGGAAACAAAAGCAAACATGAACTATAAAAATAGTTCTTGTACTTTATCAAGATAAAAAGCTCTGCACAGTGCAGGAAACAATCAACAAAATTAAAAGGCAACCTATAGAATGGGAGAAGATATTTGCAAATGACATATCAGAAAAATGGTTAGTATCCAAAATCTATAAAGAACTTATCAAACTCAGCACCGAAAAAACAAACAACTCAGTTAAGAAATGGGCAGAAGACATGAATAGACACTTTTCCAAGAAGACATTCAGATGGCTGACAGACCAATGAAAAGATGCTCAACATCATTCACCACCAGGGAAATACAAATCAAAACCATAATGACATACCACTTCACACCTGTCAGAGTGGCTAAAATTAACAACACAAGAAACAAAAGATGTTAGGATGCAGAGAACTGGGAACCCTGTTGCACCATTGATGGGAATGCAGACTGGAAAACAGCATGGAGATTGCTCAAGAAACTAAACATAGAACTACTCTACAATCTAGCAATTGCACTACTACTATTTACCCAAAGGACACAAAAATACAGATTTGACGGGGTATGTGCACCCCAATATTTATGGTAGTATTATCAACAAGACCCAAACTATGGACAGAGCCCAAACATCCACTGACTGATGAATGGATAAAAAGATATGGTGTACACACACACACACACACACACACACACGTAATATTACTCATCCATCCAAACGAATGAAATCTTGCCATTTGCAATGACATGGATGGAGCTAGAATGTATTATGCTAAGTAAAATAATTCAACCAGAGAAGGACAAATACCATATGCTTTCACTCATATTTGGAATTTAAGAAACAAAGCAGATGAACATATGAGAAGGTCGGGGAAGAGAAGAAAGAGAAACCAACCACAAGAGACTCTTAACGATAGAGAACTATCAACTATAGATTGACAGAGGGAAGAGAGTGGGAGATGGGCTAGATGGGTGATAGGTTCTAAGGTAGGGCACTTGTGATGAGCACTGGATGTTGTATGTAAGTGATGAATCACTGAATTCTACTCCTGAAACCAATATTGCCCTGGGTGTTAATTAAAATTAAAAAAAAAAAAAAAAGGAGGAGTGCCTGGGTACCTCAGTTAAACATCTGACTCTTGATTGCAGCTCAGGTCGATCTCACAGTTTGTGAGTTCGAGCCCCACATCAGGCTCTGCACTGACAGTGTGAAACCTGCTTGGGATTCTCTCTTTCCCCCACCCCCTCTCTGGCCCTCCCTCACTCACACACATGTGCACTCTCTCTCTCTCTCAAAATAAATAACATTTAAAAAGGAAAACAGAAAAGTAAAATTAAAAATTAATTAAACAATGACTATAAGTGGTAGGATCAGTCCTTAAACCCAGGTGGTCTAATATCAGAGCCTCCACTTTGAAATTTTTTACAAAAGTGAATGCTCCAATTCTGATTACACTGTTAATTCTTTAATGAACTGCTATAATTTTAGAGAAAGACCGCCTGATCATTAAAAAAAATCATTAATGTCCATGGATATATGTGGATAAATTTTATTTCAAACAGTGTATGAGTTTTTACATTTATTGTTTTTTACTTCTGTTTAACTAACTTCTTCACTCATTAACCATCTAAATGAAACAACTTATTTTCTAACAAAATATTAAGTATCTTGCTTGATGTATATATTTGACCTCAAATTATGAGTTTTAATATTACTTGATTATACTCTGAATATTCACTACACTCTAATTCCAAAATTACAGAATAAAAATATTTATGTATTTTATTTCAAAACTTTGTGTTATACCAGTTTTACACAACATGAATATCAAAAATGTACACAAAAATCAATTTCAATAAAGCTTATAGAAGTATAAGCACTGATATTGAAATTGCCTTTGTAGATAAGTATAAAATATATTTATAGGCATGGTATCTTAGCAGAGTTGTTTTTTCTGGAAGAGACTGGAGTCTACTGTTCATAAATGATCTCGCCAAAAAATTACAGGTAGATGATTAAAACCTGAACACCCTGAATAACATAAGTAAATTTCCCTATCTTATATTTATTTACCTCACAGGTTTAGAAGATCTTTGGGGAAATTTATTGGCAGCTTTTCTATGACAGACTTCTCTGGGCTGTTCTATTCTGGGCAATAAAATAATTGAAGATAAAAATTAGCTGTGCAAAGCTGAGGTGTGGACAGGACCATGCAGAGGACAATAGACTACACTACAATAGCCTTTTGAAGTGTTTGCAGTTTCTGAATGCAATAAAATCAATAATCATTTTCCTTCATTTAATTACAGCTCCACAATTCACTATGTTGGCTCTTTAAATAAAAATGTTAATGACGTTGAATTAATTTCTTTAAGAGTAAACCTATGACTTCTATCAACACAATTTTTATCCTTGACCAGTGAGGGATTGGCTTGGCAGCCAGTGGTTAAAAAGCAAAGCACGAGGTTAAAAACAAAACGTATTTCATGGAAATCTCTCTCTACTCGTCATACAAGAGTAACTTTGTTTTTGCCAATAAATAAAATCAATTCTCTACCTTGTGTGCCACCAATAAAGATGAAGTTGCTACATTCATTTAGCCCTTCAAATTCTTATCTCACAGGAGTGCTGGAAGAAATGCTTTTGTTCAAGAGAAAACAAGAAATGAAGCCACAGCCGGTACTGAAATTTGAAAGCTTTAAATCCTAAATCTAGCCCTAAGCAGAGCTGATAAGGAAACTACTGATTTTCAGGTATTTCTCATTGACTTAATTATTGATACTGAAGTCTTTCTGGATGTTTTGAAGGTCTAGCTACTCCTGCAGTTAAGGTGAATCAAATTTCACTGAGCAACATTTTCCCCAAAAAATCCATGATATATATATTAATATTAGATCACCTCAATAATCACTTTGCTTTATTAATTCAATGCTTAATAAAAGAAAAAAATTAAAAATTCCATTCTTTTGTTTTTTCAATATATAATGCTATTCAAATTAACATTAATATGACATATTCCATCTAACGGACTGGTTTTAAATAAAAGGCAAGAACAGAGTTAACCTCTTTCACTTTGTTCTTTGCACATAGGTTCATGTTGTCTTTTGTAAGTGGACTGAGATTTTAGTTCTAAAAAGGCATACCCCAGAGAACTCTCACCAGTATTGTTTTATTTCATTCATGTCTTAGTAGCCTTACCATCAGCAAAAACCCAATTATAATAGAGAAGAAAGAGGAATTCACTGGAAAGCTCATGAAGGATAGAAACTAGGAAGAGAAATTACTGGAAATCTTGGTAAACTTGATTTCCATAATTCTTATCAGTTTATGTGCCATATGGTCTTTTTGCTTATTTTTCTCTATTTTTTTTTAATTTTTTTTCTTTTCTAAATGCAGCTTCAGCTTACCTGTAATTTACCCCAAAATGTTGTTCTTCGCATGTAGGTTTCTACCATGTTAACAGTTTAGTTACCACGTGTAACCAAATTTATGTTCTATTTGAAAACTTTCAGAAATGAGAATTTGATGGCTTCAGTCAAAACAATGGATCCTACAAGAGTGACCAAATGATAAATAAAAATAATAATATACTAAAAAATAACAATATACTAAAAATACTCAATTATCTCTCATCCAATTAGCTTGGCCATTTTGTGGACTTGGGCTATCAAAAGGGTGCATTAGAAACTTCAATCCAGGGGCGCCTGGGTGGCGCAGTCGGTTAAGCGTCCGACTTCAGCCAGGTCACGATCTTGCGGTCCGTGAGTTCGAGCCCCGCGTCGGGCTCTGGGCTGATGGCTCAGAGCCTGGAGTCTGTTTCCGATTCTGTGTCTCCCTCTCTCTCTGCCCCTCCCCCGTTCATGCTCTGTCTCTCTCTGTCCCAAAAATAAATAAACGTTGAAAAAAAAAATTTAAGAAACTTCAATCCAGATTAAATATTGAATACCCCATACGGCACTGTGCAATGTGTTATAGGAGATGTAAAACATAAAATATGACTCTATTCAATAAGACTCTTATTTCAACCAGGACATAGGTATTACATATAAAAGGTGGAATTTACCACATTTATGACAGGATTTTGTCCATATTCCATTTTATATTAAGAAATGATTGGTTATGAACTTTAAAATTATCTTTGTAGGGAGAAGGTGAAGCAAATAATGGAAGAATTTTTATTAGAAAACTAAGATTGCACTTCATGATGTCAACTTTTTTTTTTTGTTAAGTAGCTTTTTGACATGGGACAGACATTGACTTTCTCTAAAATTCCAAGTCTACTACATTCCTAAGAGGCAGGACACTTACCAAAATTTAGTGACTGCTGATATGTATATTTACATGGAAATATTATGTGTATAAATGTGACCTCCAAAATGATTTAACTCAAATCAAATCAACATTTTTTACTATAGGTAAGTATAATAGCTACAGCAAATACATTACAACGTAAAGGTTTACTAACAAGGTTTATTAACAAAGTGTATTTTTAAAATCCTTCACAAGGATCAATAATTTGGCTTCAAACTTATTGTAACCAATACAAAAAGGCAGATAGTTTCTTGATTTAGACTGTTTACAAATATAAATATGCTAGCTACTCAAGGGAAGCAGGACTATTCCCCAGTCCCAGGTACTAAGAAATTACTCCTTTGCATTCTCAAAAAACAGCATATCGTTCGATATAATGAATATCCTCAAAAAGATCTTCACAGTGCCTGTAGTAAGGAGTGACATGGGGCTGCTTCTTCTTCCATCCTACCTCAGTGTAGGCTGATGCAGTATACTGAAGTGCAATTTATTAAAAGCAATCGTATTCTGGGGGAGAACAGAGGAGGAGTAAAGGTCCCAAGAACAAAAGATTATAATTAACTTCTGCAGCTATGTGACGGTCAGAATAAATCCATGGTGCATTATAGAGCTGTGTGCATAATTCCTAGACAGTATGCTGTAACTCAGTTACTATACCTTTAACATTTAAGTGGGATGCATAAGTAAATTGGAGGTTCTATTCAGAACAGTGTAGCTATTGAGTAGGTATTTTGTATTATTTGTCAAATACAGGGCCACATGCTTCTACCGTCAGGTCAGGAAGGAATAGGTTTTATATCTTCTATTGAAAGAGCAGGAACCTGATGGAGATACATGCCTTGAGAGACTACTACCCACAAAGGTATTGGCCCAGGTTAAAAAAAAAAAAAAAGTTTCTGCTTTAAAGTAACTAAATAGCGCATTGATCAGCTACCTACTTTTCCCAAGAAAAAATACATTTCTGTGATTTTCCCTCTAGAGTACCTTAAATTCTTATATATAGGATTTTCATGTTCACTATTGTTTAATATTCTATGTTCATCTGCTTTCTGTCAATATGAAAATTCAAGCTACCTGTTTATTCAATCAACATGTATTGAGGGCAAATAATATACAAGGATGTGTGTTAGTCACAAAGTATGCTTATGTTACAATAGAAGATATAGAGTATAATTGATAAATAGGATATAAGGTAATAACTGCCACTATGAAAGAATCTAATTAGTGTTATAGGAATATAAACAAGGATAGCTGATAACAGCTATCATTTACTGAGTGCCTGCCAGGTGTCAGGAGCTATTATAAGTTGTTTTTGTTTTTGTTTTTTTAATAGATACTGTCTCACATAATGTTCCCATTTTACAAATGCAGATACCAAGGCATTGATGTGCTACATAATTTGCCTAAGGATTCTGTTATGCCTCGGGGATCTTATATAAAACTTCAAAAGAGGTAGTGCATTAGAAATGACACTGATGCTGAAGATTTCTAAGGTAAGGCAGAAGGTAAATCTAGGCAGAGGGAATAACATGAGCAGAGTGCTGGGGGATGAATTTCCATGATTTGTTTACCCAATAGAATGGCCCCATGTTGATGGAACATGAGATAATTGGCAGTAACATATACAAATCCAGCCTTGGTCCAAAGATGAAAGGTCATGCAAGTTAAAGAGATGAAATCTATCTTATAAGTGAAGGGTTAAAAAAAAAAATCAAAGAACTTTAGCTTGGGAAGTACCATGAGACCCAATATATAAATATCATGCATATTATTTTTAATTTTAAGTTATAAAATACTTGCTCCCAAAAATAGTATACAAAATATAAACATTCAATTGTTTTTTTAACATATAAACTGTATATTTGACTACATGGTTCACAAAAGTAGGATAACTTTATATTTCTGTAACTTTTTAAACTTCTCCACCCACTTAAGAATAGGTTTTAGAATTTTCAAAATGTCAATGCTCATAGATTTACTCTTATGTTTTACAATTGTTTCTTGGTGGGCCTCCTGGGTGGCTCAGTTGGTTAAGTGTCTGACTCTTGATTTCAGCTCAGGTCATGAACTTGCAGGTTCATGAGTGCAAGCCCTGTGTTGGGCTCTGCACTGATAGTGTGGAGTCTGCTAGGGATTCTCTCTCTCTGCCCTTCGCCTGCTTGCATGACTGCGCTGTCTCTTTGGCAGGGAGGAATGGGGGAACACTTAAAAAAAATGCTTCCTGGTATGGCTTAACCCTCCCTTCTTCACAGGCAACTGGACACTCTGAGATAATATACTCATTAACAAAGATTTCTGCAGGGGCGCCTGGGTGGCTCCGTCGGTTAAGCCTCTGACTTCCGCTCAGGTCATGATCTCGTGGTGGGTGAGTTCCAACCCCATGTCGGGCTCTGTGCTGACAGCTTGGAGCCTGGAGCCTGCTTTGGATTCTGTGTCTCCCTCTCTCTCAGGCCCTCCCCCGTTTGTGCTCTGTCTCTCTCTGTCTTTCAAAAATGAATAAATGTTAAAAAAAAAAAAAAAGTTAAAAAAAAGATTTCTGAAAATAATGTCATTGGGTTAAAAATTGGAAATGTTATCTGTTGGTAGATATTGTTAATCCACACTTCACAAAATAGTTTGTGTTCCACTGTAAGCAATTTTCCTATTTCCATGGACCTCACCAACATAATTATACTTTAAGATTATGATAAATATGTAATAAACAGTTACCTAATATTTTTCCCCATGTTTTTTTCCTTTATTAATAGTGTCACCATACAAAAGTTTCAGCTTTAACATCATACCTCAAGATTATAGAGTATCTACTGCTATACCTTATAGGAGTTCACTCATAATTTTAGATCTTGTATTTGGAGATGGAGCATAATCTGAAATGTATTATGATTAATTTGAGATAGGATTTTGTTGTATTTTCAATAGGATACCAAACTGCATTAAAGCAATTTATCGAATAATTATATATTTCTCCAGCTTTGAAACAGCTTTATCATAGAACATTTAATCTGTTTATTTCCAGACCAGATACCAACCCATTTGAGTCATTGTAGTTTGAGAGTATAATTTCTTATGTAGTATAACAAATGCTTTCTAAACTTTTATTAGCTAATTTACTACATTTAACCATGTGAGACATATAATTAAACTGTCACATATTTCCATAATATCAGAATACTAATCAAAATTTTCAGCTGAAAAACACACTGTATTTCTCCTTTCTTAGGAGTCTTGTTTTGTACTCAGTGACATTCTATAACTATTTTATATAGAGTTTGTCATTTCCTTTCAGGTATTTTATGGTTTTATTGCTATTGTGGATAACTATTTGTACTTTGTTATTACTTGGCTATTACATGGGGACCAATCACTGCCTTTTTATTAGTTTTGGTTCTATTCCCATTAATTCTTAAATTTTGAAGAGTTGCCTTGAAGTAATATTATCTTTTCCTACATTTCCAGTATCATTTCCTTTTATTTTTCTTGATTTATCACACGAGTTTGGAACATCAGGACAATGCCGGATAACAACATGTAAAAGCTTTGCATCTAGCTTGGTAATGTTTTGGTTTTTTTAATTTTTTTTTAACATTTATTTTTGAGACAGAGAGAGACAGAGCATGAACGGGGGAGGGTCAGAGAGAGGGAGACACAGAATCTGAAACAGGCTCCAGGCTCTGAGCTGTCAGCACAGAGCCCGACGTGGGGCTCAAACTCACCGACCGCTAAATCATGACCTGAGCCGAAGTCGGCTGCTTAACCGACTGAGCCTTCCAGGTGCCCCGGTAATGTTTAAAGTGTATTTTTTTATGTTTATTTTTGAGAGAGAAAGTGAGCAGGGAGGGGGGGACGGGAGGGGGGCATAGGTAGGGGAGAGGGGGAGAGAGTATCCCAAGCAGGCTCTGGGCTGACAGCATAGAGCCCCACAAGGGGCTTGATCTCATGAACCGTAAGATCATGCCCTGAGCTGAGATCAAGAGTTGGATGCTTAACCAACTGAGCCACCCAGGTGCTCCATAATGCTTGTAGTATTTTATGCTTAATATGTTTAATGATGTTTTCTAATATATTTCATTAGTTAAGGAAGTTAAAAGTTATTGTTATTTTAAGTTTACTTTTATTTATTTTGAGAGAGATAAAGAGCAAGCAGGGGAGGAACAGAGAGCAAGGGAGACGAATCCCAAGGAGGCTCTGTGCCTTCAGCTCAGAGCCCAATGCAGGGCTCAAACTCATGAACTGTGAAATTATGACCCAAGCTGAAATCAAGAATCAGACACTTAACCAACTGAGCCACCCAGGTGCCCCTATTTAGTTTTCAAAACAGATTTTGAATTTTTTTAGGTCTCCATAATAAAACTGTCATATGTCTTTGTGGACAACAGGTCTACCATGTTCAGTTTATTCTATAGTTTACGGTATATGTTGCTACAATGGTCCATAATTACAATTCTCACTAATTTGTAACTTCATTTAAAATTTTAAAGTATCACTAGATAATGTTACATAACTTATAATGAAAATATCATAATGCAGTTTTAAGAACTAAAACTCCTGAGACTTACTCTATATGAACTTCTCTCTTTATTATTTTATCCAACCTCCTACCTGCGTCTTGTGCAGCAAACACCGCAACCATCAGGCTTCATTTGCTCAGAATAAAGGCAATTTTTTATTCAAACACTGCTTTTATTGAAGTGCCAACTAATATCCTTTCACACTAGCAAATAAAAGCTCTCTTCTTGACCAGTCACTAGAATTAAAGCTCCAGCATCAATTTTGAGATTTTTTATTTCTTGCTTTTCCTAATGGTCCATTTATATCAAAAATATTTTTACAGCAAATCGAAGCAGAGCTATATAGAAGAGTCATCAGTCAGTGGAGGATGGGTACAGCCTCTGACGAGGATGAGAAGATTACAATCCACAGAGTGTAATGAGAATGCAGTAGGTAATGTTCATACCAATTCTCATTACAATCTTTGTCACCGCAACGGATTCACGGTGTATCATTTTCCATCCTTGTTATATTCTTTGTCAGAAAAATGAGACATCATTCATGCCATCTGCCTTTCTTCCTCACACCCCTCCCTGGCGCTTTATTGTATTTTTCCACAGATTGCATTAGAGGAATAAATTACGTAGCTCATACAAAGTCCACAGAAGAGTCTTGATAAATACCAGAGCACAGTCCCAAATCATGAATCCACAGGCCATATAATGGAATTGTAAAACAAAATATGATAATTATAAATAAGTGCACTACTCTGAAATAAAAATACATGCAAATGTAGCTCTCGTGCACAGGATCAAAGTGAACAAGGCTTCTATAAGCCACGGAAGTAACTTGGAAGGAGAATATTGCGAACACAATTTAAAAAAATCAAAATCAGCTTCTATGCTTCCTCACCTCCCCCTTTACCAATGACCCACATTTACAAGTGGGCTGATAAAGAAATATATTTCTAATCAAAGTAAAGACATGAAGATTCTGAATAACTTAGTCTCCCCTACAATCTTGATACACATTAAAAATTTTTTTTTTTAGGGGCGCCTGGGTGGCTTGGTCGGTTAAGCGTCTGACTTCGGCTCAGGTCATGATCTCACGGTCCGTGAGTTCGAGCCCCGTGTCGGGCTCTGTGCTGACAGCTCAGAGCCTGGAGCCTGTTTCAGATTCTGTGTCTCCCTCTCTCTCTGCCCCTCCCCCATTCATGCTCTGTCTCTCTCTGTCTCAAAAATAAATAAACGTTAAAAAAATTAAAAAAAAAAAAATTTTTTTTTTTAATTCAGGGAAAAGCACTTAAAAGACAAAGATGATATTACTATGTTTTGAGTTTGTTCTAAAGTTTCATTTTGAACTTTATGTCCCAAGGAAAGATCTACATATGCAAGGACAGATTCATTTTTTAATTTTTTAGTGTTTATTTTGAGCGAGTGAGCGTGACTACATGCAAGCGAGCAAGCAAGCACAGGGGAGGGGCAAAGGGAGAAGGAGAGAATCCCAAGCTGACTTCTCCCAAGAGAATCTGTGCTGACAGTGCAGAGCCCAATGCAAGGATTGACCCACAACCTGGGGATCACGACCTGAGCTGAAATCAAGAGTCAGATGTTCAACCAACTGAGCCATATAGGAGGCCCCCTCATTTTTTATTATCGTGATGTGGTTCTAAATACTTCTCTTCCCGCTCTTATAAATTCCTTGTTAAAGGGTCAATTATATAGTCACGCTATGCAGCCTCATGAGGCTTTATATCTACTCCCGTCTCAAACACCTTTCACATTCATATTCATAATACCTTTTTCTCCCCTTAGGCTAAATACATGGTTTCTAAATGCTTATAATTTTTGCATCGGCCTCATCTTTATAGCTAAAGAACAGAAATCTAGCACTTCAGGTTTTTTTGTTGTTTGTTTGTTTTGGATAGCCAAGGTATCCTAACCTTAAAAGTACTAGTTTACAAGGAAAGGGATAGATGAACAAGTTATTTTGAGTATTCTAATTACTGTTTTCATTTTAACTGTTTGAACATCGCAAGTAGGTATTCACACCTATTGCAATCGCCTGACGTTTTGCAATTATGTTCATGTTACTACCTCTCCACACCAGCCTTCAAATTGGGAAGCTAACAAATAAATCTAGATACTGCCATGTTATGCGACTCTGAGGCCAACGTTTTTGTTGACCAAATAAAGTCAGTGTTCCTTGAGTTTTTTTTTCAAATTTTTTTTATTAAAGTATTATTTACATGCAATTAAATAGATCCATTTTAAGTATACTAGTATATAAATTTTGACAGATGTATAACCACTCCTTATAACCACTACACCAGTCAAGGTATACAGCACTTTTCTCACCCCAAAAAGGTCCCTCACGCCCATTTAAAATCATTCGCTTGCACCCTGACCCGAGGTAACCATTGATATACTTTCTATAATTATAGACTAGTTTTTACTTTTCCAGAATTTCATGGTAATGGATTAATGAAAAAATATATTCCTTTTATCTCATGTCTTTCCATAGCATAATGATTTTGAGAGTTATCCATATTTTTTTTTCAATATCGGTTCTCTCCTACCTATTACTGAATAGTATTCTATATCAATATGCCACTATTAGTTTGTATCCACCCACTTGATTTAGTTTGTTAAAAAATTTTGGATATTATATAAAGGCTGCTATGAACATTTGCATACAAGTACTTGGGTGGATATATGCTTTCATTTCTCTTGATTTAATACATAGGAGAATTCCTGGATCTTAGTATTTGTTTGAGTTTGTTTATTTATTTTTAATGTATTTTAATTTATACCCAAATTAGTTAGCATGTAGTGCAACAATGATTTCAGGAGTAGATTCCTTAATACCCCTTATCCATTTAGCCCATCCCCCTCCCACACCCCCTTCAGTAACCCTCAGTTTGTTCTCCATATTTATGAGTCTCTTCTGTTTTGTCCCCCTCCCTGTTTTTTTTTTTCAATATATGAAGTTTATTGTCAAATTGGTTTCCATACAACAGCCAGTGCTCATCCCAAAAGGTGCCCTCCTCAATACCCATCACCCACCCTCTCCTCCCTCCCACCCCCCATCAACCCTCAGTTTGTTCTCAGTTTTTAACAGTCTTTTATGCTTTGGCTCTCTCCCACTCTAACCTCTTTTTCTTTTTTTTTCCTTCCCCTCCCCCATGGGTTTCTGTTAAGTTTCTCAGGATCCACATAAGAGTGAAACCATACGGTATCTGTCTTTCTCTGTATGGCTTATTTCACTTAGCATCACACTCTCCAGTTCCATCCACGTTGCTACAAAGGGCCATATTTCATTCTTTCTCATTGCCACGTAGTACTCCATTGTGTATATACACCACAATTTCTTTATCCATTCATCAGTTGATGGACATTTAGGCTCTTTCCATAATTTGGCTATTGTTGAGAGTGCTACTATAAACATTGGGGTACAAGTGCCCCTCTGCATCAGTACTCCTGTATCCCTTGGGTAAATTCCTAGCAGTGCTATTGCTGGGTCATAGGGTAGGTCTTTTTTTAATTTTTTGAGGAACCTCCACACTGTTTTCCAGAGTGGCTGCACCAATTTGCATTCCCACCAACAGTGCAAGAGAGTTCCCGTTTCTCCACATCCTCTCCAGCATCTATAGTCTCCTGATTTGTTCATTTTGGCCACTCTGACTGGCGTGAGGTAATACCTGAGTGTGGTTTTGATTTGTATTTCCCTGATGAGGAGCGACGTTGAACATCTTTTCATGTGCCTGTTGGCCATCCGGATGTCTTCTTTAGAGAAGTGTCTATTCATGTTTTCTGCCCATTTCTTCACTGGGTTATTTGTTTTTCGGGTGTGGAGTTTGGTGAGCTCTTTATAGATTTTGGATACTAGCCCTTTGTCCGATATGTCATTTGCAAACATCTTTTCCCATTCCGTTGGTTGCCTTTTAGTTTTGTTGGTTGTTTCCTTTGCTGTGCAGAAGCTTTTTATCTTCATAAGGTCCCAGTAATTCATTTTTGCTTTTAATTCCCTTGCCTTTGGGGATGTGTCAAGTAAGAAATTGCTATCGCTGAGGTCACAGAGGTCTTTTCCTGCTTTCTCCTCGAGGGTTTTGATGGTTTCCTGTCTCACACTCAGGTCCTTTATCCATTTTGAATTTATTTTTGTGAATGGTGTGAGAAAGTGGTCTAGTTTCAATCTTCTGTATGTTGCTGTCCAGTTCTCCCAGCACCATTTGTTAAACAGACTGTCTTTTTTCCATTGGATGTTCTTTCCTGCTTTGTCAAAGATGAGTTCGCCATATGCTTGTGGGTCTAGGTCTGGGGTTTCTATTCTATTCCATTGGTCTATGTGTCTGTTTTTGTGCCAATACCATGCTATCTTGATGATGACAGCTTTGTAGTAGAGGCTAAAGTCTGGGATTGTGATGCCTCCTGCTTTGGTCTTCTTCAAAATTACTTTGGCTATTCGGGGCCTTTTGTGGTTTCATATGAATTCTAGGATTGCTTGTTCTAGTTTCGAGAAGAATGCTGGTGCAATTTTGATTGGGATTGCATTGAATGTGTAGATAGCTTTGGGTCGTATTGACATTTTGACAATATTCATTCTTCCACCCATGAGCATGGAATGTTTTTCCATTTCTTTATATATTCTTCAATTTCCTTCATAAGCTTTCTATAGTTTTCAGCATACAGATCTTATACATCTTTGGTTAGATTTATTCCTAGGTATTTTATGCTTCTTTTATGTGAATGGGATCAGCTAGGTATTTTATGCTTCTTTGTGTGAATGGGATCAGCTTCTTTGTCTTTCTGTTGCTTCATTATTAGTGTATAAGAATGCAACTGATTTCTGTACATTGATTTTGTATCCTGCAACTTTGCTGAATTCATTTATCAGTTCTAGCAGACTTTTGGTGGAGTCTATTGGATTGTCCATTTATAATATCATGTCATCTGCAAAAAGTGAAAGCTTGACTTCATCTTTGCCAATTTTGATGCCTTTGATTTCCTTTTGTTGTCTGAGTGCTGATGCTAACACTTCCAACACTATGCTAAACAACAGCGGTGAGAGTGGACATCCATGTCGTGTTCCTGATCTCAGGGAAAAAGCTCTCAGTTTTTCCTCATTGAGGATGATGTTAGCTGTGGGCTTTTCATAAATGGCTTTTATGAACTTTATGTTCCTTCTATCCCGACATTCTCGAGGGTTTTTATTAAGAAAGGTTGCTGGATTATGGGGCGCCTGGGTGGCGCAGTCGGTTGAGCGTCCGACTTCAGCCAGGTCACGATCTCACACTCCGTGAGTTCGAGCCCCGCATCGGGCTCTGGGCTGATGGCTCAGAGCCTGGAGCCTGTTTCCGATTCTGTGTCTCCCTCTCTCTCTGCCCCTCCCCCGTTCATGCTCTGTCTCTCTCTGTCCCAAAAATAAATAAACGTTGAAAAAAAAAAAAAAAAAAAAAAAAGGTTGCTGGATTATGTCAAAGGCCTTTTCTGCATCGATTGACAGGATCATATGGTTCTTATCTTTTCTTTTATTAACGTGATGTATCATGTTGATTGATTTATGAATGTTGAACCAGCCCTGCATCCCAGGAATTAATACCACTTGATCACGGAATAATTCTTTATATATGCTGTTGAATTCTATTTGCTAGTATCTTATTGAGAATTTTTGCATCCATATTCATCAGAGATATTGGCCTGTAGTTCTCCTTTTTTACTGGGTCTCTGTCTGGTCTAGGAATCAAAGTAATACTGGCTTCATAGAATGAGTCTGGAAGTTTTCCTTCCCTTTCTATTTCTTGTAATACCTTGAGAAGGATAGGTATTATCTCTGCTTTAAACGTCTGGTAGAACTCCCCTGGGAAGCCATCTGGTCCTGGACTCTTATTTGTTGGGAGATTTTTGATCACCGATTCAATTTCTTTGCTGGTTATGGGTCTGTTCAAGCTTTCTATTTCCTCCTGAGTGAGTTTTGGAAGAATGTGGGTGTTTAGGAATTTGTCCATTTCTTCCAGGTTGTCCAGTTTGTTGCCATATAATTTTTCATAGTATTCCCTGATAATTGCTTGTATCTCTGAGGGATTGGTTGTAATAATTCCATTTTCATTCATGATTTTATCTGTTTGGGTCATCTCCCTTTTCTTTTTGAGAAGCCTGGCTAGAGGTTTATCAATTTTGTTTATTTTTTCAAAAAACCAACTCTTGGTTTTGTTGATCTGCTCTACAGTTTTTTTTAGATTCCATATTGTTTATTTCTGCTCTGATCTTTATTATTTCTCTTCTTCTGCTGGGTTTAGACTGCCTTTGCTGTTATGCTTCTATTTCCTTTAGGTGTGCTGTTAGATTTTGTATTTGGGATTTTTCTTGTTTCTTGAGATAGGCCTGGATTGCAATGTATTTTCCTCTCAGGACTGCCTTTGCTGCATCCCAAAGTGTTTGGATTGTTGTATTTTCATTTTCGTTTGTTTCCATATATTTTTAATTTCTTCTCCAATTGCCTGGTTGACCCACTCATTCTTTAGTAGGGTGTTCTTTAACCTCCATGCTTTTGGAGGTTTTCCAGACTTTTTCCTGTGGTTGATTTCAAGCTTCATAGCATTGTGGTCTGAAAGTATGCATGGTATGATTTCAATTCTTGTATACTTATGAAGGGCTGTTTTGTGACCCAGTATGTGATCTATCTTGGAGAATATTCCATGTGCACTCGAGAAGAAAGTATATTCTGTTGCTTTGGGATGCAGAGTTCTAAATATATCTGTCAAGTCCATCTGATCCAATGTCTCATTCAGGGCCCTTGTTTCTTTATTGACCGTGTGTCTAGATGATCTATTCATTTCTGTAAGTGGAGTGTTAAAGTCCCCTGCAATTACCACATTCTTATCAATAAGGTTGCTTATGTTTGTGAGTAATTGTTTTATATATTTGGGGGCTCCTGTATTCGGTGCATAGACATTTATAATTGTTAGCTCTTCCTGGTGGATAGACGCTGTGGTTATTATATAATGCCCTTCTTCATCTCTTGTTACAACCTTTAATTTAAAGTCTAGTTTGTCTGATATAAGTATGGCTACTCCAGCTTTCTTCTGACTTCCAGTGGCATGATAAATAGTTCTCCATCCCCTCACTCTCAATCTGAAGGTGTCCTCAGGTCTACAATGATTCTCTTGTAGACAGCAAATAGATGGGTCTTGTTTTTTTATCCATTCTGATACCCTATGTCTTTTGGTTGGCGCATTGAATCCATTTACATTCAGTGTTATTATAGAAAGATATGGGTTTAGAGTCATTGTGATGTCCATAGGTTTCATGCTTGTAGCAATGTCTCTGGTACTTTGTCTCACTGGATCCCCCTTAGGATCTCTTGTAGGGCTGGTTTAGTGATGACGAATTCCTTCAGTTTTTGTTTGGGAAGACCTTTATCTCTCCTTCTATTCTAAATGACAGACTTGCTGGATAAAGGATTCTCAGCTGCATATTTTTTCTGTTCATCACATTGAAGATTTCTTGCCATTCCTTTCTGGCCTGCCAAGTTTCAGTAGAGAGATGGGTCATGAGTCTTATAGGTCTCCCTTTATATGTTAGAGCACGTTTATCTCTAGCTGCTTTCAGAATTTTCTCTTTATCCTTGTATTTTGCCAGTTTCACTATGATATGTCATGCAGAAGATCGATTCAAGTTATGTCTGAAGGGAGTTCTCTGTGTCTCTTGGATTTCAATGCCTTTTTCCTTCCCCAGATTCGGGAAGTTCTCAGCTATTATTTCTTCAAGTACCCCTTCAGCACCTTTCCCCCTCTCTTCCTCCTCTGGAACACCAATTATGCGTATATTATTTCTCCTCAGTGCATCACTTAGTTCTCTAATTTTCCCCTCATACGCCTGGATATTTTTATCTTTTTCTCAGCTTCTCTTTTTCCATAATTTTATCTTCTAGAGCACCTATTCTCTTCTCTGCCTCTTCAATCCAAGCCTGGTTGTCTCCATTTTATTTTGCAGCTCATTGATAGCCTTTTTTAGCTCCTCCTGGCTGTTCCTTAGTCCCTTGATCTCTGTAGCAAGAGATTCTCTGCTGTCCTTTTTACTGTTTTCAAGCCCAGTGATTAATTTTATGACTATTATTCTAAATTCACTTTCTGTTATATTGCTTAAATCATTTTTGATCAGTTCATTAGCTGTTGTTATTTCCTGGACGTTATTTTGAGGGGAATTCTTCCGTTTTGTCATTTTGTATAGTCCCTGGAGTGGTGCAGAACTGCGGGGCACTTCCCCTGTGCTGTCTTGAGTAACTTGCGTTGGTGGGCGGGGCTGCAGTCAGACCTGATGTCTGCCCCCAGCCCACCACTGGAGGCACAGTCAGACTGGTGTGTGCCTTCTCTTCTCCTCTCCTAGGGGCGGGATTCACTGTGGGGTGGTGTGGCCTGTCTGGGCTACTTGCACACTGCCAGTGTTGTGGTGCTGGGCATCTGGCATATTAGCTGGGGTGGATTGGCAAGGTGCACAGGGCAGGCTCAGCTCGCTTTTCCTTTGGAGATCCGCTTCGGGAGGGGCCTTGCGGCACCAGGAGGGAGTCAGACCCGCCAGAGGGATGGATCCGCAGAAGCACAGCATTGAGTGTTTGCGCAGTGCAAGCAAGTTCCCAGGCAGGAACTGGTTCTCTTAGGGATTTTGGCTGAGGGATGGGCGAGGGAGATGGCGCTAGCGAGTGCCTGTGTTCCCCACCAAGCTGAGCTCTGTCTTCAGGGGCTCAACAACTCTCCCTCCCATTGTCCTCCAGCCCTCCCGTTCTCTGAGCAGAGCTGTTAGCTTATAACCTTCCAGATGTCAAGTCCCGCTTGCTGTCCGAACACACTCCATCCGGCCCCTCTGCTTTTGCCAGCCAGACTCTGGGGCTCTGCTTGGCCCGCGGGCTGCCCCTCTTCCCCAGCTCCCTCCCTCCAATCCATGTAGCGCGCACTGCCTCACTGCCCTTCCTACCCTCTTCCGTGGGTCTCTCGTCTGCGCTTGGCTCTGGAGACTCCATTCTGCTAGTCTTCTGGCAGTTTTCTGGGTTATTTAGGCAAGTGTAGGTGGAATCTAAGTGACCAGCAGGACACGGGGTGAGCCCAGAGTCCTCCTACGCCTCCATCTTCCCAGGATTCCCCCCCTCCCTGTTTTTATATTATTTTTGTTTCCCTTATGTCCATCTCTTTTGTCTCTTAAAGTCCTCATATGAGTGAAGTCATATGATTTGTCTTTCTTTGATTCATTTCACTTAGCATAATACCCTCCAGTTCCATCCATGTAGTTGCAAATGGCAAGATTTCATTATTTTTGATTGCTAAGTAATACTCCACTGTATACATATACCACATCTTCATCCATTCATCCATCAATGGACATTTGGGCTCTTTCCATACTTTGGCTTTTGTTGATAGTGCTGCTATAAACATGTCACTTCGACACAGCACACCTGTATCCCATGGATAAATACCTAGTAGTGCAATTGCTGGGTCTAGGGTAGTTCTATTATTGGTTTTTTGAGGAACCTCTATACTGTTTTCCAGAGTGGCTGCACCACCTTGCATTCCCACTTCTTTGAGTTTTAGAAGGAGAATTAAAGTAGTAGAGTGTAGGAGCACCTGGATGGCTCAGTCGGTTGAGTGTCTGGCTTCAGCTCAGGTCATGATGTCACTGTTTGTGAGTTTGAGCCCCGTGTTGGGCTCTGTGATGAACAGCTCAGAGCCTGGCCTGCTTCAGATTCTGTGTCCCCCTCTGTCTCCACCCACCCCTGCTTGTGCTCTGTCTCTGTCTTTCAGAAATGAATAAACATAAAAATTTTTTTAAAAAAACATAGTAGAGTGTAAGTGAAGTCCTATAATCTAGAAACCTGCTTAATTTTGGTTAGTCCAGTATTTCTCAAAGTTATTTTATTATGTAACACTAGGTTATGTAACACAAGTTATCCACACACAGAGGTAGGCCTTTGAATCATACTTTGAAAATATTGACCTCAAAAAAAAAGTGGTGGGGGGCCTGGGTGACTTGGTCCTTTGAGTGTTTGACTCTTGATTTCAGCTCAAATCATGATTTCATGGTTCGTGGGTTCCAGCTTTGCACCGGGCTCTGCGCTGACAGTGTGGAACCTGCTTGGGATTCTCTCCCTCTCTCTCTGCCCCTCCCCTGCTGGCTCTCTTCTCTTACTATCTCTCAAACTTTAAAAAAAAAAAAATGCTGAGCTAACCATTTTATGGTACTTCTCTAATACTTAATGAAAAACAAGTTGAGGCTGCTTTTTAAAAAATTAATGTGTATAAACAAATAAAAAAAGCTCACCCATTTCTCCCACTTTCCACCCACTGCCTCTGGAAATCACTAATCTGTTTTCTGTATCTATCGAGTTTTTTTTTTTTTTTAATATGTATATTTTTGGATTCCACATATAGGAGATCACATGATCTGTTTTACTGTATTTCACTTAACATAATGCCTTCAAACTCCATCTAGATGGTTAAAAATGTTAAAACTTCATTTTCATGGCTGAATAATATTCATTATATATATTTTGTGTGTGTGTGTGCATGCGTGCATCTTCCTCCATCCATCTACTGATACACACCTCAGTTATCTCCACATTTTGGCATGTAAACAATGGTGCAATAAACATAGGGGTTCATATATCCTTTAAAATCAGACAAACACTAATTTGAAGTAAAATTACTAGTTTATGTGGTAGTTCTATTTTTTTTTTGAGATGTCTCCATACTGTTTTCCTTATTGGATACACCAATTTACATTCCCACCAAAGGTACACAAGGGTTCTCTTTGCTCCACATCCTTGCCAACATTAGTTATTTCCAATATTTTGATTATCACCTCATACATATTAAAATGGCTACCTCACTGTGTTTTTGATGTGCATTGCCTTATCATTAGGGATGTTGAGCTCATTTTCATGGACCTGTAAGCTTTCTGTTATTCTTTCTATTCAGGTTCTCTGATCCCTTTTTAATTTGGTTTGTCTGGTTTCTTTCTCGCTATTGATTTGTAAGAGTTCTTTATGTATTTCAGATATTAATTCCTTACCAGATATAGGATTTGTAAATATTTTCTCCCATTCAGTAGGTTGTCTTTTTATGGGTTCCTTTGCTGTGCAGAAGTTTCGATTTGATGTAGTTTCACTTCCTTATTTTTGTTCTTGCCATTCTTGCTCTCAGTGTCAGATTTTTTAAAAACAATCCTCAACAAGACCTCTGTCAAGGAGCTTACCACCTATATTTTCTTAGCATCTATGTTTGTTTTAAATTCCTTTTGAGTTAACATCTGTGTATCGTATAAGCTAGTGGTACAGTTTTCTCAATATCATTATTGAAGAGATGGTCATTTCCTCATTATGTATTCTTAGTTTGTAAATTAATGAGCATGAATACATGGATCTATTTCTAGGACTCTCTATTCTGTTCCATTGATCTATGTGTCTGTAGTACCATATGCTTTAATTACTCTACCTTTGTAACATAAAGTCAAGAAGCACAATGGCTCCAGCTTTGTTCTTTTTCAAGATTGCTTTGGCTATTTGGGGTCTTTTATGGTTCTATTTTTAAGGATTCTATATTTAAGTATTGTTTGTTCTATTTCTCTAAAAAATCCTATTGGGATTGTGGTATAGATTGCATTGAATCTGTAGATTACTTTGGGTATAATGAACATTTTAACAATTCTTTCAATCCATGAGCATGGCATATATGTCCATGTATTTGTATCTTTAATTTCTTTCATCAATGTCCTATAGTTTTTAAAATACAGGTTTTTCATTTCCTTGGTTACATGTATCCCTAAGTATTTTTTTTTGAAACAGTTATAAATGAGTTTTCTTAATTTTCCTTTCTGATATTATCAGCATAGAGAAATATAACAGATTTTTGTTTATTGATTCTTCAACTTTATTGAATTTGTTGATTGGGGTTTTTTCTATATAATATTTCGTCTGCAAATAATGACAGTTTTACTTTTTCCTTTCCAATTGGATGCTTTTTCTTGCCTATTTGTCCTGGCTAGGACTCCAATACTGTGTTTACCATAAGTGGGAAGATTGCGCCCTTGTCTTATTCCTTATCTTAAAGGAAAAGCTTTCAGCTTCTCACCATTGAGTAAAATGTTAGGTATGGGCTTGTCATATATGATCTTTATTATGTTGAGATACATTTCCTTTATATCCACTTTATTGAGAGTTTATTATAGCTAGATGTTGAATTTTGTGAAATGCTTTTTCTCCACCTCTTGAAATTATAGAAATTTCTATAAAAAGAAATAAAGTTCATGTATTAAAACATCCCTATAGTTTCCCTTAGGTGTATATTCCTTGTTGAATCAAAGGAAGGAAGTTAAGGGGAAAAAAAGGGAAAAAAAGGATGAAAAAAGAGGAAAAATAAAAGAAGGAAAAAAAAAGACAAAGAAAAAGGAAAAACCATAAGTACCCTAAACTCTGAGGTCAAAGAGATCATGTCTACAAATTTAATTTGAGTCAGGTTCATTTTTTCAATATTCTTTAAAACTTATGTCAGTTGCAGAGCTCTCCCAAACAGTTGAGTCTAGCACAGAAAGGTCCTGAATAGAAAGGATCTGTGAGTCAGCAAGATGGCAGAAAAGGAAACTCCAGACACAACACATAAACAGCTACATATGCATCAATTCCCTCAGAGAAATCCAGAAACTAGTTGAGAGACTTTTATATGAGAAGGAGCTGAGCAAATACCCACATTAAATAAAGTAGGAAAAGCTGATACACATTAAAACCATATCCCCATCCCCTTGCCCATAGCACAGTGCCAGATAATCGGAAGGGAACTTTCAACACCTACCTTCTCTCTTGTTTTGAGGAGCAACAAATAGAAGAGGGAACACTTCTAAGCTCAGTTCATGAGGTCAGCAACACCTTCACACCAAAGCCAGATAAAGCTATCACAAGAAAACTAGAGACTACCAAATCTAACATAGATACAAATGTCTCCCATAAAACACTAGCAAACACAACAGTACATTAGAAGAATTATACACCATGACCAAGCAGGATTTATCCCTCTGATACAAGGATGGTTCAGCATAGACAAAAATGTGACCTACCACATTAACAGGTAAAACAGATAAACAATATTAAGAATAAGAAAAAAATGTACAATCATCTCAACAGAAAAAAGCATTTGACAAAATTTAGCAACTTTTCATGAGGAAAAAAAATATGAAACGAATGTACCTCACCCCAGTAAAGGCCAATGAATGTGAAGATATTCTGTGTCCCTTTTTAAAAAGAGTATTGTTAAATCTGTGCTATAAAAAACTATTTACAGACTCAATGTTATCCCTATCAAAATTCCAATGGCATTTTTCACAGTAACAAATAAACAAAAAATCCTAAATTTCTTAAGGAACAATGGAAGACCTCAAAAACCTAAAGCATCTTGACCAAGAACAAAACTGGAAGTATCACAGTTCTTGACTTCAAACTCTAGGAAAAGCTAGGGTAATAAAAAATAGTACTGTAGTCCATAAAAATAGATTTATAGACCAATGGAACAGAATACAGAGGCTATAAATAAAATCTTACATTTACAGTCAATTGATCTTAGGGTGCCAAGAACACACTATGGAGGAAAAGATTATCTCTTCAACAAGTGCTGAGAAAACTGGATATCTACATATCGAAGAAAATAGACCCTTATCTCACACCATATACAAAATTCAACTCAAAAAAATGGATTAGAGACAAATAGAAGACCTAAAACAATAAAGTTCCTAGAAAGAAACCTAAGGAGAAAAGTTTCTTGACATTGGTCTTGGCAATACTTTTGAATGACATTAAGTGCACAGGTAACAAAAGCAAACCGAGATTGTATCAAAACCAAAGCTTCTGCAAAGCAAAGGGAACAGTTGACAGACTGAAAAAGCAAACTACAGAATGAAGAAAATATCTGCAAACCATTTGTCTTAGAAAGAGTTAGCATCTGACATATAAGCAATTCCTACAACTCAATTAAAAAACCTGATTTAAAGGGGCACCTGGAGGCTCAGTTGTTTAAGCATCCAACTTCGGCTTAGATCATGATCTCATGGTTTGTGAATTTGAACCCATCAGGCTCTCTGCTGTCAGCACAGACCCTGCTTCAGATCCTCCTCCCTTCCCTGATCCTTCTCTGCTTCCTCGTGTGCTCTCTCTCTCTCAAAAATAAAAACATTAAAAAAAATCTGATTTAAAAATGGGCAAAAGACTTGAATAGACATTTCTTAAAAGATACCACTAACCAATAGGTAGGCAAATGAAGAGGTACAAAGACTGACAATATCAATAAGATATTTAAAGCATCATTGCTTATTTTTTAGCCAACCTAACTTTGGTACTCCACCTAAAAGTGTAATTTAGAGCTATAGAAATACACTACTTTTATGTCAGGTGGCATACACAAATATAAATTCAAAATGGGTGAAAGACCTGAGTGTGAGACAGGAAACCATCAAAACCCTAGAGGAGAAAGCAGGCAACAACCTCTTTGACCTCAGTCACAGCAATTTCTTACTTGACACATCTCCAAAAGCAAGGGAATTAAAAGCAAAAATTAACTATGGGAACCTTATCGAGATAAAAACCTTCTGCACTATAAAGCAAATAATCAACAAAACCAAAAGGAAACTGACAGAATGGGAAACGACATTTGCAAATGACATATCGGATAAAGGGCTGGTATCCAAAATCTATAAAGAACTCACCAAACTCCACACCTGAAAAACAAATACTCCAGTAAAGAAATGGGCAGAAGACATAAATAGACACTTTTCCAGAGAAGACATCCAGATGGCCAACAGACACATGAAACAATGTTCAACATCACTCATCATCAGACAAATACAAATACAAAATCAAAGCCACACTGAGATATGACCTCACGCCGGTCAGAATGGCTAAAATAAAAAAATCCAGAGACTATAGATGCTGGTGAACATGTGGAGAAACGGAAACCCTCTTGCACTGTTGGTGGGAATGCCGACTGGTGCAGCCATTCTGGAAAACTGTGGAGGTTCCTCAAAAAATTAAAAATAGATCTACCCTATGACCCAGCAATAGCACTGGTAGGAATTTACCCAAGGGATAAAGGAGTACTGATGCATAGGGGCACCTGTACCCCAATGTTTACAGTAGCACTTTCAACAATAGCCAAATTATGGCAAGAGCCTAAATGTCCATCAACTGATGAATGAATAGAGAAGATGTGAATAAAGAAGACACAATGGAATACTACTTGGCAAAGAGAAAGAATGAAATCTTGCCATTTCCAGCAACGTGGATGGAACTGGAAGGTATTATGCTAAGTGAAATAAGTCAGTCAGAGAAAGACAAATACCATATGTTTCACTCATATGTGGATCTGGAGAAAGTTAACAGAAGACCATGGGGGAGAGGGAGGGGAAAAAAGTTACAGAGAGGGAGGAAAGCAAACCATACGAGACTCTTAAATACTGAGAACAAACTGAGGGTTGATGGCAGGTGGGGGAGAGGGGAAAATGGGTGATGGGCATTGAGGAGGGCACCTGTTGGGAGGAACGCTGGATGTTGTATGGAAGCCAGTTTGATAATAAATTACATTTTAAAAAATAAAAATAAATAAATAAATCTCAGGTAGCGAGAAGTAGCTGAGTGACTGCCCCACTGCACCCACCATGTGTTTTCTCATATGCCTCACTTCTCCCTAGGTTCCTCCTAGTCAGTAATTGAATATAGCTGGGCATATTAGTGTAGGCTCATTCCTACAGTAAGAGTGAATTGTACAGCGGGAAGCCTTGGTTCAAGGACTCCCCAGTGGCATTACCAAAACTGTCCTTGGAACAGGACCACAGTCTAACTCCCTATCCAACTAATCTTCTTTTGCACACTTTCTTCTCACATGTCAGGCACAAAATATGCTCTGAAGATTGTCCTCGTGCATTTATCTTTCACAGAGGTTTCCTCCAACAGATCTTTTACATAACTATTGCTCTCTTAGCTCTGCTACTTGGAGTGCCCAGAATGGCACAATGTTAAGTTGTATTAAATTATTTCAGATCAAAAATAAAAGTTTTACCTCCTGTATTATGAAAACACTAACATTAGTAAATACCACTTAGTTACTATGCACTCAGCAGGCACTGTCTCATACAATTCTCATAATTCTAAGATTAGCAACTCTTTTAGAGATATGAGAACAACTGTAGAACAGGTTATACTCCTCGCATGCTTAAAACAGGCAATAAAGAGAGTTTAACAAAAGGACAATACGCAAATGTGTTGGCAGGTTAAAGAAAAACACCCCTTTCACCCCTCCAAAAAAGGTGAGACATCCTAGAGCTAGAAACTATAAAAGACTCAGCAGCCCCCAGATCCAGACAGTGTCAGGGGAGGGGAAATACCTACATACCATGAGAGTTGTAACTGAGTGCAAAAAGGAAAAGGCCCCTGTACAATAGGTGTTTATCCTTAGGTGGGAGGACACGCAGTCATCAGAGAGAGAAATGGGATAATGAAACAGAACTCTCTCCCTGACCCTCCTACCATTTCCTCTGTTAGTTGGCCCTAACCAGAAACTGGAGGTCTACAGTCCATTTGATGTAGCCCATGTAGGGCAGCCTCCTGAGACACAGAGCAAGGGAAGAAGAATAAGAAATGACGTCTGGATGAGGATAAAATTATATATATTCAGGTTAGGAAGTTAGAGATTTATGGGACATTCTGGCAATGTTACTTTACGAGTCAATATGAGAGGGGCACCTGGGTGGCTCAGTCGATTAAGCAACTGACTTCAGCTCAGGTCATGATCTCGCGGTTTGTGAGTTCAAGCCCTGTGTTGGGCTCTGTGCTGACAGCTCAGAGCCTGAAACCTGCTTCAGGTTCTGTGTCTCCCTTTCTCTCTGCCCTTCCCCTACTCATGTTCTGTCTCTCCTTCCTTCAAAAATAAATAAACATTAAAAAAAAAAAAGAGTCAATATTAGAAACTGAGGTCAGATTTGTCTGCTCCAAAGGTTGGTTTTTAGCATGTATTCTTCAGAGAAACCAAAGCAAGATTTTATCATACACACACACTCCTGTCTATCAATAGTTTTATCTCTATCAATAGCCCTATCTCCATCAACAGTTCCATGTAGAGATATATGTATATACACACACACGTACATATACGTATGTGTGTATACATACACACACATATATACATTCTCTCTCTCATAAAAGGAACACATATATAGTATAAGGAATTATAAGAAACATATATATATATATAGTATGAGAAATTACATAAGGAATATATATATGGAATTATATAAGGGGTATATATATGTGTGTGTGTGTATATATGTATATATACACACACAGTATGAGGAATTATAAGGAATATATATGTATAGTATAAGGAATATATATATATAATTTTAAGGGATTGGCTCATATACTTATGGAGGCTACAAAGTCCCATGATCCACTGTCTTTACATTGGAGACCCAGCAGAGTTGGTGGTATAGTTTGAAGGTCTGAGAACCAGAAGTGTGGAAGGCAGGAAAAGATCAAGGTCTCAGCTCAGTAGACAGGCAGAGATAATTCAGTCTTCCTCTTTCATTTCATTCTATCCAGGCGCTGAAGGATTACATGGTGCACATCCACAGTGGGGAGGGCCATGTGTTTTATTCAATCCACCAATTCAAATGCTAATCTATTCCAGAAACACCCTCACAGATGCACTGAGAAATTACGTTTAACTAGCTGTCTGGACATCCTATGGCCCACTATCAAGTTGGCACATAAAATTAATGATCACAAAGCACCATGCAATCATATCTTCCTCAAAGGGAGATGGTGTTATGATATAGTGTTCCATTGATTATTTCTGAAGAAATGAAGCCACTATTAAAGAGAAAATGAAAACATTCCATTGTTTAATCTGGTCAATGTTGATGAAATTGTGATTTCGGTAATAATTTCTAAGGCACACATCTGTTACAACCATTGGGTAAAGATCATCTTGGAGACCCTTTCCTGATGTGGATTGCAGAGGATATGGTACTATGTTATTCACCCACAAAATTGACCATATTAAGGTATTTAGTTGGAATTGTGAATATTAGCTGCCTTATCCCTTTTCACATAGTACAAGTACGAGAGCCATTCAATAGCTTGAGCAAAGTAAGATGAAAACAGGAAATAACTCCTTGCTTTCAACTGATTGCAGAAAAGAGAAAAGGTCAGGATTGGCAAAGGACTGAGAAGAGACCAACTCGAGTCGCAGAGAGTAAAACACAGTGCTGAAAACTTCGACATCTCCGACACCAGTCACTGAAAATATTTTAGCAGCGCAAGGTCATCTTTAACTGGCAATGACATAACTGAAATTGATCCCTTAGCTAAGGGAAGCAATGATGCCACTAATATGACCCTCAGCACTCATTTTCAGGTCTCAAAGGAAAAAGCACTAGGAAGCTAGAATTCAAATTTATTTCACAATAAAATTAAATTTTGTTTCCTAATATGCCTTTTTATTCTAATTTAACCAGTTGAAATTCTTCTTTGAGATACTCAATTAGTAAAAGTTTTAAGATAAGAAATTCAAGTAGGAAGGGGGTGCCTGGGTGGCTCAGTCGGTTAAATGTCTGGCTCTTGGTTTGGGCTCAGGTCATGATCTCACAGTTTCATGAGTTCCAGCCCCACATCAGGCTCTGCGCAGCAGGTGCAGAGCCTGCTTGGGATTCTCTCTCCCTCCTTCCCTCTTTCTCTGCCTCCCCCCTACTTGCAGTGTCTCTCTCTCAAAATAAATAAATAAAACTTAAAAAATATTTCAAGTGGGAAATCTACATTCATCAAAAATATGGAACCCAGGTATTTCTCCAAATAGGGTCTTCCCCCAGAATAAAGTCAGGACTGTCTCTGTATTTATTTTTAATCTACAAGTTGAGAGAAGGAAGTACACTATAAATAGGCAAGATTTAACTTGACTCTGAGACAGTTACAATTCTAATAAGGAGACTCGCAAAGACTTAACTGTACCACTTCTGAAAAGGAAAAAATATCAGAGGTTTGGAATATTCTTGTAGCAAGCTCACAGCCCCATGTGTCCTCTTTAGTTATATGTCGAGCACCCGCATATTATTCTGAGGAAACACACATTAGTAGTGCAGATTGTGTGTTTAGGCTTACTGAGTGAAGATAAGCATTACTTCCTCAGACAAGTCTGTCTGCATTCAAACTCTTATGTAGGAACTTAGCAATCATCTAGGTAAAAGGAGACTGAGACTTGGATCCTGGTCTTTAAAGTTCCAGACATGTCAGGTGGACTAGGGAGGCCCACGGTTCTGATACCTGAGAAGAAGAATCAGACTTTGAGATGGAAGAAGACAGAGGTCTGGGGAAAACTGAACATGCATGTGAACGAAAACTGTAGTGTTAGACAGTTTTGCAGTAAATACTGATCTTGACATGGAGCAAAACTATGCCATCAGGAACCAAGGCATTAGGACCAACAGAATAAGTGACCCAGTAAGGACCCAAGGAATTCAGCATGGCTCTCAGGGTCATCACAACTTCTGAACGCATCACAAGGAAGCCTTACTATCAACACTGAAACACTGGGGCCACGGGAAGACTCAGCCTTAAGGAATGACGTGCCAGGGCTCCATCTTGCTTCACAGTGAACAAATGAGCCTAATAAACAACCAAGTCATGAAAAAAAAAAATGTTAATCCCCTGAAATTAAGAAGAAATATTGAAGAAAATAAAGACAGCCAGAAGGTGGAAAGTTATAGAAGGAATTTTGAAATACAAATGTGGGAGGAATTTCTCTAAGACACTCTTGTCTGAAGTCGGTTTACGTTTGTCCCCTTCTTCTGTCATGTATGGTTTATTTCATGATTAATATTACCTTGATGGAAATTATGAACATTTAAGTGTCATCCATTCACCCACACTTTAAACATGCTACTGCCTCATTTTACTGATTTGCCATTGCTTTCATTCATCCACCCTTATTACCATGGCAAGGATTCCCTACCATAACAAACCAAATCAAGGTTTACGAAGTCAGATTTTTCAGAGCTTCTAGCACACGCTTTGCAAACATGGACATGTAGATACCTGCTGGGTTGTAAATTCCTTATTTAGTAGTTCCAACATTAGATTTTACATTGAGAGCTCTAGAATTTGGAGTATTGGTAATTCTGATAGTCTATGTTCAGTGTCTCAATGGCTCAACCCCTAAAATGAAAGAAATATTTCCCATTTCCATTTTCCATCCTCATGAGTATGTTTTTAGAACTAATGAGATAATATTTATAATCCTAGGGAGTAGATAGCTTTCTTTCTCAAGACATTAGTGTGCAATTTAGTGCTTATGAAGAAGCAATTTACTGAATGGCACCCTAGTGGTATAAGAAATATTTCAAGGACTATTCTATTTTAAGTGAAAAATTGGTAGATTCTGTATAGCAGAACTTGACAATACGTATAGTTTAAAAAGTTTTAAGTGAGGAAAAAAGCTAATCAGTATGCCTTCTCTGAAATATATTTCTTGCATTTATACTTTGTTTTCTTCTCTTTTAAAGATAAGTATTTTCTTATACTTCATTTATAATGTCTCCTTTGCTTTATATGTTTTATTATTATCTGGTGAAAAATGTTGACTTTTAAGTTTATATTTAACTCATTCTTACTGTTTTACTATCTTATTGCTTCAATCTCATCCATTTACCATTTCTTTCAGATACCCGCCATTACAATAAAATGTAAACATGTGCTTAATCACTTAAAAAAAAAATCAATGTGGGGGAAAAAAGCAAATATTTTAAATATAGAAGCAGGACTTGAACTCTCCCTATATATTGATAATGTCTGAAAACCAGGAACAGTTCATTTCTCAGTGAACATAATAATTTTCATATGCCTGTGCCACAGGTACCCTGGGACACTTAATGTTTATATCGTGATTGTTTTATTATAGGCAATCTCCTTAAAACTGGTTTTACTTTAAAGTTCTTTGTGTACATACCCAGTTAGTTTTCAGATTCAACTTTAAGAAAAAAATAGCAAAAGAAAAATATCTAGGTATTTTTATAAACTGAATTGTAACAAGAAAAAGAACTCTACCAGTCTCATTGAATGGTGACAAGTGAATAGGTTTTTGTCCATGGTTTATAAAACTCTGAAGTCAGGGGCGCCTGGGGAGTTTAGGTGGTTAAGTGTCTGACTCTTGATTTGGGCTCAGATCAAGATCTCACATTTCATGGATTTGAGCCCCATATCCAGCTCGCGCTGACAGTGCAGAGCCTGCTTGGGATTCTCTCTCCCCCTCTCTCTCTGCCCCTCCCACACATGCACACTCTCTCTCTCAAAATAAGTGAACTTTAAAAAGTAAAAAAGAGGGGCGCCTGGGTGGCGCAGTCGGTTAAGCATCCGACTTCAGCCAGGTCACGATCTCGCGGTCCGTGAGTTGGAGCCCCGCATCAGGCTCTGGGCTGATGGCTCAGAGCCTGGAGCCTGCTTCTGATTCTGTGTCTCCCTCTCTCTCTGCCCCTCCCCCGTTCATGCTCTGTCTCTCTCTGTCCCAAAAATAAATAAACGTTGAAAAATAAAAAAAATAAAAAGTAAAAAAGAATTTTAAAAAACCTCCAAAGTCCTTTTTAATGAACAAAATATACCATAAGAGTTACTGGAAGAGTAACTATTACATGGAATTTGGGAACAAGAAAGCAAAGGTCTTTTATGAAAACAAGGAAATAAAAAATAGAATGTATATAGTATTTCTTTAAAAAAAAGTCATTAGCAATGCCAAACTACCTATTAATATGGTGAAAACAAATTTATCTTAGTAGACATATGTACACAATTAAATTTGAAAGTTATTTAAATAGAGAAGTTGAGAGACCACCAAGTTATCTTGAACCATCACACAAAAGCACTATAGATCTGCCTCCAAGTTGTTAAGTTTTTGGACCTGTAAACTTTACCTGTATTTACTAAAGACACACACACACTCACATCAGTCTGTCACAATGGGATAAGAACTTCTATTTTCAAAGTTAATCTGGACAGACAAAAAGAATTTTTGTTATTTTCTTTTTCTTCTAAGCTTAATTTGAAAAGATCCTCTAGGGGCACCTAGGTGATTCAGCCGGTGGAGCTTCCAACTTTGGCTCAGGTCATGATCTTGCAGGTGGTGAGTTCGAGACCATGTTGGGCTCTGTACTGACAGCTCAGAGTCTGAAGCCTGCTTCTGATTCTGTCTCCCTCTCTCTCTCTGCCCCTCCCCTGCTCACCCTCTGTCTCTGTCTCTGACTCTCTCTCAAAAAATAAACATTTTTTTTTAACTTAAAACAACATACATCTAAGGTATCAATGGCTTAAATTTTACCCTTAAAATATTTCCATGTTGTCAGAAGTTTTAACTCTGTTTTTGCAAACTATGTGTACAATTTAAGTATCTTATTTGGGTAAAAAGGAATTTTTGTTGTTGTTGTTGTTGTTGTTGTTAGAGGAATATGGTTGTCACTACTGTCATTCACATGACTTGTTTTTTCTTCATTCTAGAAATACATTGGATTGCTCTTTTCAAGAGAGTTCCCATGAAGTTAAGCAGGGCTACGTAATTCTAGGCAATGCATTATAAACTACCTGCAGTCCAAAATATATAATGCTGAGGTGAGACGCTTCAGAGTTCTCTTCTCCCTTTGCCAAGTTCAATGGTCAAGAAGGTAGGTCCTGGGGTAGGCTGCTTCAAGAGTGAGGATGATGTCTGTCTGGAGGCAGAGCTCTCATTTGATCCACACAGGAATAATAGCGTAAGTAAAAAATAAAGCTTTAGCTTTAAGCTATTGATTGGGGATTATCTGTTACTATAGCATGCGCCTGCTTTGGATTCTCTCTCTGCCCCTCCCCAGGTTGTGTGCAGTCTGTCATGGTGTGTCTCTGGCAGAATCTCAGAGATTCACGGTGTTCACTTGTTTGCAAATTTTTCTCTTACATATAGTTTCACTGACCAGTGGCTTATTTCAACAGCGAAATGAAATTCTAGGATATCAAGTCAGAGATAAAGCAGAAACTATTCAAATTTCTTTAAGGCTGACATGCCTTATTTTTCCTCTAGCATCCACAAATGCCTTCTAAAAGTAGTATTTAAAAAGTATTTAAAAAGTATTAAATGAATGGATGAGAGCATAATTTTTCCTTCAAGGCTCCCGCTGTTTCCCTAAAACCACAAAAATGGATGGATTTTAACAAATATTCTCTAACTCTGAATAGTGCTAATTAATATGCCTACATTAAAAATAGTAAACATGGGCTCAATTTCAAGTAGGCCAAATTAACTTTATACAAAATATTTCAATACTTCATATATTGTACGAGCGATATGGACCTGGATGATGTTTCCATGTAGATTTTTAGGTATACTGTATTTTAGGAATACTGTAGTCTTCTCCTATCGAGATAACCTCTATCCATAGAAGGAGAAAAGCAGAGTGGTTAAGACTTCAGGGTCTGAACTCATTGCTCAGATGTTTCCGCTCTTCCGGTAAATTAACCTGCCAAACATCAGTTTTCCCATGCATAAGATGTATATGGTGGTAGCTCTGGTCCCATAAATGTCTTGAGAAGATAAAGTATTTTGTCTCGCCCACATGAAGTCCGGAAAACTTAACTGGTAGCTATCCATCTGCTGTATTTAAAACAGCAGAATTAGATTATACATCTCTTAATAATTAAAAGATGGGCTTTGCTTCTTTTAGAACATGACCTTCCAGTTTGGGGCGCCTGGGTGGCGCAGTCGGTTAGGCGTCCGACTTCAGCCAGGTCACGATCTCGCGGTCCGGGAGTTCGAGCCCCGCGTCAGGCTCTGGGCTGACGGCTCAGAGCCTGGAGCCTGTTTCCGATTCTGTGTCTCCCTCTCTCTCTGCCCCTCCCCCGTTCATGCTCTGTCTTTCTCTGTCCCAAAAATGAATAAACGTTGAAAAAAAAAATTAAAAAAAAAAAAAAAGAACATAACCTTCCAGTTTAAGACATGCAGTTCTTTTTCACTCAGTTCAGTTTCCCTACTTCCGTATCTGTAGTTTTCCCCATCTCTGTTCTCTAAGCATTTCCCCTCTTTTTCTCAATCTTTCAGGGTCAGAACATTTCATCAATGTGTATTTTTATTCATTCATTTATTCTTCTAACCAATTTTCCTCCAAAATGGTTTTATAACATTTAATCGTTCAAACACAATAAAATAATTGTCTGGATATAAACTTATGAAAAATACTTGAAATGTGCAAATCAGAGCTATGATTTTTAAGATGATTTTTTTTTTTCTCTTTGATTCTGGTAAAAAGGAAGTCAGTTACTGGCTCTTTCCTCATTGGAAGTTTCTTTCCTTTTTCAAAAATCTAAGCAAGGAGGAAGTGAGCCCAAATAATACAATATAAAGAATAAAACTAGGGCACACTCTGTACAGACAGGACACTCCATAAAGAGAAAAGGGATTCTTCTAGAACTAATGCATATTTGAAAGAAAAGGACTCCATTTTTCAGGACTCTGTTTTATATTCTACATGAATGTGTACATGGCTTTTAGAGGACAAGGACTGTGTCTACTTGATTTTTTCCCCAAATTAGGAAGAAAGCCTTAATTCATTCAGTAGGTAAATAACTGCTACTGATGGCCTCATGCAGTTAGCTAAATTATCTGAGGAGTTTAGCAGTAATTCTAGTTGCAGCTTTTATCTTTCTCACTTCTGCTAGTTCAGGCTCTGCATTCATGCTCTGTAACTACAAACAATTCTGTGATAAGTGATCTTAAAGGTATAGTAGATGTTGCCCTCTAGTGATTCATATGAACATTGGAAAAGTCACATAGACTTTCTCAGCTATTCCGGACTGTGTAGAAACTTCTTTGATCATGTGGAAGCTATCTACTACTATTTCCTAAGTCCTTTATAGCTTCAGTTTTTACACTTTATTACATAAGTCCAAATTCAATTCAATTCTCTATTCTTCATTTTTAAAAGAAAAATAAATATTTCTTTCACTTACTTTTTTTTAATGTTTATTTTTGAGAGAGAGAGAGAGAGCAAATGAGTGACAGGCAGAGAGAGAGGGAGACACAGAACCTGAAGCAGGCTCCAGGTTCTGAGTTGTCAGCACAGAGCCTGATGCAGGGCTCGAACTCACGAACCATGAAATCATGACCTGAGCTGAAGTCCAGTGCTTAATCAACTAAGCCACTTCTACCTACACTTATGTGGCATGCTTTTAACTAGAGACCTCTTTAACCTAAATTCATAATCTATTGGAATTTAATCACTTCTCTTACTTCAGTATTTCCTAAGAATAAGGATAAATATAATTGAGTACGTCATGAAAAGTCTAAAGCAATGTATATAGATATATATGTACTAACTCTGTTGCAAAATTACATGGGATGCTTGTTTAGAATAGATTTTTTCCCCTAAAATACAGATGATTTATCCCCAAATCTGAATCAGAATATCAGAGAATGGTGCCAAGGAAGCTGCATTTTTGATTTCCAAGTGATTCTTAATCCATTTGAAATACTGGTATGATCTGAACCCTTGAGATCCCATCCCCGAAATTTCAAGTTTCCTTTTGCCAGATTAATCTTTCCTATCATAGTTTCCCCTTTATGGTTATTAAGCAAAACTACTTGTAACATTTTATCTCCTTTCATGATTTTTCTTAGGCAAGATGGTCTCTTATGATTTTATCTTAACTTGGTTTTAAGTAACACTTTTGGCTCAACTATTAAAATTCTCCTCCGAGTAAATTTTTTTTTTAATTTTGTTTGAGAGAGCGAGAGAGTGAGCACACACGAGACGGAGAGAAAGACGTCAAGAGAGAGACAGACCGAGAGAGAGAGAGAGACAGAGAGACCAAGAGAGAGAGACCCCGAGAGACCGAGACAGAGAGAGAGACCCCGAGAGAGAGAGAGAGACACCTCGGAGACCCCGAGACCGAGACCCCGAGACCGAGAGAGACAGAGACCCTGAGACCCCACGATAGAGAGACAGAGACCCCGAGACCGAGAGAGACAGAGACCGAGAGAGACAGAGAGACAGAGACCGAGAGACCCCGAGACCGAGAGACCCCGAGACCGAGAGAGACAGAGAGACAGAGACCGAGAGACCCCGAGACCGAGAGAGACAGAGAGACAGAGACCGAGAGAGACAGAGACCCCGAGACCAAGAGAGACAAGACCCCGAGACCGAGAGACACGAGACCCCGAGACCGAGAGACACGAGACCCCGAGACCGAGAGACACGAGACCCCGAGACCGAGAGACCGAGAGAGACGAGACCCCGAGACCGAGAGACCGAGAGAGACGAGACCCCGAGACCGAGAGACCGAGAGAGACAGAGGCCGAGCCAGAGCCAGAGAGAGACAGAGGCCGAGCCAGAGCCAGAGAGAGACAGAGACCAAGACCCCGAGGCCGAGAGAGACCGAGAGAGAGAGAGAGACCGAGAGAGACCGAGAGAGAGAGAGAGACCGAGAGAGAGAGAGAGACCGAGAGAGACCGAGAGAGAGACAGAGAGAGAGAGACCGAGAGAGAGACAGAGAGAGAGAGACCGAGAGAGAGAGAGAGAGACCGAGAGAGACAGAGAGAGACCGAGAGAGACAGAGAGGGAGAGACCGAGACAGAGAGGGAGAGACCGAGAGAGACAGAGAGGGAGAGACCGAGAGAGACAGAGAGGGAGAGACCGAGAGAGACAGAGAGGGAGAGACCGAGAGAGACAGAGAGGGAGAGACCGAGAGAGAGACCGAGAGAGAGACCGAGAGAGAGACCGAGAGACTGAGAGAGACCGAGAGACTGAGAGAGACCGAGAGAGACCGAGACCGAGAGAGAGACAGAGACCGAGAGAGAGACAGAGACCGAGAGAGACCGAGAGAGAGAGAGAGAGAGAGAGAGAGACCGAGAGAGACCGAGAGAGAGACAGAGACCGAGAGAGACCGAGAGAGACCGAGAGAGAGACAGAGACCGAGAGAGACCGAGAGAGAGACAGAGACCGAGAGAGACCGAGAGAGAGACAGAGACCGAGAGAGACCGAGAGAGAGACAGAGACCGAGAGAGACCGAGAGAGAGACAGAGACCGAGAGAGAGACAGAGACCGAGAGAGACCGAGAGAGAGACAGAGACCGAGAGAGACCGAGAGAGAGACAGAGACCGAGAGAGACCGAGAGAGAGACAGAGACCGAGAGAGACTGAGAGAGAGACAGAGACCGAGAGAGAGACAGAGACCGAGAGAGAGACAGAGACCGAGAGAGAGACAGAGACCGAGAGAGACCGAGAGAGACAGAGAGAGACAGAGACCCCGAGGCCCCGCGAGACCGAGAGAGACAGAGACCCCGAGGCCCCGCGAGACCGAGAGAGACAGAGACCCCGAGGCCCCGCGAGACCGAGAGAGACAGAGACCCCGAGGCCCCGCGAGACCGAGAGAGACAGAGACCCCGAGGCCCCGCGAGACCGAGAGAGACAGAGACCCCGAGGCCCCGCGAGACCGAGAGAGACAGAGACCCCGAGCCCCCCGAGACCGAGAGAAACAGAGACCCCGAGCCCCCCGAGACCGAGAGAGGCCGAGCCCCCCGAGACTCTCTTCACACTGAGCTTGGAGCCTGACACATGGCTCAATCCCCTGACCCTGGGATCAGGACCTGAACTGAAATCAAATGTCCCATGCTCAACCAACTGAGCCACCCAGGTGCCCTGAGAGTAGTTTGACTTCTGAAGAAATGGGAACGCTTCCTAATTTACAGTAATGTTATAGCTACTAATATTTACCTTTACAAATATTAAGTAGTGAGCATGTTTCAATTTACAATTTATTTAAAGCATTTAGTGCATGTTTACAATTATTTTCACACTGGCTTCTTTAACTGCTCCAACAGTGTTGTTAGATACCATCTCTCTTCCTAGTTATAGAAGAAGAACCAAGGCAGTAAAGTTCAGGCGATTTGACTCAGCAACTGAGTGAATATAAAAGGAGAACTAGAATTCAAATGTTCTTTCTACTACACTGTACTAAGGCAATATTTGAAAAGAAAAAAGTAAAATTGTGACTATTCCTTGGGTTGGCACTGAAGTAATGAAAGATGTGAAATATTTCACAGTAGATTTTCACTTTTAATAATATAATTATTTCACCATCTTAATTTTTATTGTTAAATTGTGTTTAAAACATTGATAAAATTGCTTACCTAGAAAAATCAGAGATCAAAAGACCAGCCTGCCACTTAAAATTACAAATAAAATCTTTTGAATAGCTAAGATCTTGACTGAAACCGGAGCCAGGATCAAATACTATATTTTCAAGTTGTTAAACTAAAAAGAAATTCTACTTCCCATGGCATTTTTATCACTGTTCTTCTCTGTTTTAAAACTATCTTCTATATTAGAATAACTTTTCAAATCCCAGATCTCCACATACTAAGAAGAAACATTTTAAAAGTGAATCTAAAATTTAACTTGAAATTCCCATCCTATCTATGGGGACTTGGAAACGATTTAAGAAACATTGTGAGTGAATGACCTGGCATTTCATCTCAAAAAGGAGGACTCCATCTACTGATGCCAAAACAAGCCATTTAGCCCATTCTAAAGCAATCAAATTCAATTCCATGAAATCCAAATTATTTAATTGGCTAATTTCAGTAAAGTTTTTTATTTTAATTTTTTATGTTTATTTATTTTTGAAAGAGAGAAAGAGACAGAGTGCAAGGGGTGAGGGGCAGAGAGAGAGAGAGACACAGAATCCGAAGCAGGCTCCAGGCTCCACGCTATCAGCACAGAGCCCTACACGGGGATGGAACTCAAGAACCACAAGATCATGCCATGAGCCAAAGTTGGGTACTTAACCAACTGAGCCACCCAGGCGACCCTAAAGTTTTGTGGTTTTTTTTTTACACTTTGTTCGTGTTAAAAAAAGTCAACACAACTAGCAAAACCCTCATTACAGACACCAGCAAACTTCTCTTCCCCACCTCCACACTCCCTATAAGGTTAGGCCCTTTTCTACAGCTCTCTTTCAGTCACATTGCAATCATCACTTATTTAGTACCCGCTAGGCATGAGACAAATTCACATCACTTTGTAGCAAATATTATGGTAATAACTCCTACTTGTCTCACGTCCTCCAAAAGCTTTCAACCTAGAATAAGAAATTACAAAGTAAAGAGGGAGAAGAAGAGAGGGACCAAGAGACAGAGAAAAGGAGAAAACAAAACAGAAAATGTCTTCATTCATTCTAGGAGGCCAGCATTACCCTGATAACCAAACCAGATGAGCACTCCACTAAAAAAGAATAGAAGCCAACATCCCTGATGAACATGAATGCAAAAGTTCTCAAAAAACTAGCAAACCTAATCCAACAGTGCATTAGAAAAATCATTCACCATAATCACGTGGGACTTCTTCCTGGATTACAAGGGTGGTTCAATTTTCCCAGATCAATTAATGTGACACACCATGTTAACAAAGGGTAAAAACCATAGGATCCTTTCAATAAGGACAGAAAAGCCATTTGATAAAAGACAACATCCACTCATGACAAAAACCCTTAACAAAGTAGGTTTAGAGGGAACATACGTCAACCTAATAAAGGCCATCCATGAAAACCCCACAGCTAATATCATCCTCAATGGGGAACAACTGAGAGATTTTCCTCTATGGCCAGCAACAAGACTGGGATGTCTACTCTCACCACTGCTATCTAACATAGTACTAGAAGTGGTAGCCAAAACAACCAGACAAGAAAAAGAAAAAAAAGTCATCCAAATCAGGAAGGAATTAAACTTACGTTATTTGCTGACAACATGATATTCTGTGTAGCAAACACGAAAGACCACCAAAAAATCCTGATACATGAATTCAGTAAAGTGGCAGGATCTAAAAATCAATGTACAGCAAGCTGTTGCATTGCTATACACCAATAATGAAACAGCAGAGAGAGTAATTATGGAATCAATTCCATTTATAGTTGCACCAAAAACAGTCAGATACCTGGGAATAAACCTCACCCAAGAGGTGAAAGAACTGTACTCTGAGAACTATAAAACACTAATGAAAGAAATTGAAGACACAAAGAAATGGAAAGATATCCCATGCTTATGGATTGGAAAAAAAATATTGCTAAAATGTCTACACTACCCAAAGCAATCTATACCTTTAATGCAATCCCTTTTAAAATACCACCAGCACTGCCCACAGAGCTAGAACAAACCATCCTAAAATTTGTATGCAACCATAGAAGAATCCAAATAGTCAAAACAATCTTGTAAAAGAAAAAGCAAAGCTGGAAGCATCACAATTCCAGACTTCAAGGTGTATTACAAAGCTGTGGTGATCAAAACAGTATAGTACTAGAACAAAAATAGACACATAGAACAGAACAGAATAGACAACCCAGAAATGATTTCACAACCCTATGGTCAACTAATCTGTGAAAAAGAGAAAAATTATCCAATGGGAAAAAGACAGTCTCTTTAATAAACGGTGTTGAGAAAAATGGACAGCAACATGCAAAAGAATGAACCTGGACCACTTTCTTACACCACACAGAAAAATAAATTCAAAATGGAGGAAAGATCTAGATGTGAAACAGGAAACCACTGAAATCCTAGAGAACATAGGCAGCAAACTCTTTGACCTCAGGTGTAGCAACTTCTTAGTAGACATGTCTCCAGAGGCAAGAGAAATAAAAGAAAAATGAACTATTGGGACTTCGTCAAGATAAAAAGCTTCTGCACAGTGAAAGAAAAAGAAAAGTCAACAAAACTATGAAACAGGAGAATATGTTTGCAAATGACATATCTGATAAGGGGTTAGTATCCAAAATGTATGAAGAACTTATAAAATTCAACATCCCAAAACTGAATAATTGAACATGAGCAGAAGACAGGAATAGACCTCTTTCCATAGAATATGTACAGATGGCCAACAGACATCTGAAAAGATGCTCAGCATCACTGATCAGGGAATTAAAAAAAAAAAAAAAAAAAACTACAATGAGCTATCACCTTACACCTGTTAGAATAGTTAAAACCAGCAATATAAGAAACAACAGGTTTTGGCAAGGATGTACAGAAAGGAGAACCTTGCACTTGTTGGTTAGGAATGAAAACTGGTGCAGCCACTCTAGAAAACAGTATGGAGGTTCCTAAAAAAGTTAAAAATAGAAGTACCCCAAGATCCACCAATTATACTACTAGGTATTTACCCAAAGAATATAGAAATACTAATTCAAAGGGATACATGCACCCTGATGTTTATAGCAGCATTAGCTACAATGGCCAAATTATTATCCATCAGTTGATGGACTGATGAATTGATAAGGAAGATTACTCAGCCATAAAAAGGATGAAATCTTGTCATTCACAACAACATAGATGGAGCTAGAGAGTATCATGCTAAGTGAAATAAGTCAGCCAGAGAAAGACAAATACCATATGATTTCACTCATATGTGGAATTTAAGAAACAAAACAAATTTGCAAAAGAGCAGCAAACCAAGAAACAGACACTTAACTATAGAGAACAAACTGATGGTCACCAAAGGGGAGTTGGGTAGGAGAATGGGTTAAATAGGTGATGGGGATTAAGGAGTGTGCACTTGTGATGAGGACTGGGTGTTGTATGAAGTATTAAATCACTATGTTGTACACCTGAAACTAATATTACACTGTATTGTTAACTAACTGGAATTTAAATTAAAATTTTTTTTAATTAAAAAAATTTTTTTTAAGTTTCCAGGAGAGTAAATCCTAAAAATTCTCAACACAAGGAAAAATGACATTTTATATCTATAGGAGATTATGGATGTTAACTAAAATTATATATGTGTGTGTATATCCTTATGTTGTACACCTTAAACTTCTAATCAACATACAGCACTATATAGCTCAATAAAACTGAAGGAAAAAAAAAAAGCTACCTTACCCAAAGTCCTGCCCCTCTTTGAGTAATCCCACATCTAGTAACTGTTAAATAAAGTTCTATCCCCTTCGTTGTGTCCATGAAGGACAATTCTGAAGAACCACCCCAGATTCAGAGCTTTCCTGAGATGGGTTAAGGTCTATTTTGGAAATGTGCCTCAGTTCAACTCCTCCACTTGCATAATTTAACTTTCTTCACCCCCCCCCCCCAGTACATGTTGATCCTGAGGGCATTCCTCAATAACACTTCTGTATACAAACCTTCATCTCAGAGACTATTTTGGAGGTGATCTGGTATTTCACAGCATCACCTATAGTAGATCCCCTCTATTCGAATGACAAAGGCTTTTCAAAGTCAAGATACTCAAAATTAAGCTCACTATCCACCAGCCCCCCCAAAACATTTATGTTTCGAGAATATTCTATACTATACTTTCCAGTGATACCCTCCTCATCTATACCCTTCTAAACTTAAAGGGTTTACTTTATCCAAAGTCTGAAAGGAATAAGCCAACATACTGCAGGCCAATATACCAACTCAACCAGGAGTGCTAGGACACAGGACAGACACATAGTCCATCCTTTGTCTCCAGAGTAATACTAGGGCCAGATTTTATTTCATGCCAAACCCAAATCAAGCACAATCTGAGGTGATAAAATGTGAAAAATAAAACACCATTAACCTTGCTGAAGAAGCCACATTATAGATGGAATAATCAATTTGTAGAAGGAAACATAAATGAGAACTCCTTTGACTGAAGAAACTCCTTTAGCGTAGATGGATAGAAAGCATATCTGATTATTTAGTAGTTCCTTTGTACTCAATCTACTACTTTTTGAAACTTGCTTTTGTAAGATTTCTCTGAAACTTTTCAAGAAGTATTATATTTACCACCAAACCAAACATCAAAGCCATCTCCTACTATGGTTAACACCAAAACATACCCTTTTGGAGTCCTTCCCTTATCCGCCAGACCTGATGAGCTAAAAAATTCTTCCATTTTTGTTGTCACTGTTCTGACTTTCTCTTTAACCTCTTTCAACTACCTACGCTCAGTACTTCCCTCTTCCTTGTCTGTCATTGTTCATGGTCCAGGGTCTGGTCTCAACCTTCCCTAAATCAATCTTTCATAGTTATTTATGAGTGTTATCACAGACATACTAATCTGATAGTATTATTTTTTATTAAAAATTCTTCAGTGACCTCACATCCATATCTATAGGATAAAACAAACTGCTGTGATAGTATGCCATGTATGCCCTTCTATGGCCCTATCCCACATGTCTAGCTATACCATCTGCCACAAGCACTGCTTGATTTTTATAATCCACTATTAGCTTTCTCATCGTTTCATAAAGTTGCCGCATTTTCCTAAGTTTCTTTTCTTTTGTACATTCTTCTCACTGCTTAGAAGATTCTCTTTAAGGGGTGCCTAGGTGGCTTACTTGGTGGAGCATCCAACTCTTGAGCTCAGGTCTTGATCTCAGGGTCGTGAGTTCAAGCCCCATGTTGGGTGTGGAGCCTACTTAATAAATAGAATTATCTTTAAGTTTATTAGCTTAAAATTTCCTGTTTTTAACCAACTAGCTTATAAACTTCATCATGACAACAATCATGCTTACCTTCATCACTGCTGCTTCCTCAGATAGCACAGTATCTTACATGTAGTAGGTCTGTGTCCTGTGTTATGAATTAACTGAAGCCTTTCTTCAGTTAGGAACATTTAGGCATGTATTTTGCCTTCCAGCATTTTGCACATAATTCCATCATTGCAATTAATTTATTGTATTATAATTTTTTGCGTGAATAACCCTCTCTTCACAAGAATCAAAGAGTTGAGGGAATATTCCATAAATTTCCATGTTGTCAAACGTTGCCCAGAAACTAGCAAAGTACTTGGCATATTGTACCACACGATATTTGCTATGCGAATGAGCGAATACTCCTAGGCTGTAGATCTGCACAAAGCTTCCAGCTTTCAGTAGGAAGGCAAAAACCTCCGAGGGATAAAACCTAGCAAATTCCTTGTTTAGAACAACAGAAACAATGTGCATGGACTGAGGAGGAGAATTTCCCCTGAAACCAGATTGTTGAAGAGTGAGGACCACCACAAACAAATAATATTTACAGAAAGCAGTCTGTTGATTCAGGAGGCAGGAGCGAGAGAGACTCTGCATTATCAGCAGCTGTGCAATGCTGACTCATGGGGGCTGGGGGTAAGAAAATAGGACGAGAATGTACTCTCACATACAACCCTGTGCCGTAGGAGAGTCCCACAAGCTGGTAGGAGAGTTCTGGCTCTTCCCTGCCACGGACTTGCCCCCACATTTAGCCACACGCAAACATCTCCAACAGACGGCAGGACCAGGAGGAAATGAAATGTGGGCAAGGATTTAAAGACATGCGGCAAGGAAGTTATGCAGAAGCATTTCAAGAAACAATGTGTAGAAGGAACAGGACAAAGAAGAGGCAGGTGAAGAGGACTTATGAGAAAAAAGGATGTTTAAGGATAATCGGGATGAGTTCAATAAATTTAATGAAACAATCAAGTCTGCAAAATAGTTCAAAACGGGAAGATAAAGGCTCAGAGATGGCATGGGGAAAGAAATGGAAGGAGAGAAAACAGGAGCTGGAAGAAATGAGGAAAAGTAGGGAGAAAAAAAAAGTCTCCACAGAAATGCAAACTATATTAGATAGTATTTTGACCTGTATCTTTCCTTTCTACTGTAAGTCAGGTAGCAAACTCAGAAACAAATAGTTAAGAAAATTCCATTTAAAAATACAGGTTTGCAGGGTGCCTGGTTGGCTTGGTCGGCGACTGACTTGGGTGCAGGTCATGATCTCATGATTCGTGAGTTCAAGCCCTGCGTTAGGCTCTGTGCTGACAGCTCAGAGCCTGGAGCCTGTGGCAGATTCTGTGTCTCCCTCTCTCTCTCTCTGCCCCACCCCCCACCCCCTTGCATGCTCACATGTGCGAGTGTGCTCTCTCTCTCTCTCCCTCAAAAATAAATATTTTAAAAAATTGGTAAAAAAGAGTAAAGCTAACTAAAGACACTAAAGACCTTTTCATAGAAAAGTTTTTGCAAGACAACTAAATACATGGAGAGCCAGAGATAACTAATATGTCTCATTAACAAAGTAAACTTTCCTAAAATGACAAACCTACCTTATACATTCAGATTAAAATAAAAGGGGTTTTTCAGAAATTCCATCAACATTACCCTCAAATATGTATGAAAGACCAAAAGACTAGAAATAGCCAAACCAATAATAAACATTAAAAAGGACTTAACAAAACGTCTTGACTTATTATGAATTTATATTAGTTAGGACAGTGTGGTATCGTCATGGAAACAATTAAGATGTTATAACTTACACATATGACTCTTAGTATATGTAAGACACCTAATAACCTTATGATAAAGATACTCTAATTATTTTATAAATGAGAAGTTAGAGATTCAAGGAAGTTAAGCAACTTGCTCAAGGCCACAAGTAGCAGATTCAGTTTTTTAACCCATGCTCTATATTCTGAATTTTAAATTGCCAGGCTTTTAACAAAAACAAAACAAAAACAATAAGACAGAGTAGAGGAATGGAATGGACCTATGTGTATGTGGAAATCATATATGGTAGAGATGCTATTGTAGAAACTAGGAAAAAGTGACTAGTAAATAATGCTAGCAGGATGCCTGGGTGGCTCATTTGGTTAAGTAGGAGACTCTTGGTTTCAGCTTAGGTCATGAGCTCATAGTTTGTGAGTTTGAGCCCCACATCGGGCTTCATGCACTGGCAGCATGGAGCCTGCTTGGGATTCTCTGTCTCCCTGTCTCTCTGTCCCCCCCACTCCCCCCACCCCCCCAGCTCAAGCTCTCATTCCCTCTCAAAAGAAGTAAATAAACGTTAAAAAAATGTTAGCATAAAAAATGGTAAAGGAAATTGGATCTACATATATGAATTTCAGACGGATACTAATATAAAAAGCTAATGTTATAGAATATAGAGGTGATCTTTTATTTTTTTAGTATTTTTTTTATTTTGTAAGACAGAGAGAGTCAGCAGGGGAGGGGCAGAAAGAGAAGGAGAGAGAGAATGCCAAACAGGCTCCACACTGTCAGTGCAGAGCCTGATGTGAGGCTTGAACCCACAAACCAGGAGATCATGACCTGAACTGAAACCAAGAGTCAGATGCTTAACTTCTAGGGGCACCTGGGTGGCTCAGTCAGTTATCTTTTAGCCTTGATGGGGATGGTTGTCTTTCACAAGGTCCAAGGAAAGCACAGACCATAATAAAAGATCAGTCGGTCATTAAAAGTGATCCCGCCTCTCAAGACACCATAAAAAAGAAATTACCAGTCAAATTGAAGTCATTTGAACACAAATAGAAAAAGAAACCCCACAAAATACTAAAAGAAAAAGAAGAAAAGAAGAAAAAAAAAGGAAAAGAAGAAAAAGAAAAAGAATCAAACGGGCGGGGGAGGGGAGAGAGAGAGACACATGAACAGAACACCAGAAAAATAAGGAAACAAAGATGGCCAGAATCTGCTCAGAATTTAGAGATCAAACAAGTGCCTGTTAAATGAGAAATTACACCACTTCCAGCAAACTAGCACATTTCAAAGTTCTGCCACTATCAAGCCTGAGGAGCATGTGCAGCATTAACACTATGGTGGGACTCCCAATTATTACAAACACTTTTGGAAATAATATGCCATTATGTGGTAAAGCAAAGAACACTCAGACTATAACCTGGTAGTTTCACTGTGGAAATGCTGATTACGTGGAACTACATTCCAGAATGTTCTAAGAAGTTTCCTCAAACCCTTTTACAAATAAGTTTCTGACGAGTCCATCCCATGCATTTACCACATGCAGCTTGACTCTCAAACGTGACATAGTTTACATTGACTCTGGGATCCCAGCTGCCCTGTAATAGTCCCTGCTTGCTTTGGTAGCACACAAAAATTTCTTAACGTGTAATAGTTTTTCTTTCACTAAAGCCAACTTATGTTTATCTCTTAACTTCAATCCAACAGACCACTCTTCATTTATATTCCTTAATGTTCTGGCACACCAGAGACCTCTGGCCCCACAACTTTCCATTTTGTCATTTAATATATACCTCAAGGCTCAGCATCATCTAAAGTTAGAGAATGATTTGGCTGCAGTACAAAAGTAGAGTGGTCAACACACAGGTGACTCTGAGATCAGTTTGGCTGACTTCAATCTCCATTCACACAAAATTATTTTCTGAGCATCCATATATAAAATGCTAACTACATAGAAGTTACCAGTGTGAATACACCTTGGCCTGTACAGGTCACAGCACGGGAAAGCAAGCTTTGACAAAGAAAATAAACACTCGATGTAGGGCATAAAGGGTGGAAATACTGGATTCTAGGAGATTTTATACGGTCTAGGTGTTTAGGAGAATATTTCCCTAAAGGCATAGTATTTATGGATCTGACACATGAAGTTCATAATCCAAAAGAAGGGGGAAATGAAAAGAGATTAGTGTGATAGAAGTGTAAAGAAATGAGAGCCCAAGCATGGGACCAGAGAGATAGGTAAACATAAATCATGTAAGGTTTGTGTGCCACAGAAAGGGTGTGGAATTGCATTTCAAAGGCAGAGTGAAATTATTAATGGGTATTTAATCATTGCCGTGTCTTTACGAGTAGAGACGTTTAACATACCATCATGGCTGCTCTGTGGAGAATCGATGGACATTGATCAAAGGAAGAAGGGAATAATAGGAAGCTAATCCTACTAGAAAACTGGCAATGTAAAGAAAGATTTTGATGGGTCCAAGAGATATTTAGGCGACAGAAGTAGAGCTTGTTGCTAGTTGAATATAGCAGGTGAAAGGAGAACTCCAGGACGGCTTTCAGTTCCCCACTTGAATAAAAGGGGATGGTATGATAAACATGGAAGGAAGAAAATTGAAGGGCATAGTACATTTGAGATGCCTGGAATAGATCTAACGTGTGGGTCTGGCTGCAGGTCTTAACTCCTCTTACTGTGTCCCATCAGAATAATAGTTGCAACAGCTAATATTTAAACAGTACCCCCATGTCCCACTCACAGTGCTCTATCTGCGTTAATTTTAATTATTTCTCTGAGAGATAAACCATTATTCTCATTTTGTAAATGTTACACTGAGGCTCTAGAAGCTCTAGTAATTCACCTACTTCCTCACACCCAGAGACTAGGGTCACTGAAATCGGAATCCAGGCAATCGGACTCCAGAACCAGGGCTTTGAAAGAGTACTACTATACCTCAACTGTTATTTAGGTAAACTTTCCCTCGGGGCCGTGCCATAACAAATACTAAATATACTAGAAATGGTGTTCCTTTGTTTATTCCATAAGGAAGGTGTGAGCAATCAGAAATGCATAGGGATAGGAATAGGTATGGGCTTACACAAAGGAAATCTAAAGAGACTACATAGGTTGATAACAATGAGGAGGAAGCAAATATATAAGCACCAAAGCAGCAGCAAAGCTGACAATACGGTGGGTCCCCTTAGTAAAGATTTTTCAGAAAGCTATTTTTACTCTTTTTTTAAGGTTTATTTATTTCGAGAGGAGGTGGGGAAAAGCAGAGAGAGGGAGAGAGAGAAAATCCCAAGCAGGCTCCACACTGTCAGCACGGAGCCCGAACTGGGGCTCAAACTCACAAACCAGGAGACCATGACCTGAGCTGAAATCAAGAGGCAGACACTTAACTGGCTGAGCCACCCAGGCACCCCCAGAAAGCCATTTAAAAAAAATGAAATGAGCAAACTATGTTTTGTAGATCTGATTATAAAGTAAACAAATTGTGTTTCTAGGAAATCTCATCTCTTAATGAAACTGTTAATTGCAAATGACTTGTAGGCTGGGATGCCACAAAGTGCTGTTTTATTCATTCTGAGGGCTTTGTAGCACAGTTTTTTCCTTAGGATTCTCAAGAGTGATAAAGAGATTCTAATATTCAGTTACTTATAATCTTGGAGGGGGTGGGAATAAAAGCCAACCGTCTTATCCTACACAGCTATGAGAATGTATTGTCACAATACTCATGCACTAAGCCTTGCCAAGTGCCTGGCATCATGTGAACAATAAATGTTACCTTCGAACTGTACTGAGGAAGTGTTAGTTTTGCTAATATACACATTAGTTAATTGAACATGAGTTTATATAAATGTCTGTCTGTACATTTATACATATGCATAGAGAATAGTGGTGAGTGGCCATGATTGTCAACAGAATCACTCCGGGTAAGTTAAGCAGGGAAAAAAAAAAAAAAAGTTAAGTGATTTAGCCAACTTACAGAATCACCAAAGCATGGAGAACTATCTTGAGGCAAGCCCTTCCACCGAGATAGCCACATCTGAGAATCCATGTGGTAAACTGTCGTCACTGCAGCTGCAATGACCAAGAACCAAAGTGCCAAAAATTCAACTTTTCTGTTATGCCAGCAAAGGGTCCACATCTGCACAAAAAACTTAGCTCCCCACACTCATGGTCAGTCCAAAGAAGGAAGTCTCATCTAAATTTAGACTTACAGGGTTATACTTGCATCTTTACCAAAAAACCAGTTGTAGTAAAGTTAAATTCTGTATTAAAGAGGTAAATCTTATAATGTGGGAAATTCCCCAGTTGTAGGAAGATAATGTTGAAAAAAAAAAATAAACCAGACAAAAATAGCCAGTTGACAAATATCCACCATATGCATGCAGATACACTCACAGAGTTCTGAGGGTTACAATATATCTTATAGGTAAAGTATTTTAGAAGCATTCTTGACACTGAAGTACTATGTAAATGTTTACTATTCTTTTCTCTCTTCCCTTTTCCCTTTTCTTTTCTACTTATACAAATAATGCAAATGAGTAAATGTCAATGGGGTTATTCAGTATTCAATGAGGATTCTAATGGAGATGTTCTAAACTGTACCATCTTCTATATCATTTTCAGTCTTCTGTTTATTTTGATATTGGAATCTTTTTAAAAACAATGACGTAGGGGCGCCTGGGTGGCTCAGTCGGTTAAGCTTCCGACTTCAGCTCAGGTCACAATCTCGTGGTCTGTGAGTTCGAGCCCTGTGTCGGGCTCTGTGCTGACAGCTCAGAGCCTGGAGCCTGTTTCAGATTCTGTGTCTCCCTCTCTCTGACCTTCCCCAGTTCATGCTCTGTCTCTCTCTGTCTCAAAAATAAACGTTAAAAAAAAAAAAATTAAAAAAAAAAAAAACAATGACGTAAATTCCAACAACCAACTAAAAGTTTTCTTGAGGATGATATTGGAATCCTAAAACCTCGTAGAAAATAAAATAATTACGCAATATATGCAGAGTGGTAGACTTTTAACCTTACCCATCAGCTGCATAAAACGGTACTGGTTTCATGTGCTATTGTTGTGATTGCTAGCTTACGCTATCCACAATTTGCTTGATGGTGTTTGTTGAAATGGTCTCAGATGTTACTGCAGAGAAACATCCTACCACAGAAAAGTCAGATGTTTAGGGAAATGTTCACCTGAGTACTCACACACAGATAAGGATTCAACAGCATACTGCCTTGCTGGGGAGCAATGGCAAATTGCAAATTCATACCACTGGAAGGGACCTTTATCCCCTAGTTGAACAATCTTTCCACTTTTCACAGATAAGAATACATAACATGAAAGGTTTATGCAAATACAGGTTTTGGACTAAGTCTTAGACTCTTGGTTTTTCATAATAGTGCTATTTCCATTCTCACACTTTAGATTTTCATTATAAACTGGGGAGGATCTTACATACAAACTGGTTTTTCCCCTAATTTATGTATTTTTTATTTATGCACACATTTATTCTCGAGCTTTACTGAAATCTTACTATGTACCTGGAGATAAAAGGAAACAGAGTGGTGTTATTCTCAAGCTCACCATCTAAATTAATTTAACATAGCTGAAGAAAAACCATACAAATAAAGTTTAGAACACTTTCTATACTGAAAGAGATATAACCTTTTATCATTTTCCTTAAAAATGCCAATAATTTTAAATTTTTGCAAAGAAGGATGGTACACAAAATGCAGGTTATTAACTAGTATTAAATGTTGTAAATTTATTTACAGTAAATCTATTTTTGAAGTAGGTTTTGTACTTAAAACATTTTAACTTGGGGCACCTGGGTGGCTCAGTCGGTTAAGCTTCGGACTTCAGCTCAGGTCACAATCTCGCGGTCCGTGAGTAGGGCTCTGGGCTGATGGCTCAGAGCCTGGAGCCTGCTTCTGATTCTGTGTCTCCCTCTCTCTCTGTCCCTCCCCCGTTCATGCTCTGTCTCACTCTGTCTCAAAAATAAATAAAAATGTTTAAAAAAAAAACATTTTAACTCAAAACATTTTATTCTTGCTCATACATTTCCCTATTGTGAAGTTGTATAATATATTAATTATGCTACTTCTTGCCTTCATTTAGCTAATGTGTATGGTAGAAGCACACTTGCTTTAGAGGTTTATTTCATAATAGCTTTATTTTCAATGACTAGTGTCAATGAAGCACTCTGGTGGAAAAGAAAAATTAGAAATGTGTATACAAAAAATAGATCATTTCCCTTTTCTTTAAGGCACAGATATGCCTGGGAATGTTTATTTCTGAACTTTTAAAGTTTGAGTTGAAAAAAAAAAAGGAAAATTAGCTAAATATTTAATCTAGCAAAAAATTAAATTTAATAAAAATACATAGTAAACGTCAGTATTAAAATGAAAAAATAAGTCAGTTAACGTGTTAATGTACAACAATGTTAGGACCAGTAGGAATCCTTTTACAGTTTCTGGGAGAAGTTATTTATTGCTTACATTATGTAACATGCAAAGAATTTTGGTATAAAATTGATATTATAGTTATAACTACCTAATTATCTTTTGATTTCTGGCTATGTTGTATGTAACAATTAGGCATCTAGTGTGTATTAAGTATCGAGAATACTAAGCTACCATTGACTAAATTTATGGCTACCCATTCCATTTTCATGTTGGGGAAAAAGGTTTTATGTGCATTTTTTTTTAAGTTCATTTTCAGAGAGAGAGAAAGAACAGGTGAATGAGGTAGGGGCAGAGAAAGAGAGGGAGAGAGCGAAAGAATCCCAAGCAGGCTCCATGCTATCAGCACATAGCCTGACTGAGGTTTGATCTCACAACTGCAGGATCATAACCTGAGCAGACACTAACTTAGGTTAGACACTTAACCGACTGATCTACCCAGCACCCATTATGTGTGTTTTAATGAGAAAACCTATGTTCATTTATTCAAAAGGAAAGCCATGATAATTGGATGTTGATATCAAGGGCACGTCCATCAGAAGTTCCAAAGTTAACTTCCAAATTGCAAAAGCCAGTAGACACTTTGTTGCTTTTTAATTTGATATCTATAGTTTAAGCTGTTGACTTCTTCCTTCTTCAAAACTCTTTCCTTTCTTGGATCCTCTGAAATTCCTTTCTGGTTTGTGTTCTCTTTCTCTCCCTCTTATTTCCTTCACAGACCGATTTTGAGATTGTCTCTCTACATCTTAAAATTTGGCCTCCAAATTTCTTTTCCTTGTTCTTATTTTTTACTGATTTATTTATTCAAAACAAAAACTCATACATTCCTGTATACCAGCACCAGAAATGTGCTAGAATCTCAGAACGAGATGGTTAATAAAAGAAGTTAAGAACTCAGCAGTTTCATAGTTTAATGTCTTTGGGGTATACAGACAATAGGCATCATTAAACTGTGATATGGTTGGAAAAGTATTGTGTGCTATGGGAGCAGATAGCAGGGTTCCTTAACTCAAATAAGTGTGTATGTGGGGGACAAAGGGGTTGTCAAGTAATACATGCCAGATGAAGTGACATCTAAATGGAGCTCTGAAGGATGAGTGTGTGTTAGTCAGTTAAGGAAGGGAAAGAATAAGATCTAGAAGAGATGAAAGATTACGTAGGAATGCTCAAAGGTGAGAGAGAACATAGTATATTGGATTAAAAAAGAAAAATATTTCAGAAGTGCTAATGAATGTTGCTGGAATATTAGGGAGATTGAAACCATTAATAAACAGGGTCAGAACTGTAGGATCCTAGAAGACATATTAAGGGATACAAGTTTTATTGTAAGAACAATGAGGATCCATTTTGCTCTTTTAAATTCAGGAGCCACAGAATGAGGAGATTCATGTGTACACCCCTCGTTACATTCCTCCAACCATTATCTCCTTCTCAAAATTCTCCTTGGTTTAGTATAGTCTGCTACCCTTCTCTTCCTGTCTGTGTCTTAATCATCTTCTTTGATTAAAATCAGGTCACCATAGGTAAGCAGCCTACCATAAACCTGCATTGCAGACCAAGTAGAACAGGGAGCACTCCATAGGGTCCTATCACAGTACTTACCACATCGTAACCATGGGTTTCTGTTATGTACGCTGGATACCCAGCAGGGCTAGTGACATAGAACAGATCTTTTATAAATTCTCATGAAAGAAGAAGGATGGAAGGAAGGAGGGAAGGATAGACCACAGCTTTTATCATGTTAGTAATTCATTATTTTATGTTGTTTCTGCTGAACATCTACCAGGTGTACCTAGTCCCAAATAATACTTGAACTATGATAACTTAGTGATTTAGGCTCCTATATCAAATTTAGTTTAAGTAATCATATTGAGAAATTCTGTTAAGATGTACATATGTAACTTATGTTTCATGTTGTCATTCTGGCTTAATTCCCTGAATGAACCTTGTTCTTACTTCTAATTGTTTTTTTTTTTTAAGTTGTTTGACTTATTTTTTTATTTTTAAAATTTTACATCGAAATTAGTTAGCATATAGTGCAACAATGATTTCAGGAGTAGATTCCTTAGTGCCTGTTACCCATTTAGCCCACCCCCCCTCCAGCAACCTCTCCAGTAACCCTCTGTCCGTTCTCCATATTTATGAGTCTCTTCTGTTTTGTCCCCCTCCCTGTTTTTATATTATTTTTGTTTCCCTTACCTTACATTCATCTGTTTTGTATCTTAAAGTCCTCATGTGAGTGAAGTAATATTGTTTTTGTCTTTCTCTAATTTCACTTAGCATAATATCTTCCAGTTCCATCCACTGGAAGTGTCAAGATTTCATTCTTTTTATTGCCGAGTAATACTCTAATCCAAGTGATTAGTAATACTCTAATCCAAGTGATTAGTAATACTCTAATCCAAGTGATTAGTAATACTCTAATCCAAGTGATTAGTAATACTCTAATCCAAGTGATTAGTAATACTCTAATCCAAGTGATTAGTAATACTCTAATCCAAGTGATTAGTAATACTCTAATCCAAGTGATTAGTAATACTCTAATCCAAGTGATTAGTAATACTCTAATCCAAGTGATTGAAGTAACACTTCAATCCAAGTGTCAAGATTTCATTCTTTTTATTGCCGAGTAATACTCTATTGTATATATATATATATATATATATATATATATATATATATATATACACACACACACACACATCACATCTTCTTTATCCATCCATCCACTGATGGACATTTGGGCTCTTTCCATACTTTGGCTATTGTTGATAGTGCTGCTATAAACATGGGGATGCATGTGTCCCTTCAAAACAGCACACCTGTATCCCGTGGATAAATGCCTAGTAGTGCAATTGCTGGGTCGTAGGGTAGTTCTATTTTTTGTTTTTTGAGAAACCTCCATACTGTTTTCCAGAGTGGCTGCACCAGCTTGCATTCCCACCAACAGTGCAAGAGAGATCCTCTTTCTCTGCATCCTCACCAACATCTGTTGTTGCCTGAGTTGTTAATGTTAGCCATTCTGACAGGTGTAAGGTGGTATCTCATTGTGATTACTTTTAATTGTATAGATACTTCACTTTCTGTGTATTTTTGTATACACAGCCTCACACATCCATTACATCTCTCTCTCTCTCTCTCTCTCTCTCTCTCACACACACACACACACACACACACACACACACACACACCATCCAGAGAAGTAATCCTCTAAATTTCAGTTGAGTCCTTGCTATGTAAGCATCTTGTACTTTCCTTATCACCTCAGCCATTATAGTGCCTGACTTTGCCTCACGTCACTGGTTAAAAAAACAAACAAACAAAACATCTTCCTTCCTCTTTCATCATAGTAAGAAATCTAGTATGGGTCTTTATTTTTTGGTAGAGTTTACAAGCAGTCATGGGAGAGTTGCTAAAGAGCTATTCCATGCTGAAAAGTAAGTTGCCTCAGTATTTTAAAGTATATTTCTGGTTTTCATAAAGTTGAAGTTCTAGTAACAACTGCCTTCTCCACAGAGAGCACTTAGTACTTTCACTGCTTCAATCAAGAGTACATAATTGTGTAGTCCATTTAACTAAACCAACGGTCTGTGCTTAAATAGATTCAACATTTCTAGAATAAATTTTCAAAACCATCCTTTCTTCTTAGCTACTGAGTAGGTAAGTTATTCACATCTCACCTCAGTGTGTTTAACATATCCCTCCAACACACAGAGGGAAGTTGTGAAATATAATTTTCCAACTAATTATATATATTTACTTGCCTATATTCTAGATTTCAGGCTTTATGAAAATATACTTTTATTGTAACTATATTCTCATTGTTTAACAGAATAATCTACTCAGAAAGTGCTCAGTACATATTGACTTAGTGAATGAGTTAGGAGTAAGCTCTTATTTAGAATTCATTATAGTATTCATATTATTTCTTGGTTGAGGTAGCTTATGGGGAGGTGAAAGAATAAAGGAAATTTTTCCTTTGATAGCTTCAGGTCTTGCCTACCTTAGGCAAAACTATTTTTCTCAGAACACCTAAACCTAGAGAAAAAAAAGTTTCCTTGGTGATAATTCAGTCAACTGACTCCACAAGAGCTATTTCCCAGTTAAACACAAAGGAAATAAGCAAACAAAACCAAATCAACAGTACATTACATATAGGAAGGGAAGCAAATAATGTGTACACTCCCAAGAGTAAAGCTTAGAATAGGTTCAGCATATTATAAGGATTAATACTCACTAGCTCACAAATTACTAACACCCTCTGCTTCTTTTAACATTACTTTAAAGGATTGTGTATTAGTTTTCTATTAGTGCCATTATCTGATGGCACATTATCTGAGGAATTTCACTCGTTATTGAATATCAACTAGGTAGAAATAAAGTCAAATATCTTACGAAAATGTTGATGCCCACTGGTTGAACTTACAATGTACTTTGGTGTGACATAATAAAATAAAAATAAAAATTGTCTTATTTTTTTAATGTTACTTACGAGAGAGAGAGAGAGAGAGAGAGAGAAGGCAAGCAGGTAGGTGCAGAGAGAAAGAGACAAAGAATCTGAAACAGGCTCCAGGCTCTGAGCTGTCAGCACAGAGCCTGATGTGGGGCTCGAACCCACAAAGGCAAGATGACCTGAGCTGAAGTCAGATGCTTAACTGATTGAGCCACCCAGATGCCCCAACATAAAACAATTTTTAGTATTTTAGGTTTGATGGGTAGATTTCTATATACTTAGTTTTTGGGTCTAGAATTAATCATAGAATAATTTTACCCATAATCAAGTTTGATATTCACAAAAATGTTTAAAAATAAATTACATAAATCCTTTGGGAGGGCATTTTAGCTCCACAAAAACCCTTTTACTTGCAGGATACTGAGCTAAGGATCATTATTCAAATTCTAAGTAAAGTTCTTAAATGCAAGAATGGGAGTTGAGGAAAAAGATTTCTCACCCCAGTACTGCCAACAGCCTCCAATACCTTTATTGCCTATACCCATAAAATTGAGGAGGTTACACTACATGAACCCTTCTTCAAATTTCCTAGGACTACAATTGCTTTCATGTCCTTTTTTTAGTGACTGTTTAGGTACAAGTGAAATGAAGAGATAAACACATTAACAAATTGTTCCTAGTACAAGGGAAAAAATTATACAGAAAAGCTCATAAACTTAATTGAGAAAATTTGATTTGATGTTAATGTTATTTATAATACTGTTAATACCTAGAGACCAACTCTAAATCATACACTGCAGAGACTTCTCAGTTTTATAGTTTGTCTGGATTCATTTGATCCTTGCTCTTACCTTTCTTCTATTATTTTTTCCACATGGGCTACTTTATTGATAAATCAAAAGAAAAGGGATCAAATAGACAAAGCAACAAAGCAGTAAAGTGCTCACTTCAGGGTTGTAGCCAATCTAATTAATTTTTCATTTGGTTCTCATGTATTAGAGACCAATCAATTTGGGATTATGTTTACAGAGTTATAAAAGGAGAGGAGACCAGGCCCTCAATTTGTTGTCTAGTATGTCCAAATTAGTCAGTTAAATGATCCCGGGGGATACCATAAAGTATATAAATAGGTTCTTGTAAATACCTTTTCTTTTAATTACAGATCAAATTGTCAACACTCTTTGCAGACCTTGACTTTGGTAGAAGGGCAAATTTCTGAAATCAAATAATGGGGCTTTATTCTCAGATAGTTTTCCCTCGGACATATTTTAGTTAAAATGTCTTTAGAAATCCATTTTAGCATGTGGAGGTTTGGAGTGCATGAGTAGACAGTCACTCAGTGAAAGGAGTTTCCAGTCAGATAAGAAGTGTTATTATGATTAATGGACTTTATCCTGAAAGAACTTGTCACTCTTATGGATATAAATAATTGCTCCAGAAAATGGAACTGTATGAAGGAGAAGGAAGAGACAATATTTCATGGAAATAAAGAACCTAGGAAAATGGTGTCTTCTAAAATGGAGTTCCAGAACATTGAGGTGGAAGAAGGAAAAATTTATGTGTTGATTACAGTTTGGTGATATACCTGTACAAAGTTTGAGATATATCAATATACTCTAAAACCAGTGTTTTAACAAAAATAGGACCTAGCAGTTTAAGATAATTGACTTGAGAATATCTAGTAACCTTAGAATCATCCCTAAATTCTAGCACTGCCTTATTATATATTCAATTACTCACCAAATTGTTAAATTCTACCTCCCCAAACTCTATTTTCACTAACACTGCATCATTGCTCACCTGGCCCAATGCGATGCATCCCAATTACTCTACTTAACTCCAGTCAGGACTATTGAAACACCCCCTGGACTGTGTGAACACATCCTTTACACAGCTGTAAAAATTACTTTAAAATGTAATCATACTCTTATCCATGTTGATATTTTTATACCTCAGGGTTAAAAAATTCATGGTCTCTGTGAAAGTCTTTGGGAACTTCATTTATGGCATGATACTCAAGGAATCAGAAAGGTTATAGTCACTTCATACCATAGGGAGACAGTAGATATCAACAGGAAGCACTCCGATTTCCTTGTTTAGATCATCAGTCTCTGGCTCAGATCAATGTCACAGGCTAGAGGGCAATGCTTCATTGGACTACCATGTGGATTTTTTTTTTTTGGGGGGGGTGGGGGGAGGATATACAGTAAAAGATACTGGAAGAGAGAAGAGGTAAAATGAATATTTTTAAATATATCAGTCTGTTTTGTGCAAAGCTTTAGGTTTTTTAACAAAAACGAAAGCCACTAAACAGTATTCCTAACTATAGAATACAAAATAATTTTAAAGTAATTTTTTTTAAAAAAATCAGTATATTATTTTACTAGACAGAAGAGTCTTCTTCCTTTATATAACTTTGTTAATTGATGGAATTCTTAGGAAATGAACAAATACTACAAGACCATAGGAATTCACAGAAGGAAAAGATGAATTCTCAAGTTCCTTTACAACATTCTGGAATTTTGCTCATTTTCAGCAAGACTTGCTGGGGCAGGATACTTTTTATCCCTATGCACACAATGACCTGAAATTCATGGCTCTTTTAGAATACAGTTTGAAAATTGGACCAGAATTGAGACCTTTTAGAGCCTCAAGAGAATTTGTTATGCAATTTTCATTGAGGTTTTATGGATTAATTAGTGTGTATGTGGTTAGGGGGCAAGTGAAAGAACTTGGTTTCTAGTTCTTACCCCAAGATTCATTAGCTCAGTGGGTCCTAAATTGTGTGAGATGATTGTAGTTGATTTGAAAGTACATGGCAGTTTCTTGGGAGAGCTGCGGGGAGGGGATGGGTAAAATCGGTGATGGAGATTAAGAAGTTCACTTGTGATGAGCACAGGTGCTGTATGGAAGTGTTGATTCTCTATATTTTACACCTGAAACTGATTACATTGTATGTAAACCAACTGGAATTTAAATAAAAAGACCCTTAAAAAACAAACCATAAAGTTATACATAAGTACTAGGGATGTAATGTACAACCTGATGACTATAGAGGACATCTCTATATGATTTATAGTAAAGTTGTTAAAGAAATAAATCCTAAGTTCCCATCCCAAGAAGAATTTTTTTCCCCTCTCTTTCCTTTTTATTGTATTAAGAGATGATGAATGTTAGCTAAACCCATCATGGTAATCATTTCACACACACACACAAAAAAATGTAAATCAAATCATCATGCTATATGCCTTAAGCTTATACAGTGATATATGTCAATTTTTCAGTAAAACTGATAAGATTTTTACAAAGTACATTTCACTTTTAATGGATTTGTGAGCCAGGTTTACTAACATGTAACTTATATATAGTAAAACTTATCCTCTTTAAAGTCCATGAGTTTTGACAAGTATATACTATAACTACTACAATATTTAGAATATTTTAATCATAGTACAAAGACCTTTCACAACCATCTGCAATCAATCCCCTCCCTCAACCCCCAGCCTCTTCAATTTTGATCTGATTTGTCTTTTTTCAGTTTTGTCTTTTTCAGAATTAGTAGAAACATACCCTATATTTTGCTTTTTGTGTCTAATTCCTTTCATGATTTAGAGATTCACACATGTCACTGCATTTGTTAGTTTCAAGTTTTTAAATTTTACATTCTTTCTCAGAAGTATTCCATTGCATGGGTGTATTATAGTTGGTTTATTTAGCGGATAATTGACATTTATGCTGCCAAATGCTAAACCACTTCCAAAGCAACTGTTTTATTTTGCATCTGTCAGGAACCTACTCTAGTACTTATTAAGCTAAAATTTTCGAGGTAGATCTACATGAAAGAGCATTTTAAAATAAAAACCAAGTTGATGCATATGCACATAAAAGAGGATTCCTACCTACAAGGGTGATATTATTTCTCTTAACTGTAACTACAATAATTATCAGCAAATATTTACTCAATCATTGAGTTTACCCATTACCTACACAAACATAATAGTTATATGGCCAAAATATACTACACATTATTTGCTTTTACCACTGTGAAAACTTACTGCAAAATTGATAGCTTAACAACACAAACTTCCATAGATTAGAAGTCTAAAATAGTTTTTACCTTGCTAAAATCAAGAAGTGATCAGAGTTATACTCCTTCCTGGATGACCTAGGAGAAAGTTCTTTTTTTTTTTTTTTTCTTACCTT